>NW_004444073.1:3847481-3894699 GCF_000243295.1 Trichechus manatus latirostris
CTAGGGTTTCAGGATTGTTGATTCTCTGTTTGGCTTAGTTTTTCGGATCTTTGTTGTGGAGGGACGGCGTGGTGCTTCTGCCTAGACCGCCATCTTGCCGGAGTCTTCTGGCTGGTACAATCTTGTGTCCTGGATTCAGCCTGTGGTCTGATGTTGTTTGTTCTCAGATCGAAGGACTCCCTTTAATAATTCTTGTAAGTTTGGTTTGGTTTTTACATATTCCCTTAGTTTCTGTTTATCTGGAAATGACCTAATTTCACCATCATATTTGAACGAGAGTTTTGCAGGATAAATTATTCTTGGCTGGCAATTTTTTTCTTTCAAAGTTTTGTATATGTCATCCTGTTGCCTTCTTGCCTGCATGGTTTCTGCGAAATAATCCGAACTTAGTCTTATTGTTTCCCCAGCATATGTGACTTTTTGTTTTTCTGGAGCTGCTCTCAGGATTCTTTGTTTGGCTTTGGCTTTAGTGAGTCTGGTGGTTAAGGTTGTGTGTCAACTTGGCTGGGCCATGATTCTCCATGTTTTAATGTAATCACTCCCATGATTGAATATACTGTGAGTAGCCAATCAGATGAAAGGGAGTCTCCTTGGGGGTGTGGTCCGCATCTGTATATAAGCAGACATTCTGGCTTTTTGCTCTCTCTGGATCCTGTGGCTGCTTCCTGTCATCTCATCTCCTGTTCTTAGGACTTGAGCTGTCAGCTTATCTGCTGAACCTGGGATTCGTCAATCTGCACAGCCTGTGAGTGGGAGACTTGCTCTCCGACCTTCCAATGTTGGGCTTGCCAGCTTCTGCAGCTGTGTGACTTGGGAGAGGCCTCTACCCTGATCCACGGACTTGGGACGTTCTAGCCTCTACAGTCACGTGAGCTATTTCCTTGATATAATCTCTCTATATGTATATTTATACACTTTACTGGTTTTGCTTCTCTAGAGAACCCAGCCTAAGACAGTGGGTGTGATCATGATATGCCTTGGTGACTTTCTTTCAGGGTCTATACTATATGGGATTCATTGAGCTTCTTGGATGATCAGCTTTTCATCTTATATGATATTGGAGAAGTTTTCTGTCAGCAGTTCTTCAGTGATCCTCTCTGTGTCTTCTGTTTTCACCCCGTTCTGGAACTCCGATCACTCACAGATTTTTGCTTTTGATTATATCCCACATAATTCTCAGGGTTTCTTCATTTTTCTGATTTCTCCTCATACATTGTTGTATCCAAGTGTTTGTCTTTAATTTCACTGATCCTGTCTTCCATCATTTCAAACCTGCTCCTCAGCCCTTCTATGACACTATTTCTGAAATCTTGTTGTTTATCTTTTGGATTTCTAATTGTTGTTTTTGTATGATTTCTAGTTGTGAATTTATTTTAGCATTTTGCTCCTGTCATATGGTATTTCTATTTCTAGCTTTCTAAGGAAAGGCCATATCATTTTCCAAAATGGTTGTACCATTTTGCATTCCCACCAGCAGTGCATAAGTGTTCCAATCTCCCCACAGCCTCTTCAACATTTGTTATTTTCTGTTTTTTTTTTATTCTTGCCAGTAATGCCAGGGTGAGATGTTATCTCATTGTGGTTTTGATTTGCATTTCCTTAATGGCTAATGATCGTGAGCATTTCCTCATGTGTCTGTTAGCCACTTGAATGTCTTCTCTGTTGAAGTGTCCATTTCCTTTGCCCATTTTTTAATTGGATTATTTGTCTTTTTGTGGTAGAGGTGTTAGATTTTCCCATAGATTTTAGAGATTAGAACTTTGTCGGATTTGTAACAGCCAAATATTTTTTCCCAGGCTATAGGTTCTCTTTCTCTCTTTTGGTGAAGTCTTTTGATGAGCATAAATGTTTAATTTTTAGAAGATCCCAGTTACCTAGTTTAACTCTGAAGTTTGTATGTCATTAGTTATGGTTTTTATCCTGTTAATACCATGTGTTAAGGTCTCTACTGTTGATCCTACTTTTTCTTCTATAATCTTTATAGTAGTTTGGTTTTAGGCTTAGGTAGGTCTTTGATCCATCTTGAGTTAGTTTTTGTGTATGGTATGAGGTATAGGTCTTGATTCCTGCCTTGTTTTTGAGCCTGATTCTTCATCAAGACTTTCTGTTAGTTTTATGAACCACTAAAGATCCTACCAATACATTAATTTTCTGCTTAAATTATAGAGAGTTGGTTTCTATTGCCTGCAACTGTAGATCTTCAATACTTATTGTTTTCAACAGAGGGCTGGTTTTCAAAATGGAGTCCAGTATCACAACTTCAAACAAATCAGGAAAGGTTATGTCCTTGATCTAACAGGTAGTCATTACAAGGTATTTGCTATTAACTATCAGTATGAGACCAAAATGTCAACAATTACTCAAAAGCAAAGATAAGACGATCATGTGGCAAGGAAACTACAATACTGGAAAGGGAACAAATAAAACACAATTAAAGAGAATATTGACACATTGTGATAAAATGTAACTAATGTTACTGAACAATTTGTGTGGAAATTGTCAAATGGGAACCTAACTTGCTGTATTAACTTTCATCAAAAACTCAATAAAATATTATTTTAAAAAAAATTAATAATACAATTCTAGCATTTTTTAAACTGAGTACTATATTTTATATATCCATTTTTCATATTTTTCATATTGTCATCCACTGGTTCTCTCACTAATGAGTTAAATAAAGCTTTGATGCATGGTCAAAAAAAAAAATTCTCCCTAGAAATACGTTATTGTTGTTAGTTGCTGCTGAGTTGGCTTCGAATCACGGTGACTCCATATTTAAAAGAATGAAACAACAATCTTCATGATCATTGGTACACCTGAGGCCATTGTTGTGGCTATTATCTCAATCCATGTCATCGAGGATTTCCCTCATTTTCGATGACCCTGTACTTCACCAACTATGATGTGCTTTTCTAGCGATTGTTCTTTCCTGATGTTCCTCGCTTCAAAGGAGCAGTCTGATTGTATTCTTTCTGAGACTGATTTGTTCATTCTTCTGGAAGTGCATGGTATATTCAATATTCTTTGCCAACATTGCAATTTGAATGCATTAATTCTTCTTCTGTCTTCCTTTTTCATTGTCCAGTTTTTGCATGTATACTAGGTGATTGCAAAGATCATGGCTTGTGTCAAGCACACAGTAGTCATCAAAGTTGATATCTTTGCTTTTTAAATGTTTAAAGAGTTTTTTTGCAACACATTTGCCTAATGCAATACTTCATGTTATTTCTTGACTGCTGCTTCTGTGGACGTCGATTGTTTTGAAAAAAAGTGACAACAGAACTGTCTATATATCAGAATGACCAAAAGAGTATGGCACCAATTTAAGTCTCTAGCCAGAGGCTGGAGGATTTTCCTCATTGAAAAAGACAATGGGGAGTGAAAATACAGTGTCCTTTGTGATTTTTCCGTAAACATGAACGTATATACCCACTCTATATACATATGCATGCGTATTATTATATGTGGGTAATTACATATAATGTATGCAATGTGTATATGTGCGTACATGTATGTGTGTGCATAACACAATATATCATGGATGATACATATGTATATACAAACATGTTGTCTACTTGCTATTATGAGTTCCAAGAATAATATGGAAGGACATACAACTGGATTACAAGTAGGACAGTGGTAACGTGGGAATAATGTGTTTATCCAGGGGGAACTGAAAAAATAATGACAACACCAAATTCTGGCTAGGATATGGAGAAACTGGGTCATTCATATGTTACTATTAAGAACGTAAAATGGTACAGCCACTCTGGAAAAACAGTTTGGCAGCGTCTTAAAAAACAAAATATACAACTATTGTGTAACCCTGTAATTGCACTCTAGGACATTTATCCTAGAGAAATGAAAGCTTACATCACACAAAGCCTGTAAACTAATGTTCACAACGGCATTATTTGTAATACCCCAAAATTGAAAACAATCCAGAGGTCTGTCAGTGAAGGAATGGTTAAACTGTGGTGCATTCATGCGTGGGATACTATTCAGCAACAAAAAGGAAGAAACTATTCATACATATTGATGCAAACAACCAATGGGATGAATCTCCCGTGAATTATGCTGAGTGAAAAAAACTAACCCCAAAAGGTTACATACTGTATAATTCCATTCATATAACATTCTTGCAATGACAAAATTATAGTGATGGAGAACAGATAATTGGTGGTTGGGGTTAAGGAGAGCTTAGGAATAGAAGGGAACAAGCTATGCCTATAAAAGGACAATATGAGGGATCCTTGTGGTGATAGAAATGTTCTCTACCTTGACTGTTTCAATGTCAGGATCCTGGTTGTGATATTGTACTATAGATTTGCAAGATGTTATCCTTGGGACAACCTGAGTAAAGGATACATAAGATCTCTCTGTCTTATTTCTTACAATTGAATGTGACTCTACAATTATCTCAAAATAAAATTTTTAATTAAAAACAAACTTTTGTTCTCACCTGCTCTCAACCTAGCAATTCTGTTCCCAAGTATATACCCAAGAAGAATGAGTAAATAATGTCCACCATAAGACATGTAGTTCATAGCATCTTTTTTTTTCATAAGAGAACTAAACTGAAAATCTTTCAAATGTCAATCAACAGAAGAAAAGATAAATTGTTACACACCCATACAATGTAATATTATACAGCAATAAAAAAGAACAAATGCTGCTATTTGCAGGAACATGGATAAATCTCCCACACACAATGATGCCTAAAAGGAGCTAGATGCAAAAAAGTATATACTGTATGAATCCATTTTCATGAAGTTCAAGAATAGGCAAACTAACTGATCATCAGCAGGAACAATGCTTACCACTAGGGAGAAAGGTCTTGATGGGGAAAGGGCACAACGTTTGTGTGTTAATTTAGGAAGTGGTGAAACAGGTACACATAAAATTCAAAAAGCTTGCCGTTGATATCTGTGCCCTTTGTACATGCTATATCACAATAAAAACAAATTTAAAAGACACTGAATGTTTAAAAATAAAAGAAAACAAACCAAAAAATACCTGCTAGTCAAACAACAGGGGCCCTGGTGGTGCAGTGGTTAAGCGTTTGGTTGCTAACCAAAGGGTCAGCCGTTCAAATCCACCAGCTGCTTTCTATATGGAAGCTCTCAAGAGCTTTTTAAAACAAACCCATCTTTTTAAAGTATTTTGCAAGTATATATTTAGGTGTGTGACTACTATCTTCAATTTGGTCTGGTGCATGTTTAATACCGTCTGCCTGCATATAACAGAACTGGATTTTTTGGCTCACTTATTTTTCTTGATGTATTTTCTCTAATTATGTGCTTATTGCTTCTTTTACAATGTTCTGGTTTCTCCCTTAGTAACACTTATAGCTTTTACATTTAATATATGATTTTTGTTGGTTGTTGTTCTTTTGTTTGGTTTGTCTTCTATTTTATATCTTATTGTTTTCATTGTTTTGTCCTTTACCTATGCATTCTGGGAGAGCAGTTCAAGTCTTCTCTGTATGAGTTATTACATTTTCCTTATTATCAGAGAGCTTCCAGAGAGAAATTATAGGCTATCTAAAAAGGGATCCAACTCCATTAGAAGACAGGCTGCAACAGCTACAGAATTTTGAAGGAAAAAGTCTTTTTCTCAAGAATTTTCTATGTGGCCAAGATTCTTCTTATATATGAAGGCAACAGAAAGATATTTTTAGGCATACAAGGAGTTACTTTGAAAAAAATCTGCCCAAAAGAGAAATAAATAATGAACACTCAACAAAAGAAACTTCTTGGAATGAGAGGACTGGTCGCCTGTCATATGAAGCAGCCAAGGGGTATATTCCTAACTCATCTGGATAGTCTATGGGAGACAAATCATGCCAGAAACCACAATCAGCTGTATTGGCTAAATCTTGTCTACTTGAAAACAATGAAGCTACACCCATCATTGCCCAGCAATGACATAGATAACTTCATTGTGGACTATTATTTGTCATTATCATAATAACTCTATTGTTGAATTAAAAATAGCCCTTAAAAAATCCTCTTCCTCATATTTAGAGGTTAATTAATTTTAATTATAAAAAAATGCCAAAAGCAAAATTTAGTTCTATACAATAGAAAGCAATTTAACAAAATGTTAGCATAGTTACATTTAGGTGAAAGAATTAAAAATGAATTTTTTTAATATTGCATAATTATTATAGAAAATCAAGGAATATAGATAAGCAAAGAAAACAAAATTATCATCTAATTAGAACTCCAACTATAAGAAATTAAAATAGTCTCAACTGGGAAGTATACTTCCAGATTTTTGCCTCTGGAATAAATAAATGTTTATTAATTTAATGTTTAAATAAATATTTTAAAATCTAGGATTATCTGCACCGATATACCAGAACCAACTGCCATCGAGACACATACATACATATATTAAAAACTGCATTTGTCCTTTAACAATATAACACAAGCAACTTTCTATGTCAACACATATACTTTGTAACACCATTTTTGTAATAAAGTATTACATTGTGTAACATATAGATATAACATAATTGTATAGCTAAAATGCAAATTTTTCCCAATTTACACTATTATAAACAATGCTATAGTAAATAACCCGGCAACAGAATAGATATCTTTGAAATAAACTCTAATATACACTGATAAAAACATAGTATACAGTAATGAAAGATCACTATAAATCACTGAGGAAGTGATTTATATTTTTCACAAATGTATGAAAACAATAGCCATTTGGGGGGAGAATAAACTGAAGATTCTCACCTCATTCTATAGAGTAACCATATTTCAGATACTTTAAAGGAATAAAAATTAGATACATGATAGCTAGCTAGCTAGCTGGATAGACATAGATGACAGATAGACTGGTGGATAGATGATAGAGAGACAAACAGATTGCAGGTTGAGTGACTGTTGCCCACCGAGGTGACTGATCAGTTCTTGAAGGCCATGCCTTGAAATTGACAAGGAGTCTGCTTATATAAAGACCAATTCACAGAGATTCAGAGGTACCTCACTACCAGCAAGAAGATTCTGGAGCAGAGCAAGGCCTTTGGACCAACGTCCTAGAGTCCCTGTACTGAGAACCTCCTAAACCCACAAGAAAGGGCTGTAACACTGAAGACGGCACGATTCTGCTCAAGATGGCAAGAGACAGCTGCGATGGGCCTGCTGGCCCACAGAGCAAGAGCTGAGCACCTTCGGGCAGGAAGTTTGCCGGTGGCCCCAAAAGAGCTGTAACACTTGCCCGCGCAGGGCAAGGCCTGAGTGTGCCCCATGCAGGAGCTGCCTCAGAGGATCCTATGTAGGGATCTTCCTTCAGCAGGGCAGAGTGGGATGCCTCTGGGCAGGAGGCTTGCCAGGAGAGCTAGAAGAGCTATACCATTTGCTTGCGTAGAGCAAGAGAGGCCTGAATGTGCTCTGTGCAGGGGTTGCACACCACCCTCTCACCTTGGGCAGCAAGGCTGCAGCCACGCTGACCCTTGAGCAGCACAGGCTCCAGGCTCCAGGCTCCTGTAGTGTGGTGGGAGCCAGTGGCAGAGGCTTAAAAGGGCCCAGCAGCAGAGGCTCGGGAGATCTTGTGTAGGGGTCTTCTCACACGCGAAGCAAGGCCCGGGGATACCCAGGGGCAGAGCAGAAGCCTCACGCAGTGTGGAGGTAACAGGAGGCAGCAGTGACATGAACACAGAATCTGACCTGAACCATGGTGCCCCTGCCCAGTGACGTAAGAATGGATGTGGGTAAATTGGGAAAGGGAAAGCATTTCCTCTTTGAGAATCTGTTGTTATTGTTTACTGTTTGCTTTCTATAAACAATAATAGTGTCTTTCACTTTGCCAACACTATGTAAGTGTCTCCTGTGTCTGGCTCTATCACAGATGAACGTAGCACTCATGGAATGGTTTATGCCAGTGGGTGCATGTGTCTCATTCCTAGCAGCCTAACAGCTTCCTGGAAGTTTGAGGCACAGCCTGTCCGCATGTGCTATGCAGATAGACAGACATGTACATACAAAAAGATATTTTGAAAGATAATACCATTTGGTCGAATAATTTCACCCCGGGGTGAAAGTTATAATCATGGATCAGAAAGAAGAAGACTATGAAGCTGTTCATCCTGGAGATGTTTATAATAACACATTTGTAAACATTCCAGACATCCAAGAATAAGAGAATTATTTTAAAAATCATAACATTTTCCATATGGTCCTTCCCATATGGTTTCCAGCAATCAAAAGCATATTTTAAAACAGTTTTGATGGCATGATAAAATCCTATTGCTAAACTGTTGAATGCAAAACAGCATAATAGAAGACAATACATAATACATGGTGTGATTCATATATATGATCTTGACAGTGGTTATCTAGGCATGCTGGGGTGAATGGATGAGTTTTGTGGACTTTTCTGGACATATGAGATAATATTCTATACTGATCATATGTTACTATTACATGGTGAAAAATAAAGTTAAATTATTTAAGATCACAGCTCTTTTTAATTTATATAATTGTGCTTAATTTGTTATAGCAAATTCCATGTGAGCCCTATTCTAGAATCATTTTCAATTAATCTTGTTCTATCATAAATTCCTCAGTTAAAGAATCTCTTCAGTTATGATGAAAGACACATTTGTATAAGAAAACCCAGTTGACAGCTGCCCTCCAGACCCTTAGATACCTGTGGGCAGTGTGGATCATCAGGCTCCCCTAGCAAGGGGTCCTCCACCAGCTGCTTCCCCTCTTCTGGCGCTATAACCATGCATGTTACTAATAAAGTATCTCTTGAGAACCTCACTTGACAAAGGGAACTATGTCAGCTCCTCCCCACTGGAGAAAGAGAGCTTAAAATGGAAACAGAAAGGGGGAAATTCCAAAGACTAAAAGATGTCCTGAGGTTCTGTTCCTCAGACATGCTAAAGGTGAGGATTAAGTGAGGGCTGTGAACAGGTAAATAACAGACTGCTCGAAACACCCATTTGCTCCAAAAAAATATTTTCTTTCCATTTTTATTTTCTCTAATTG
This sequence comes from Trichechus manatus latirostris, assembly GCF_000243295.1. Classification (NCBI taxonomy): domain Eukaryota; kingdom Metazoa; phylum Chordata; class Mammalia; order Sirenia; family Trichechidae; genus Trichechus; species Trichechus manatus. Next base: position 3,856,493 of record NW_004444073.1, read on the forward strand.
ACTAACTCTATGCCTTAAAAAAAAAAACCTTGTCTGTGGTGTAAGAAATTGGTAATTAGATGTGCCCAGCTGTTGGTTCCAAACTAGTTTGCTGTTGTTGCTAGATGCCATCAAGTCGGTTCCGACTCATAGTGACCCTATGGACTATAGAACGAAACACTGCCCAGTCCTGTGCCATGATCACAATTGTCGTTATGCTTGAGCCCACTGTTGCAGCCACTGTGTCAATCCATCTCGTTGAGGGTCTTCCTGTTTTTCGCTGACCCTGTACTTTACCAAGCATGATGTCCTTCTCCAGGGACTGATCCCTCCTGATAACATGTCCAAAATATGTAAGACATAATCTTGACATCTTTGCTCTAAGGAACATTCTGGCTGTACTTCTTCCAGACAGATTTGTTCATTCTTTCTGCAGTCCATGGTATATTCAATATTCTTCACCGACACCACAATTCAAAGGCATCAATTTTTCTTCAGTCTTCCTTATTCATTGTCCAGCTTTCACATGCATATGATGCGATTGAAAGTACCATGGCTTGGGTCAGGTTCATCTTAGTCTTCAAGGTGATATCTTTGCTTTTCAACACTTTAAAGAGGTCTTTCACAGCAGATTGGCCCAATGCAATGCATCTTTTGACTTCTTGACTGCTGCTTCCATGGGTGTTGATTGTGGATCCAAGTAAAATAAAATCCGTGACAATTTCAATCTTTTCTCTGTTTATCATGATGTTGCTTACTGGTCCAGTTGTGAGGATTTCTGTTGTCTTTATGTTGAAGTGTAATCCATACTGAAGGCTGTGAACTTTGATCTTCATCTGTAAGTGCTTCAAGTCCTCTTCACTTTCAGTAAGCAAGTTTGTGTCATCTGCATAATGCAGGTTGTTAAGGAGTCTTACTCCAATCCTGATGCCCTGTTCTTCTTCATATAGTCCAGTTGCTCAGATTATTTGCTCAGCATAAAGATTGAATAAGTATGGTAAAAGGATACAACTCTGATGCACACCTTTCCGGACTTTAAACCACACAGTATTCCCTTGTTTTGTTTGAACCACTGCCTGTTGGTCTATGTACAGGTTCCTTATGAGCACAGTTAGGTGTTCTGGAATTCCCATCCTTGCAAAGTTGTCCATAATTTGTTATGATCCACACAGTCAAATGCCTTTCCATAGTCAATAAAACACAGGTAAACATATTTCTGGCATTCTCTGCTTTCAGCCAGGATCCATCTGACATCAGCAATGATATCCCTGGTTCCACATCCTCTTTTGAATCCAGCCTGAATTTCGGGCAGTTCCCAGTTGATATACTGCTGCAGCTGCTTTTGAATGATCTTCAGCAAAATTTTACTTGTGTGTGATATTAACGATATTGTTCGATAATTTCCACATTCAGTTGGATCACCTTTCTTGGGAATAGGCATAAATATGGATCTCTTCCAGTCGGTGGCCAGGTAGCTGTCTTCTAAAGTTCTTGGCATAGACAAGTGAGCACTTCCAGCGCTGCATCCGTTTGTTGAAACATCTCAATTGATATTCTGTCAGTTCCTGGAGGCTTGCTTTTCACCAATGCCTTTAGTGCAGCTTGGACTTCTTCCTTCAGTACCATAGGTTCCTGATCATATGCTATCTCCTGAAATGGTTGAATGTCAACCAATTCTTTTTGGTATAATGACTCTGTGTATTCCTTCCATCTTCTTCAGATGCTTCCTGCGTCGTTTAATATTTTCCCCATAGAATCCTTCACTATTGCAACTTGAGGCTTGAATTTTTTCTTCAGTTCTTTCAGCTTGAGAAATGTCGGGCGTGTTCTTCCCTTTTGGTTTTCTATCTCCAGCTCTTTGTGCATGTCATTATAATACTTTACTTTGTCTTCTAGAGCTGCCCTTTGAAATCTTCTGTTCAGTTCTTTTACTTCATCATTTCTTCCTTTTGCTTTAACTACTTGACATTCTAGAGCAAGTTTCAGAGTCTCTTCTGACATCCATTTTGGTCTTTTCTTTTTTTTCTGTCTTTTTAATGATCTCTTCCTTTATTCATGTATGATGTCCTTGATGTCATTCCACAACTCGTCTGGTCTTCGATCATTAGTATTCAGTGCATCAAACCGATTCTTGAGATGGTCTCTAAATTCAGGTGGGATATATTCAAGGTCATACTTTGGCTCTCGTGGACTTGTTCTAATTTTCTTCAGGTTCAACTTGAACTTACGTATGAGCAATTGATGATCTGTTCCACAGTCAGCCCTTGGCCTTGTTCAGTTGTTGGTCTTGCAAAATTCTATCATGTGATCTCTGACATCGTTTCTATCACCAAGGCCATATTTTCCAACTACCGATCCTTCTTCTTTGTTTCCAACTTTCGCATTCCAATCACCAGTAATTATCAATGCATCCTGGTTACATGGTCCATCAATTTCAGACTGCAGATGTTGGTAAAAGTCTTCAATTTCTTCATCTGTGGCCTTAGTGGTTGGTGTGTAAATTTGAATAATTGTCGTATTAACTGGTCTTCCTTGCAGGTGTATGGATATTATCCTATCACTGACAGTGTTGTACTTCAGGATGGATCTTGAAATGTTCTTTTTGTCAATTAATGCAGCACCATTCCTCTTCAAGTTGTCATTCCTGGCATAGTAGACCACATGATTGTCCAATTCAAAATGGCCCATACCAGTCCATTTTATCTCACTAATGCCTAGGATATCGATGTGTATGCATTCTATTTCATTTTTGACGATTTCCAGTTTTCCTAGATTCATACTTCATACATTCCCCTTTCCAATTGTTAGTGGTTGTTTGCAGCTGTTTGTTCTTATTTTGAGTCATGCCGTATCAGCAAGTGAAAGTCCCCAAAGCTTCACTCCATCCACGTCATTAAGGTCAACTCTACTTTGAGGAGGCAGCTCTTCCTCAGTCGTCTTTTGAGTGACTTCCAACTTGGGAGGCTCATCTTCTGGCACTATATCAGACAATGTTCTGCTGCTATTGACAACGTTTTTACTGGCTAATTCTTTTCAGAAGTAGACTGCCTGGTCCTTCTTCCTAGTCTGTCTTCGTGTGGAAGATCAGCTGAAACCTGTCTACTATGGGTGACCCTGGTGGTATTTGAATACCGGTGGCATAGCTTCCAGCCTCACAGCAACATGCAAGCCCCCACAGTATGACAAACTGATAGACATGTGGGGGAACCTAGATTATGTGCATTAAGAACCCTGGCTCAAGGGGCTCTGTGTGGTGGGGGCAGCCAGGGGAACAGAGATGATGCCACCAGGAGAGTAGGGCACTGATCCATCTTCCCAATATCCTTCTAGAAAGTAAAATAGGACTGCAAATCCAAATGAATTTTACCCATACAAGGCAAACTTTCAGCTTCTCCACTGCTGCCTCCCTCCCCTCCTCGTTTTCATCCTCCTTCTCTTCTCCTCCTTCTTCTCCTTCAAATCTATTTCAAACTGCTCATTTCTTTCCTAGAAGCACTTTGATGCTGGTGACACTACCAAGAAACATGGGATTCCTGGGCAAAAATAATTACTTTTGGTTCACTGTTGGTGAGCTGTTGGGTACTGACAAGAGGTAGTTACATTGTAAATCCCACTTGGTCTTGTAAGTGGTTAAGAGCTCGGCTGCTAACCAAAAGATTGACAGTTCAAATCCACCAGCCACTCTTTGGAAACCCTATGGGGCAGTTCTACTCTGTCCTATAGGGTCTCTATGAGCCAGAATCAGCTTGACGGCAATGGGTTTGGTTTTTGGTTTATTCTTGGTGTGAGGGATCCCCATTGGCACAGTGTCTAAGCACTGGGCTGCTAACCAAGAGGTTGGTAGTCTGAACCCACCGGCTGCTCTGTGGGAGAAAGATGTGGCAGTTTGCTCCCATAAAGATTTACAGCCTTGGAAACCCTATGGGGGCAGTTCTATTCTGTCCTATAAACAACCGAAAAACCAAACCTGTTGCTGTAGAGTTGATTTCGACTCATAGCGACCATATAGGACAGAGTAGAACTGCCCCATAGGGTTTCCAAGGAGCCGCTGGTGGATTTGAACTGCCGACCTTTTAGTTAGCAGCCTGAGCTCTTAACCACTGCACTATCAGGGCTCCTTCTGCCCTGTAGCATTGCTATAAGTTGGAATTGATTCAATAACAATGGGTTTTGGTTTTTCTGGGGTATTCGTGATGCAAGGCCAAATGCAGCTAAGCGTCTTTTTTTACGTATTGCCTATAGTTGCTTTCATGTCAACTACAGGGTTAAATAGTTGCATCTGGCCTGCAAAGCTTAAAGCATTTACTACCAGACCTTTTATAGAAAACATTTGCTGACCTCTGCATTAAAGTGGAGCCACTCAATATTGTGATACCCAATAGTTGTATTGGCATTATGTCTCATTTCTTCCTTTTTAGTCCAGTCACAAAATCTATGACCGCATGGCTTGAATCCATTACATGGGCCTTATCTAATGAATAGGCCAGAACTAACTTGCTAGCCCAGGAAGAGGCTGACCTAGGGAGGCTGGGAAAAAGCCTCATGGACCCCTTCCTGGAAAGAAAGGAGAACTTCAATTTGGTTTTATTCTGTTACAGTTTCTCAGTTTTATGTGGAATTAGATGAGGCTGCCAGAGGGATTGGGAAGATGTAAAGACATTTACCCAAATGTAATTATGGTTCCAATGATGTGATATAGGCTAGTTCTTGATATTAATTAGGCCACTCTCACACTGTATCAAGCTATCAGAAATCAGCAGCTTTCAGAACAGGTTATAATAATGGTTCAGCTACTTTCTAAGTAATTATAGCCACAACAGCCTCAGCCATGTAATAGCAAAATCTTTGAAGCCATAACATCAGCTTAATGATTCTAAAGATTCTGCTTTCCTTTATTCATAGCAAAGAACTTTTTAAGTGTAAAACAAAACACACACAAAAAAAAATTAAAAAATGAAAAGGTTTGGGATTTGTTTACCTTAAAACATAAACCCTGTCCATTTCTGAAATCTTGTTGTTTATCTTTCGGATTTCTAATTGTTGTTTTTGTATAATTTCTAGTTGTGAATTTATTTGGGCATTTTGTTCCTGCATTATTTTCCTGAATTATTTCCTTTTTTTGGTTTGTATTTTCCATGAATTTGTCTATTTTTTCCTCATTTTTGTCTGCTTTTTGCTTCAACTCTAGGAGAATTCTGAGTATTAGAGATCTGAATTCCCTATCAGGTAGATCTAGTGCCTTTTCTTCCACTGGAAAGTCATCTGGTGTTTTATTTTGGATGCCTACTTGAACCTTCCTGTCCCGTTTTTGCATATGTTTTGATATAGTCTGCTGTCTTCAGGGCGTTCAGTAGTCATTTTCTTTTTTATTGATTGTAGATTTGTTTGTCTCATCCTGCTTTTTTGTTTTATTTGTTTATATCTGAACAGGTGGGCTGTGCGTTCTTTGTTGTTTGCTTATCTGTAGGCATGATAGATTTCACCTCCTTCTCCAGTAGTCAGGGTCATTCACTCAGGTATGGTACAGCAGGGCAGGTCCAGGTGAAGGGGAGTTGCTGGGGTGGGTTGTTTGTGGCATGTACTAGGGCTGACAAGGTGGGCTAGGAATCAGTGCAGGACAGGTTCTGGTAGGCTGTGCCTGTACTGCTTGGGGGTGTGATGTTCAGAGCATGGTGCAGGTACGCAGGAAGGAGGGGGTGTATTGTGATGTGTGGAGCTAAGATGGGTATGGGAAACAGGAGAGAGGAACAAGAAACAAAAACAGACACACAGAAACAAACAAAACAGAGTGCTAAGGGAGATTTCCATTGGAGTGGAGAGATAGAGACTGAGAAATAGAGAAAAACAAAAAGACAAAAAAAGATAGATCAAAAGTGTAAAAGAAAAAAAGTGAATAAATAAAAATTGGAAGAAAAAAAAAGAGCCCCTGAGGATCCCACAGGTGTGGCTGTGAAGACTGGGGAAGTTGCTTTCAGGCCGTAAAGTTGCTTCCAGGCCTCTATCCCCTGGCTAGAAGGGATAGAGGTGTCACACAGTGCCAGGTATTCAGGAGACAGGAAGAGAAGATAAGTATACAGAGATGAGAAACTGAGAAATGAAGAAAGACAAAAGGGAAAAAGAGAGAGAAGAAAACAAAACAAAGCAGCAAAAAAAATAACAACAACAGCAAAAAAAAAAAAAAAACAAGAAAAAAGAAATGCCCCCAGGAATGCCACTGCACGTGTGCACAGAGTAAGGGAGTAGCTCCCAAGCTGCACAGAACTGCCTGGCTACAAGGGGATCTCAAGCAGAGAAAAGAAAAATAAAACAAACAAATCAAAACTGAACAAATCAGAAAAACAAAGAAAAAAATCCCCAGAAGTCCCACCAGTGTGGCAGCACGGGCCAGAAAGCAGTTTCACAGTCCAGCCGAGTTTCACAGCCTTTCAAGAAGAAGCAAAGATAGCACACGGAGCCAGGTATTTGAGAGAAAGGAGGGGGAGGTGGTGAGAGGTAAGGAAGAAATCTACAGAAGCGCAAAAAAGCAACACCAGCAGCCTATAAATGGCACTTAGGGAGCCGGTCAGTGCAGGTGGGTGGAATCCAAGCAGCTCTGGGGTGAAGCCAGTGCTTCCCGGCCAAGACACTGTGGTTGCAGGAAGCAGAAGAGGCCACGTTGGGGTGAAGAAGTGTGCGGGATGGGAAAGTGTATATCACTGGTTACCGCTTGTTCTGTCTCCTGCTGGAAGCTCCATGAAGCTTCTTTCTTGTACCCTCTGTTCACCTATCTCCAATAGGAGTCCAAGATGGCGGATCCGTGCTGCAGTAGCTGATAGGGGACCTCTGCATGTATCTCTCCTCACTCTCTGTTCTCTGTCAGTTTCTTATTCCATTCAGTGCTTGGCTGAGTTCTTTATCTCTTCATTTGATGCTTAGGGTTTCAGGATTGATGTTTGTGTCTGTTTGACTTAGTTTTTCTGATCTTTGCTGTGGAGGGACAGCGTGCTGCTTCTGTCTATAGTGCAGACATCAAGGAAACTTTTTTAAAAGTGGCATTACTTGCCCTTTAAGTTATGTGGAATAACCGAGATTTGTTACAGTTAAAATAATTGTGATCAATGTAGAAAGCTAAATAGGGTAAGTGACCTCCCAGGTGCCTTGCACCCAGGAATTCCAGGCCTTAAACATTAAGGGAAACCCAGCATCCTGGCTCCTGGTGAACCTCACATGGTGACCACATCCATTATGTCAGCAGGTTCACTGTGGGTGGTCCAACACTAGGTGGTCAGACAGGGCAGTCTCAGAAAGGTTAATTCGACACTCACCATGGTGTACAGAGCATGCCTGCTGAACACATGAAATATGGAGGGAAGCGTGGACTGTCTCTCAAGGGTGGACTGTTATATAAAACGATAATGTCAGAGTATTAATTCAAAATTTAAAATATACATGTATGTCATAAGAGTAAGAAATCTTACAGTTATGAAAAGTATATTTTCTTCTGTGGGTATTTGACTTATGCCAAAATTAATAATAATCCAGTGGCATGGGGAGCATGGGACCAGAATAAGGCTGCTCAGACAAATAAACTGTTTAATGGTCTCAGACTGAGATAGCCCAACTTTTTTCTTTTTTTTTAATTTACATCAGTAACTTTGACAATAGATTAAGAATACTCAAAGTCCATTGGCAAAACTTGCCTCTTGCTGGACAATGCTCGAAAGGACATAGCCCACATATGCTCCATGCTTCTCCCTTTTCTAGGCTTCCATGGTTGACTCCTCCCTTTCTTGACTGAAAGTTTCTTTACTTAGAGATATTCAGGTCCACAGCACGTTATCCATGATTCTCGAATACCCAAAGCTCTGAAAAACAAGAGCTGGCAAGTTAATGTGATCTGAACTAACATGAAGCTATTCATAATCTTATTTTTGCTTCTTCCTACGAGTTTCAGGCATTTGCAGCAAAAATATTGATGACTCCCATGGCACATTACGCTGAGGGTGTTATATAACATGTGGTATACGCACTGTACTGTTAAAAAAAAAAAAAAAAAAACCTCAAATCCAAAGCAAATCTGGCCCCAAGGGGTTCAGATTTGCTGTAATGAAATCTTTCAAGCTTGGAAGCTATCCTCTCTCTTTAAATTGACTGCACATCTCTGCCTTGATCCTCGTGTGTTTATTCTAAAGTTTAACTCGCAGAGAACCATTTTACTCGCCCCATTTGTAAGTTTTAGGGAACTCTCATTGTAGCCCCCATAAATTGACAATCTGCGGTGAGAAGTAGATCTATATAAAGGGGAATTGGGATATTAGTAAGGAGGAAAAGGGGGAGGAAAGTCTTCATAGGGAAGCTGAGCTTTCAGGGATAAAGAACAATCTGTTGGATAAAATAGATAAATAGGAGCCCTGGTGGTGTAGTGGTTAAGAAGTCAGCTTCTTACCAAAAGGTCAGCAGCTCAAATCCACCAGCTGCTCCTTGGAAACGCTATGGGGCAGTTCTACACTGTCTTCTATGGTTGCTATGAGTTGGAACCGACTCAACTGCACCTAACAACAAGAACGCTGGATACAATGGCAGTAGGATTCCAGACAGAGAGAATTGCAGAGGCATAAAGTAGCGGCTTATTGTCGCGAATGGTTGTGAATGAGATGTGATGAGACAAGGTCTGTATGGAAGTTGATTCTAGTAGAGTAAAGGGTTTCTCACAGCAGACAGTTTGGAATTTAGAAAGCCAAGCAGTCAACAGTGCAAAGAGAATAGATTGGAGGCAGGGGACCCAGGAAACGCTTATACACAGGTCTAAGAGAAGGACTCAGAACTAAGACAGAGGGGTGAGGATAGGAAAAAAAAGAGTCAAGATAGCGTTACATGGAATCAACAGGGCTTGATGAGGCTTGATGTGATGGGGAGAGGGAGGACTTCAATCTAAGTAGTTTATTGTTGCTGGTAGAGCAAAGTTTGCCAAGCAGAAGGTCAAGTGTGAACAGTCTTAACAGCTGACTGCTCTGTATTTTGAAATCAGAGACATTTAATCTCATCAGAGTGGAGAGGGCCACAGACAATACACTATGATGAGCAGTTCATGAAACTTGGGGTGGACAGACTTGGGCTCAGTTCTTTATTGTAACCTCAAGCAAAGTTCTGATACATACTATAACATGAATGAACCTTTAAAACATTATGCTGAGTGAAATAAATCAGTCACAAAAGGAGCAATATTGTATGATCCCACTTATATGAAATATCTAGAATAGACAAGTATACAGAGACCAAAGCTTATTAGTGGCAGGAGGCAGAGGGTGAGAGGGGAAAGGAGGACTCAGTGCTTACGGGACACTGAGCTTCTGTTAAGGGTGATGGTAAAATTTGGTGACAGTTAAGGGTGATGGTTGAAAATGTGATGAACATAATTAATGACACTGAACCATATGTGTGTAGATTATTGTTGAAAATACAAATGTGTTATTACATACATATTTACCACAACTGAAAACAAGCAGACACTTTCTCTCTATAAACCTAAGTTTCTTTATCTGAAAAATAGGGATACTATAATCAGCATGTCTGAATTCTTGGCAGAAATCCTACAGTACATGTGAAAGTTCCTGCCACTTTGGAAATGTGCAAATGAATGTTAGTTTCATCTGAATGAGGATAGCTGGGCTCATAAGGGGTAAGGTCTTCCCAAGGTCATAGAGCAATGACAGACCTTGGACTCTGACACAGAATCCCTGCTATCTCTGGAGTAGCAAGAACCACATAGACATTGCATGATATTGTGTATCAGGGGACAGAGGAACTATGGAATGTCTTGTCCATGCTATTCTGTTTTCCTTCACACCCTTTGCTATTAATAGATGATCAATTTTTTTTGCTTTGTATTATATTTTGTCAACATGAATAGTAAGTTCACATTGGCAACATGAATCAATCACCAGCTTCTAAATGTCAAGGAGGTGAGGAGCGGGGGCACACCACAATTAAAAGTCTGCTTGGCAGGATAAACAGAATTCTCATGCGGGTGTTTTGTCTCATTTGCCTCAGGTAGTTAACTTGCTACTGTCCCTCAGAGGCAATTATTTGATTCAATAAATTATTCCCACTCCAACCTGTAGATGGCAATGCATATGATTTGTTTAAGTTGGTCAGAAAATCCAATTTTATGTTTCTAATTGGAACCAGCCGTTGCATCTGCCCTGTCAGACTCATTGTTCTGAAGTATCAAGAACATTTTCTATCATTGCCAGGGCTCAACAATGGCCAATACTGGGTCACTTCAGATGACCTCACACTGTAATTGACCGGCTAGATCTGAGAGGTCAACTGTGTATTTGGCAAACTGGCATTCTCATGCTCAAACCCATAAAAAAACGCAATCTGATGTTAGGAACATTGGACAGATATGGGTTCCCATTCCGCTTTGGCTATTTATTATCTTTATGATAATCTGTGAAGACTTATCTTTATGAAGGTTGCTAACTTAGCCTCTGTGAACCTTAGAAATCTTACTTTTAAAATGGAAAGGATGATACGTTTCTTGCTTAAAGTGGTTTGAAAGTCAAAGAGATAACCAATGTAAAGAATTGGGCAAACTGCCTGGTATATAGTAGGTGCTGAATTAATGTGAGATTTCTTCCCTTAGAAAGACAGGACGTGAAAGTGCTGGGCAGAGGGCTGTGGGGACCATGGTCTCAGGGAATATCTAGCTCAATTGGCATAACTCGCTTTATAAAGACAGTGTTCTACATTCTACCTTGGTGAGTAGCATCTGGGGTCTTAACAGCCTGTGAGCAGCCATCTAAGATACTCCACTGATCTCACCCGTTCGGTAGCAAGGGAGAATGAAGAAAACAAGATACAAGAAAAAGATTAGTCCAAAGGACTATTGGACCACATCTACCACAGCCTCCACCAGACTGAGTCCAGTACAACTAGATGGTGCCCAGCTACCACCACTGACTGCTCTGACAGGATCACAACAGAGGGTCCCGAACAGAGCTGGAGAAAAATGTAGAACAGAATTCTAACACCCAAAAAAAGACCAACTTACTGGCCTGACAGAGACTGGAGAAACCCCGAGAGTATGGCCCCCAGACTCCCTTTTCGCTCAGTAATAAAGTCACTCCCAAGGTTCACCATTCATCCAAAGATTAGACAGCCCCATAAACAAAATGAGACTAATGGAGCACAACAGTCCAGGGACAAGGACTAGAAGGCAGGAGAGGACAAGAAAGCTGGTAATAGGAACCCAAGGTTGAGAAGGGACAGTATTGACATGTTGTGGGGTTGTTAACCATTATCATAAAACAATATGTGTACTAACTGTTTAATGAGAAACTATTTGTTCTGTAAACCTTCATCCAAAGTACAGTAAGAAAAAAAAAAAACTCTCCAAGTAAAACTGAAAAAAAAAAAGACAGGATGTGAGTGTTTCAGTTGTTCCTAAGAGCTTTACAACGTTCATTCATGTACAGTGCTCTTTCCTATTCTCCTCTCTGTCTTCCTCCTACCCCCTCCCGCATCCTCAAGGACTAGGGTTGGATGATTGCTCCTTCTCTTTTAGAGTAGAGCTTGTTCTGGAATTACCTCCCAAATAGCTCTTGAAGCCTCATGGCATGCTGTGAGCAGGAAAGTTTTGTCAAAAGTCATGAAGCTTGTCCGAGGATGTTTAACAAGGTTTTCTCACACATGGTGTCAGCAAGACAGGCCCCAGGGAATTCTTGGTCCTAAAACATTGTCCTTGCTAATCTTTATGGTTTATATGGTAGATGGACAAAGACATCCAAGCAAAGTTGTGATGGTTAATATAAGAGCTTTAAGCAGAAGTCTTAAATAGAGGTTAGCACAGTATCCTACCCTGTCAACAACAGGGACACAAAACTATTTTGCCTTCAACATTTAAGGAGCCCTGGTGGTGGAGCAGTTAATAGCTTGGCTGCTAACTGAAAGGTCAGCAGTTTGAACCCACCAGCTGCTTCGCAGGAGAAACATGTAGCAGTCTGCTTCCATAAACATTTACAGCTTTCGAAACCCTATGGGGCAGTTCTACTCTGTCCTACAGGGTCACTGTGAGTCAGAATTGACTCAATGGCAATGGATTATTCATCACTTATGTTTGAAATTAATGTAGCCTCTATAAAGTCACCGATCCCAGTAGGCCTTGTGCCAGGTCCTTTATCATCATTACAATCATACTCTTAAAATGCCTGTGGTAGCTAGTCTTTAAAATTGATCCCCCAAATCCTCCTCTCCTTGTATACCTTTGGCACTCTGTACCTCAAGAGGAGGAGCTTCCTTTCCTTCCCCTTGACTCTGGGCTGGGCCTGAGACTTCTCTGATAGGGTCAACAGCCCCAGCTAGCTCACAGCTGCCAGATAACAATTACCAACAATATGAGTGAGCCATCTTGCATGTTCTAGCCCAGTTCATTGCCCATCTTTCTGCAGCCACAGCCAATATCGTATGGAGCAAAAGAACCACCCAGCTGAGCTGAGTCAACTCAAGAATTATGAGAGACAATAAAATAGATTTTTGTATTAAACAACCGAGTTGTAGAATAGTTTAATTACAGCAATCGATTACTGAAACAATGACCATGCTGGTCTCACTTCATGTTTCTTTGGAACTGCATTTACACAAAAATATAAGTTTTGACTGAATCTGTTAGAACTAATTCTAAAATCCTGAAAAGTCCTTATTTAATCACATTCTTCATGCCAAGTAATCAGTTTGGCTGAATTTTTACTGATACCGTTCAGACAAAAATCTATGTTGATTTGTTTATTTGATTTTGTTTTAGATCTCAAGCACGTTCATACACTTGGTTTATTGGGAGTTTGGGTATAAAGACTGGATATTAGAGTTATTATACTTCAAGTTCCTTTAGTTAGAGACTCTCTTACTAGCTTTGTACATCTGTTCATAGCACAGGTCTTAGCCCATAGTAGGTGTGCAGAGAACATTTTCATTAGTCTTATCTGAGAGTTTTTCTATCTCTTGCCCAGAAAGGGAACAACTCTAACCAATGAGGGCTGGCAGCTAGCACACAGATGCTTTCCCCTTTCTTACCCAGACTGATGATTCTGAGACACATTCCATAAGGTTTTCCAAAAGTTCATGGTATTGAGCAACCAGTCGCCCACTGGGTGGTCAACTCACGGTGCAGGGTGCAGGCTGTGTTGGCTCTCCCGCCTTCCGTTTCACTCCCGCTGACCTCTCATTTCCACTCTGCGATCTCATTCTCAGAGAAACTACTCATCATAAACCTTCACCTCACGTTCTACTTTGGGGGACTCCAGGCGAAACCAGGCACTATTTAACTTCTATTTTCTTTATTCAATTATTTACTTTATTGTTAAAGTATAACAAAACTTAAAACTTCAACAAGTAAGGTTGTAGATTTCATTGCCTGTCAAAAATGACAGTTTCATTTTATAGGTTTTAAAAAGAAGAACTTTCCGTGATAAATGGTTTGCAGGCTGGGAAACATTTATTGCAGGCCAGCAATGGTCTGGTGATAAGAGTCAAGGAAATACTGATTTATGTCACATGTGTCTAGAAAACAAATTGAAGCCATTCTCCAAGCCAGATCCAAGTTTCAACAGAAGTTATACGATATCATATACAAGTCCTGGTGGGGGCATTCTGACTCTTAAAAGGACAAGTATTTTATTAAATGTATAACTATATCAAATATTAATGGGAGTGATGTTGATTGATGCCATATGTAAAAAAATGAGGAAGATGATGAATGACTGTGGAATAATATACTGTGATTCCACTGTCAAGTGGCAGTTTCTTTTTGCAGAATCGAGTTCAAAATCAGGATTCTTCTATGTCTAAGAAGCAAACTTTGCCATTTCTAAGTGGTTATTAATAATTGGTGGAGTGGGGTAGGAAGAAGGCAGGTCCCAATGTCATCCTAAGGCATGTCTAGGATTCTCTAGGGCAGGATTTCTCAGCCTCAGTACTATTGATATTCTGGGCTGGACAATTCTTTATTGTGAGGGGCTGTCCTGAGCATTATAAGATGTTTAGCAGCATCCCTGGCCTCTACTCACTAGGTTCCAGTAGCAACCTCCTCCCCAAGTTGTGGCAATCAAAAAAATCAAAAAACGGTGAGATGAGAAGGCAGAAAGGAATAGAAGCTGGTTGAATGGACATGGGAAATCTGAGGTGGAAAGGAGGAGTGTGCTGTCACATTACAGGGATAACAACGAGGGCCACATAACAATGTATGTAAAAATTTTTGTATGAAAAACTAACTTGAGCTGTAAACTTTCACTTAAAGCACAATTATATATATATATATATATATCCATACATTACCAAATGTCCCCTGGAGGCAAAATCACTCCCCAGTTGAGAACCAGTACTCTAGGACAATGCAGATGCTGATTAACTGGAATGATGTGATACCATGTAACACAAAACAGGAAGGTCCAAGGACTCAGGCTGGGTATCTTCTAAGCAGGCTCAGGACAATGAAACATAACCAAACCAAAGCTAGATTTACTAACACTCCCCCAGGTATGTGGAGTAGGGAAAGAAGAGTGGCTTAAATTTTGGTGATGCATAAGAATCACCAGGGAAGCTTGTTAAAACAGATTCCTGTTTTAGGAAGTCTGCTGTGGAGACCCAATCAGTTGCCTTTCTCACAATCTCCCAGGTGATGCTGATGTTGCTGATTCCTCAACCACACTTTAAATAGCGTTGCGCTAAAACTCAGAAGACCCTGATCTTGAGAAATTCACTTAAACTCTATTGGTTTCATTTTCAACTGGGGTTGAATAAGGCAGACATGTAGACAAATAAGCAACAAAGGGGAGAAGGTGTCAGAATAGAAAAACATACAGGAGACACCGTGACAGCTGGGGGGTTGAGAAAGGCTTTGCCTTGAAAGTGCTACCTGTGTGGAGTCCGCCTCTAGATGTGAATTCCGTGTCTTTTTCATCTCTAACATGGTATTTGACACATAGCAGGACTAGGTACTTAATTCCAGATATTTCAGTCAGGGTGTATGTACCCAACAATGCTTCCTAAGTAAAACAGAGCACCCACGGCCCCTCGTAGGTGCACAGTCATGCTCTCCATCCCAGCCACAGCTGATCAGACTAAAGTTGAGGCCCTTGACCAAGAGCAGCCAATCCAGTGGGTGACCAGAACACTATGAGAAAAGGTGAGCTAAGCCAACCAGGTTATCTCCTTTAGGAGTATGAATTTAAAAATACCCAGAGAGAGTCATCAATAGTGGGAGTTGAATCAGAACACTCATGAGAAAACCAAGAGTCTAGACAATATGTAAGACAAAGATATGAGGACTCATAAACCATGAGTGATCAGAAGAAGCTCATATACATATATATTCACATATAGAAATAGACATAGGATGCTGTCAATAGATTCTTCCTCCATTTTCATATGGGAAGCTGTCTCCTGTCTTTCATAACTTGGCTCAAACATCACCCCAGGGGGCTATTCCCTGACCACTCAATCTAATGTAGCCGAGCTCTCCTTGGCTAAGCTTCATCACACTCTTTGATTTACAAGACTTATAACCACCGTAACTATCTTAGACATTTATTTGTTTGTTCATTCCTTTACCTCTCTCCTCAACCCATTAAATGTGAACTCAATGAAAGCAGCATCCTACCCATCTTGTTCACCACCACTATATTTCCTTTCCTAGAATACTCTGCCACTTGTTGTTGTTGTTGTGTGCCTTCAGGTCGATTCTGACCCATAGTGACCCTATACGACAGAGTAGAACTGCCCTGTAGGGTTTCCCAGGCTGTAATCTATGAGAGCAGATCGCCAAGGCCAGGTCTTTTCTTCCACAGAGCCCTTGGTGGGTTCGAACCAATGACTTTTGGTTAGCAGCCGAGCACTTAACCATTTTACTATCAGGACTCCTATCTGCCACATAGCAGCACTCAGAATATATTCTTTGAATGAATTAATAATGCATGACCCAGTGAGATGGAAAAGAAGATAGCATGAACCCCGAAGACTGTCTGAAAGTTGCAGCAGTGTTTAATTTTTGTTGATTATTAATATATGTGTTATTTATTAATAAAAATTCCTTATATAATCATTTCTTTGTGTTGTTTCTCCTGCACATTCATTAATCCTTGGGGACTATGAGAAGAAAAAGATTGTCAGAAACCAAAAAAAAAAAAAAAAACCCATTGCCGTTGAGTTGATTGCAACGCATAGCAACCTCGGCTGCTAACCAAAAGATCAGCAGTTCAAATCCACCAGTCGCTCTTGGAAATTCTATGAGGCAGTTCTACTCTGTCCTATAGGACTGATATGAGATGATTGTCAGAAAGCAAGGGGAAAAAAAAAAAAAGCACATGTTACGATTATGTTCTCATGACAAATGGAGTAAAGTAAGCCTTGCCTCTCCTCTATGCCCGTCCATGTGGCACTGTGGAGGCTGAGGTCTAGAATTGCCAAGCAAAGAGTTCTCACCAGCTTTGAGGCCGTCTCATGTGCCTGTGTGTAGACCATGAGGTGATCTATGTTTTTACTAAGTGGGCCCCAGTGGTACAAACGATTAAGCACTCGGCTGCTAACTGAAAGGTTGACAGTTTGAACCCACTCAGTGACTCTGTGGGAGAAAGACCTGGTGATCTGTTTCCGTAAAGATTATAGCCAAGGAACCCTACGGGGAAGTTATACTCTGTCACATGGGGTTACTATGAGTCCGAATTGACAGCATCCAACAACAATGTCTGTACTAATCTCATTTCTGTTAGTAGAGACCCACCCATGACCTCATGGGTGACACATGATCCTAACTGTTTCAATCACAGTACCCGGTTCCCCTCTTGCTCCGTTAGTCAGACCAACAGGTGAGAACGTGACTAAGCTAAGTCAATCAACTGGGTTGATATTTTTAAACCCTCTTTCATCTCTGGTTGTGAATATGCAAGCACTTGTTGGAGCCCTGAGCATATGTGTGTGCTCCATGTAGAGTAAGCTGGTTGAGAGCAATGGAGCCAATACACAGAGGTGCACAGGCCAGAGATGGAGACAGAGAGCACCTGGGTCCCTATCCAGGTGTGTCTGAGGTCAGCTTTGTCCCTGCTTTTCCTGTAGTTTGTTTACATGGACCATCAAATCCTCTTTTGGTTTAAGCTCATTTGAAATGTGCTTTTGTCACTTTCAAGCATGATCCTTGGGATTGGTGGGAGGTCAGCACTGGAGTCCTAGTTCTGGTTTTGTTTTTGTTTGTTTTGTGTTCTGAATGAGTCTCTTGGGACCACTTGGTAGGAGGATCTTAAATCTCTGAAGGTCATCAAGAGCAATGACTACACCTGTCTTCATTTCACATGTAGGAAAACTATATAGCCCAAACCAAACATTGTTTTCATGCCTGAAGATAAATTTACACTTTTATCAGGCCCTCTTGTAATGAACTTTGACATCTTCAGCCCCTGTGCCTAAGTAGGTCATGCTTACGTTACGTGACTCCCACCTGCTGGACCTCTTACCCAATTAGAAGCCAGTAAACAATCACTAGCAAGGTCTGGCTCTGAAAGATGAACTGGGCTTCTTAGCTTCAATTCTTGAGAATTTGGATATAGACAGTAATGAAACTAAGAAGTGGGAGTAGACTGTGAATCGAAGTCATGAGGTTGAGTTGAGGACATGGCAACCCAAAAATTATGTGCATAACACAAAAGAAGAGCAGGGAGAGAGGATGCCAACTGGTAGAGAGAGAAGCATTTTAGCAGATGTACAGTGAGAAGCAGTAGCCACAAGAGGAGTCTGTGCAGTTGAACAAGTTTCAGTCCCTGCTCCCATGACAGACAACTACACCTAGCTCCCTGACAAGTAAAGTAAGATCCCCTTTGTCTGAACTATTCTCAGGAAGCTTCTGTCCCTCACAACCAAACACGGCCACCTGGAACAGGTTCAATGTGGTTGGGAAGTAAGTGGGTTAACCCCCAGAATGCAACATTTTAACTAATAACAGAACTTGGAATACATTTTAAATGGCAACCCTGCTTAATAAGGAACATCCACTTGCAGAATGTAAATTTCGAATCATCTGTTAATGTTTACACAGAGCAAACAACTCTCAGAGAACCTGATTTCTTAATTAAATGATTATTTCCCTCCGTGAATACAGAGCTGGCATTTAAAAAAAAATAACATATATGTATGTTTTTAGATAGTCACATAAATCTTATTTTTGCTCTTGTAGATTAAAAAACAGAAAAGGAAAAACACAAAGACTCCCATTTTAAAATTACAATAAAATTTGTGTCCCACTAGAGAATTGATACCCAACTATTGCCAGGATTTTGAATAGAGAAAGACCAATGAGATAAAATAAAAGAAGAAATTGTCATAATCTTCAAGGAAAGTAGGAACTGAGCAGATTAAAAAGAATCTACAGATCCTGTAACAGGTTGTGTTGTCATTTTTCCCCTAAATGGGGAATGCAAATTATAATGTAAGTCCAGAGACATAACATGGGGCTAATCAGAGATCAGGCTTAACCTGCACAGCCTGGGAATGGCCTTCGCGCCAGACACTTAGTGCCTTGGCCGTCCATTTGTGCAAGACGGATAAGTGCAGGTGCCATAATAAGGCCATAGCGTACCGTTAGAATAACAGCCTGTGATGACCAAAGTGATTCATAAATTATAATTGAACTACAATTGAGTGCAGTCAGCATGTGACAGAATTCATTCTAGTCACCACATTCTAGGTTCAAGACTAGAATTGCAAATGCAGAGCTGAAAGGCAGCGGTGAGAGTTCTATAAGGAATCTTGTTTCTCCCTGCAGCTTCTTTGGGCTTTCTACTCTGAGGTGTCCAGGATCAGATTTTTACCAAATAGCCACTAAATAATGGTCCTCCCAGTTGGCAGGTATTCCTAGAGTATTAATAGGAGCGTTCTGAGTCAAGTGGTGATATTGTTGTTATTATTAGCTGCCATCCAGTTGGCCCCCAACTCGTGGTGACTCCATTTACAACAGGATCAGACTGTTGTGATCCAGAGGGTTTTCACTGACTGATTTTTGGAAGTAGATTGCCAGGCCTTTCTTCCTAGTCTGTCTTAGTCTAGAAGCTCCTCTGAAACCTGTTAAGCATCATAGGAGCACATAAGCCTCCACTGACAGACAGTGGTGGCTGTGCTTGAGGTGCATTGGAAGGGAATCAAATGTGAGTCTCCTACTTGGAAAATGAGAATTCTACCACTGAACTACCACTCCCCTCAAAGTGGTGATAGTCGGCAAAAATTATTTACTCATTCATCCCTTCCATTCATTCATTCCGTAAACGATTCTTTGGTGCTTAACTGCATGTCGGAAATTGCTATACAGAGGCTCACAGTATCAAGGAGGCAGTCACATACAGGTAATCAAAGACAATGTATGGTAATAGAGCACGCTCACTGGGTTCTATGGAAATTCCTAGGAGGGAGTCCTAAAACAACCTGAAAAGGTTAGGGAAGTTCCCTAAATTTGATGGGTGATGCCTGAGCCAAGTCTTAAAGGATGAGTGGGAGTTATCCAGGCAAAGGTAAATGAGACATGTCAGATGGAGGGAATGGATGAGCCAAGTCACAGAGGCAAGAGACAGCACGTGGTACAGGATAAACTTCATACAACCTTTCACAAGGCATGGAAATACTGGTTCAGTGTCGATTACCATTTTAAAACTGGGCACCTACTATATCTTTAGATACTTACTAGCTGCTGGGGTTACAAAATTGGATAAACCATAAAGCCTGCCCTCCATGAATTAACCAGCTACTATAAAACTTAATCCCATAGCATAATGAATTGAAATTAAATGTGAAAAGCACCATTGTAAAGATATGAACAAACGTCTGTGGAAGCCCAAAGGAAGAGGAAAGCTCATATTACTGATGGTTCTATAAAGGAGATGACTTTCAAATCAGGTTATGACAAATGAGGAAGAATTTGTCAGGTGAAGTGGGCCTGAATTCCAGGCAGAATGCAATTGAAGAACTCATTTTTCTTTTTATTTTTTCCCATACAAAAATTTATACATAGATTGTTATGTGACTCTAATTGCTCTCCCTATACTGTGACAGCACACTCCTCCCTTCCACCCCTGATTCCCCATGTCCATTCAGCCAGCTCCTAACCCTCTCTGCCTTTCCATCTCACCTCCGGACAGAAGCTGCCCATTTAGTCTCTTGTATCTACTTGAGCTAAGAGGCACACTCCTCACAACTATCACTTTATGTCCCACAGTCCAGTCCAGTCCCTGTCTGAAGAGTTGGCCCTGGAAATTAGAACTCATTTTTCTTGAAGGGGACAAAAGGATTGAAGGAAAAGGATTATCCAGAAGAGGCTTGGGAACTTGGAGGAGAACCACAAACTTTCAAAGGAGACCAGGGAACTTGTCTTATAGTTGTGTTTTCATAACACTATTATTGTTGCTTAGATTTTATGTTTATTTCAGGTGGCGTGGATAGAGATGCAAATATAGCTTATGGGGAATACAAAGATAGACCCACTCCCTCCCCATGTTTTGGCCCATCATGGAATTAGAGTGCTCTCCAGTTCTGGAATCACCCTCCCCTAGGGCAGCCAGTAATGGCTTGTGCCAATGAGAAGCCTCCTTCCACAGCACTTCATCAGGGTTCAGAGGGTCTCTGGAGTTTCCCATCGCTGTTTTGGCTTCACTTTGCACCAAATGTATCTTGATAACCATCCTCCCGTAGATAGTTATGAACTAAACCTTAAATCAAATTATCTTCTTTCCCAAATGAACGAAAGAAGTAAAAATATCGTTATCGCTCATGGAGTGCTGGTGCAGGGCATGCTGGAACATCAGGAAGGCCTTTCGAAGAGCTCGTTGAGAGGGTTAAGCAGGGGAGCACAGCTACTCACATACCCTTTACCAAAGAATGGTCCTCCTCTATTGGGGAAGGTCATCCTCTTTGATCGAGTGCATAGGTTCAGGAGAAACACACATGGAAGAGTAAAGGAAGAAGGGGACACCCTCTTAGCCAGCCAGACCAGCCAAATCAACCCTGGTGGTCAATGGGGTGACAGATGTTGCAGCCAGATCACCCTTACATCCTGGGAGTCCTCTTTGAGAAATGTGTGGCCAAGTGAGTAATAATGTGTGCTTGTGGTCAAGCAAGGACGTCTAGCAGGATGTGAATGACCTTGCCCAAGTGTCCAAAAATTCTAATGAACTCAAACATGATCCAGGCAATTCCTGTTCCTGAGAACAATCCTGTGTAGTGGACGTCATATTGCATAGAATGTCATCAAGCAGTTGACCAGATTGTGATTCCAGGTATTCCTTCTACTTACAAGCTATGTTCATGAAAGGGCTGACAGGCAAAGAAATCCAGTCCCCAAGGAAAGGAAGGGGTTATTATGAGCTAGGCAGCAAAATAGAGTCCTTGCATACTTCCAAGGTGCAGGATGGAACTCTAGTCTAAGTATAGATCAAGAGGACTTGACAGGCACTTTTTATTTATGGTGATGGGAAAGGTAGGACCAAATGTGGGTGAAGTATGCACAGCTTGACCATGATAACTGATGCCACTAAGTTGTACACACACATGCACACACAAGCTGATGATTTAGTAAATACTATGTTATATATAATTCTACAACAACCAAATACATACGTATGTGTTTCTATGTATGTATGTGCATATATATATGTGTGTGCATGTGTGTATTATGTACACACACACATATACATCTAATATAACACATACACATAACATACACACACACACACATATATATATATACATAATAAAACAAGGGTAACAGAGACAGATAATTCATAGACATAACCAATCATCTCATGGGATTAGTTTTCTTGGTTTGAAGACTTAAGGTCATAGTCTTATGGAACAACTCAGTCAATTGGCATAATATACTTCATAAAGTTTATGTTCTACATCGTAGTGTGGTGAGTAGCATGCGGGGTCTTAAAAGCTTGTGAGCAGCCATCTAAGATACAAGTATTCATCTCTACTCATCTGAAGCAAAAGGGAAAGAAGAAAACCCAAAATTTAAAGAAGGAATCAGTCTACAGGACTAACTGTCTACAGGAATCATGGCTTCCTCTACCCTGAGACCAGAAGAACTAAATGGTACCCAGCTATCACTACCAAGCATTCTGATTTGGACTACAATAGATGGATCCTGATAGAAAGAGAGAAAAATGTGGAAAGAACTCTAAATTTTCAAAAAAAAAAAAAAAATACACTTACTGGACCTATTGACACTGGAGGAATACCTGAGACTATTGCTCTGATATACTCTTTAAACCTTGAACAAAAACTATCCCCTCAAGACACCTTTTAGCTAAATAGCAGGTTAGCTCATAAAGTAATGGACATCATCCTTGAGTACTGCACTCTTTTCAAACATCTTCTGTATAAGATCATTAGACTAAACAGGCAGCTTCTGTCCAGAGGTGAGATGGGAAGACAGAGAGGATTAGGAGCTGGTTGAATGGACATGGGGAATCAGGGGTGGAAAGGAGGAGTGTGCTGTCACAGTATGGGGAGAGCAACTAGGGTCACATAACAATGTACATATAAATTTTTGCATGGGAGACTAACTTGAAATGTACACTTCATTTAAACCACAAAATAAAAAAAAATTTAAAAATCTTCTGTATGAGATCAAATGGTCAACAAATACTCGAATGTATAGGTGAGAAGATGGGGGCAGGGTGACTAAGGTATTGGAAATGGAACAACTAGAACAGAAAAAAGAATGTTGACACAATACGAGGAGTGTATTCAAGGTCACTGAACAATATGTATAGAAATTGTTGAATGGGAACCTATTCTGCTGTGTATACTTCCATAAAAAATACAAGAAAATATTTTTTTAAAAAGAGAGTGCTTGGCAGGGAAATTGAGGCATGAGTCCAGTTCTGAGAAGTAGACTGACATAGGGCAAGGAGAAAAGAGAGACTGAAATGATAAAGATTAGTGGCTTCCACCATGCCCAGAGTTTGCCCTGCATGACAGATCTCATGCCAGACTCCATGAGCTTGTGGGTTGGGAGCCCTAATCCTTGTTCTGCTGGGGACTAGCTTTAAGGACAGATAGGACTGGGCCTGCTCTGCTGGGGCTGGGCATATTCTGGAAGCTTTAGAAAGAGGCAGAGGAAAGAACAATGATCTCAGAACACCATGTAGGTGCAACTGTGTAGGAGCAGTGGCAAACAGGCTGAGGACTAGCAGGCTATTTGCTGGGCCCTGTTTTGGGAACCACCCCTGCTCAGCCTACCGTAGTCCTTAGACTGTGTTTGCAGATCTGTTTGCAGATCTAGGCAGGAAAGCAGAGGGAAATAAGCACAAGAATCCACAAGACAGAAACACACTAGGATTGAGATACCATGCCCTGCACAGATGCCTTAAATGCTTCTCAATGATGCGAAGTAGAACTTCTGGTCCAGGTCAGTCATAGCCATAGTTCCTTTTCCTCCTGTTTCTTTTTGCTCAACCTCTGGGTATCAGTGCTTATCCAAATGGTAACTGAGAGCAAAGAAGGGATGAAATGTTCTGAAGTGGTTTACATCTCTTACAAAGTTTGGAGCAAAGGTGGAATGGTGAAACATGACTGAAATGGGCCTGATTCCTACAGGATCTGAGTGGATAACCTTTTTTCAGTCCTAGATCATACAGGCAGAACCACCCCATGAATGTCGCAAGGGTTCCCAACTTGTGGGTAGTCTGTGGCACTAGCATATGGGGGCAACCAATAAGCAGAAGGGTGCAGAACTGCTGCCGGGGTTAAAAAAAAAGACGGAAGTGTTTTGTGTTAGCTACCTATTGCTAACCACCAGCTGTCTGTCAGATTGTCATATTGTAGTGGCTTCTGTGTTGCTATGATGCTGGAAGTTGTGCCACTGGTATTTCATGGCAGATAGTTTTCAGCGGAACTTCTAGATTAAGGCAGGCCAGAAGAAAAGGCTTGGCAATCTATTTCTGAAAATTAGCCAGTGAAAATCTTCTGAATCACGGAATGTTGTCCGAGACTTTGACTTGCTTACTTTGGGTGAATCATCAGGAGGGACCAATCAGAGGAGAAAGACGCCTTGTTTGGTAAAGCAAAGGGCCAGCAAAGGTAAAGGAAACCCTCAAAGGGTTGGATTGACACAATGGCCGCAACAATGGAATGAAACACACCAAAGATCTTGAAGATGGCACAGGACCAGGCAATATTTTGTTCCATTAACATGGGATTGCCATGAGTCGGCGCTGACTCACCAGCAACTAACAACAATAGTAACAACATTTATTGCTATGTAAAAAAATCACCCTAAAACTCAGTGGTTTAAAACAACAATATAATTTATTATCTTATGGTTTCTGTATGCCAGGAATTCAGCAGCAGTTTGGCTGGGAAATTCTGACTTGGGGTCTCTTGTGAGGTTTCAGTTAGGGATTGGCTGGGACTGAAGTCATCTGAAGGCTTGACTGGGGCTGGAGGACGTACTTCCTCAAAAGGGGCTCACTCTCATGCTTGGCAAGTTGGTGCTGGCTGTTGGCAGGGAGCCTTAACTCCCCTCCTCTTGGGCTCCTCCAATGTCTGTCAGTCACATATCATCTCTTCTGTAGTGTTCTATGGGTCATTCAGGTCAGCTTTGCTTCAGTGTGGGGAAGGGGTATACAAGGGCATGAATATCAGAGATGAGGATCATTGGGGTCCATCCTGAAGCTAGCTACCACAAGTTTTTAAGTATCCAATAACCTAGTACCACCCTATTATATCTCCATAATATTGCACATTCCCTTTGCCTGGAATGCTCTTATTTTTCTTGTTTTTCAAGGGCCAGCCCAAGGCTCCCTTTCATTGAAAAAGCATTACCAACACTTTCAGCCAGTAATTCATACATATATTTTAGAGTTTATATGTCAGTGTACCTGCCATTCTGAGGGCAGGTCAAGCTCACTTAGGAACCAGCATAGTGTTGGCACTCAATGCTGGATGAGTGACTGAAAGAATGAATGTTATCACCGCATCAGAGGGCATCTATGACCTATAATTATAAGATGTTTCTGAGATTTCAGGATAGCCCTGGATGGTCAAAATAAACCAAATTCACTCATATAAAGAGTTGAGTGGAGTAGAGAGGGCATAGTAAAAACCAAACCTGTTCCCGTCGAGTCAATTCTGACTCATAACAACCCTATAGGACAGAATAGAACTGCCCCATAGGGTTTCCAAGGAAAGGCTGGTGGATTCGAACGACCAACCTTTTGGTTAGCAGCCAAATGCTTAACCACTGCACCACCAGGGCTCCTCAACTAAAAGAGGGGGCAGAAATGGAGCTATGAGTCTAAAGTAATAACATTAAGTGGGTAACTGTTGAAGTCGAGCTGCAATAATTACCATATCTCAAAGGTAAATTATTTTCGAGTTGGTCACTGTCTTACTGACCCAGTGCTGCTGTAACAGAAATACCAGAAGTAGGTGGATTTAAAGAATAAAAATTTATTTTCTCACAGTTCAGAAAGCTAGAAGTCCCAGTTAAGGGTGTAGCTGGAGGAAGAGTTCCTTCCTTGTCTATTTCAGCTTCTAGTAGCTTCTGGCAATCCTTAGAGTTCGTGGTCTTGTAGATTCACCTGCTTCCATGATAATTAGATAGTGTCTATCTTCCCCTGTATGTGTTCACCTCTGTGTATAATCTGCTCTTTTTATAGCTCAGAAGTGATCAGGTTTGGAGCTCGGTGGCTAACCAAAAGGTCAGCAGTCCAAATCCACCAGCCTGCTCCTTGGAAACCCTATGGGGCAGTTCTACTCTGTCCTATACATTGTTATGTGACCCTAATTGCTCTCCCCATACTGTGACAGCACACTCCTCCTTTCCACCCCTGAATCCCCATGTCCATTCAACCAGCTCCTAACCCTCTCTGCCTTCCCATCTCACCTCCAGACAGAAGCTGCCTGTTTAGTCTAATGCTCTTATACAGAAGATGTCAGAGGACTCTACAGCAATGGGTTTGGTTTGGTTTGGTTTTACTCTGGTGTGACCTCATTAACATAATAAAAGAAAACCTCTGCTTCTTAACAAGATCATATCCACAAGCATAAAACCAAAAAAAACCAAACCCGTTGCCGTCAAGTCTATTCTGACTCATAGTGGCCCTAAAGGACAGAGTAGAACTGCCCTATAGAGTTTCCAAGGAGCACTTGGTGGATTCAAACTGCCAACCTTTTGGTTAACAGCCATAGCTCTTAACCACTATGCCACCAGGGTTTCCTCCACAAGTATAGGAGCCAGGAATTCAACACATATTTTTGGGGCAGGGGGGACACAATTCAATTTCTAAAGTTACCATTCTCTATAACACTCCATAATAGTTACCATTTTCCACAATTCAATCTATAATAATTCTCATTATATGCTTGATTTAATTAATTCATAAGATGATCATTAAGTATCTGCAATTCATTAAGGGCTTTTTTTTAGAAATGTTTCACTCAAAATGTAAAATAATTTGGATAGACTGCAGTTTTCTTTAACTCTCTCAGTGGTAAAGACTTGCTCAGCAAATGGACAACATAAATACAATTTCAAGGGAATGAAAAATGCTTGGAGCAAAGAGGATTTTTTAAGAGAACTGACACTGCTTGGGCCTGGTTCCTGGGGCCTGAGGACAGAAAACATCTCTTCAATGATCCTTATCAGAGCATTCTTATTCCCCTATAGAGGCGCCATCTTCGTGTTCAATCGACTGAGCCCTGTTTGTAGATTCCCGCTATTCTGGATTTTGGCTCTCCTGACCTGGCAGTGCTGTGAAGTCATGGTGCAGCCAATTGCTCTAGTGAAGGGCAGCCACATTGTACTTCTTGGGCAAGTTTCTTAACTTCTGTGTGCCTCAATTTCTCTACAGTAAAATGAAGATTATAATAGTATTTACTCCATGTTGTTGCTGTTTGGTGCTCTCCCATCTCTTCAAGTCTCCAAACACTCTTCTCCTCACCCCCAACTCCTGAAACTTGACTAACTTTTATTTAGTACATGTTTCCTCTAGGAAGTCCTTCATGATTCCCACTCCCCCCATGCCCAAGTTTTCTGCCTCTGTGTTTCTGTTTGGAGGAATTGTACCCTCCAAAAAGGTATGTTGAAGTCTTAACTCCTAGTACCTGTGAATGTGACCTTGTTTTGAAATAGGGTCTTTAAAGATGTTACCAGTTAACAGGAGCTCATACGGAAGTAGGATGAGTCCTAATTAATTCCAATCTGAGTGTTCTCTTTTTAAAAGAGAATAACAGACACATCAAGACACGGGCAGGACAGCCATGTAAAGATGCATCTACAAGCCAACGAATGCCAAGAAATGCCGCCAGAAGCCAGGAGAGACAAGAGGAGCTCTTCCCCAAGAGCCTTTGGAGAGAACAAGGCCCCATGGACCCCCTGAATTCAGGCTTCTAGCCTCCAGGATTGTGAGATAATAAATTTCTGTTCTTATACGCCACCCAATTTGTGGCACTTTGTTATGGCAGCCTTAGGAAACTACACCCTCCTGTGAGATTCTTAGCACTGGGTGCTGTGTATGAACATTCATTATAGAGGACTGTAATTACCTACTTACTTATGTCCCTTCCTCCATTGAAACATAAACTCCAAAAGGTGACCAATTATGCTCACCTTGCTCACCATTGTACTGCCAGCTTGAGTATAGAATGTGATCTATTGCAGACACTGAATGAATTTGAAAAGAGGAAAAACAAAAAGGAGGGAGGGACAGAGAGAGGGAGAGGGGAGGGAGGGAAGACTGGCAAATAGGCAGTCGTTTCCCTAAACTCTGTCCAGAGTTAACAGTCCTAGAGAATTGTCCAACCCCTCCCAGCTCACCTGCCCTGTCCTGATGTTACAGGGACCAAAGATATGAAGCCAAAGAAGAAACCAATGAAACTGGATGAGATGCTGCCAGCTGGTGATTCATTGCACCCTCCAGATGTACAGTCTCGATGGACTGATGAAAGTAAACACTGTGCAGAAGGGAAGAAGCAGGGCATCACCCACCAGGGGGCATTCCCTCCCTTTTCTTTTTCCCAGAACGCATCCCTGGCCAGAGGATTAAAACATGCTAGGGTTGAAGTGGAGTTCATGGGTGGTGCAAACTGTTACACACTTGGCTACTAACCAAAA
The DNA here is from genome assembly GCF_000243295.1 of Trichechus manatus latirostris. NCBI lineage: Eukaryota > Metazoa > Chordata > Mammalia > Sirenia > Trichechidae > Trichechus > Trichechus manatus. The sequence goes on from NW_004444073.1 coordinate 3,884,601, forward strand.
GGTTGGTAGTTCGAGACCACCCAGAGGCACCTTAGAAGAAAGTCCTAGTAATCTACTTCTGAAAGATCACAGCCATTGAAAACCTTGTGAAGCACAGTTCTACTCTGACTTACAGGTCACCATGAGTTAGAATTGACTCGATAGCAACTGGTTTGGGTTTTGGGGGAGTTTTGTTTGTTTTTTTTTTTGGAGTGGCAGCGAACCAGGGAAAGACAATGTTGAGACTGGCTCACAGCTTTCACAGTCCCAGAACAACTCTTGAAGCCCCTGGAGAGACATTCCTATGGAGAAATTACCTCAGATTTTCCTAGAGCAGCCTCAAAACAGATGATAAAGACCAATAGCTAATCTGGAAAGAGTTAGTCGTCCGTATGTAATAGATAGGAATACCAAATCACAAACACAAGTGTGCGAAAAATGTTACATCTCTTTATTTTATAGAAACCAGCCCAACTTTTATTTTAGCACTTCCTTCATACCAGGCCTATTGAAAAACTTTCATAACCCTAGTTATCATCCTTGGGGACCCCCTCCCACCAGCACTCCCCAACGTACTCAAAGTTAAGCCATGGTTTCTGGAATCAGATGCATTGGTTGGGTGGTAGGCAGGGACATTTGGTCATTGGTTCCTGGCACACCTGGGTTATACCTGGGTTGTCGATTGTCTCTATCTGCCAGGACCCTTTGGTAACCTCATTTGTGGTCTTAACTGCCAAGACACTCCACACAGCATTCCTCTCTGGGGTCTTGCCTCCTCATAAAAATGCTACTAGGAAGCCAGGCTGAACCCTACTGCTCCAGGATGCCAAAACTCTACCCTTTCCTCTTCCTGCAGCCCAAGTCTTTGTGGACTGAGGTGGAGGGCAGCATGCGTGAGCCCTATTCTCCCTTATTCTTCTCCAGGCCATTCTGCCTCTGCCACTGAACACCATGCACCCTTTACTTCTTCCACAAACCTTCAGATTCTCCATAAGGGCTTTATGAAGAAAAAGAAGATAGTCTTCCCAGTGACTTCTGCTTTCTGCCCTGACATAGCCTTTAATTATGTTGATGAAACACAGAGCAAACAGCCTGCAAAAATGGGGCAAAGAGAACAAAGAAAATCAAGGACAGTGATACCCAAACTAGTAAAATAAATCAGTGTCTCAAAATATTGTCCAGTCATACAAAGTCCCCAAAGCATGAGGTTCACAGTAGATTTTGACATCCTACAGAGATGGGTAGAGAGGAGGACTGTAGTCTTCCAAAGCCCCATACAATGTCATCATCATCACTTCAATCCCAAAACTGAGTTCCAATGCTCAGACTCTCTGTACGTGGAGACCATATGTAGCATGCTGTGTCTCAGCCCACGTTCGTATTCATTGCTCTACCCAACTTGGTGATTGGGGAGGGTACAAAGGGCCAAATTAACTCAGTGCTCACAAGCCTTTTTCTGGCAGGCAGCTACCATTTAAGGGCATCTTTCTGGGAAAATCCACCCCTTTGTACCAGCTGAGTCCCTGTATTTACTAGCCAATGAACCTTTTACCAGCATCGCTTGGAAGATGCACACAGTGTTCCCACTTTTAGAAATATAGTTATTTGCTATCTGCCCTTTACCTGGAGCTGATTGAGGAAGGTGTTTTCTTTTTACTGTACATGCTTTACTGCTCTTGGTGTGAAAAATTGACAGATGCTGATGTTATTGCCATCTGAGTGTGTGAGCATGCCTGCAGAGCCTGGAAGTGTTCATTGGAAAGCGGCAAGCACACAGACACACACACACACACACGCACACATTTCCATGTACATGTACACATATGTATACATGCATGCACACAATACATGCATGCACACGTGCACACACACACATGCATGCGCACACATGCATGTGGGTGCACACATGCACACGTGCACACACACACACATACTCATACACACTCACACTGTCACATGCAGCTTCACTGGGTTGGTGCAAGTCTAGGCCAGGGACTATCTAACAGTCTTGTTCAAATACTCAAAAGTATAGTTGTCTGGCTTTCCTCTGCATAAAACATTCCTACTTTTCAGTGCTGTTTTCTCTTTGGCCTTATGTTATTGACTTTCCGAAGAAGGCAGCCCAAATAAAAAGGGATCTGTTACATATTCATCGTAACCGATTATATCCATCTGGTTTAATTGTCAGGTTTCTCAACAGACTTTATCATTTATTATTATTTGCATTTACAAATTCTAGTCTTATTGTTGTTAGCTGCCATCGAATTGGCTCTGACTCGTGGTGACCTTCTGTATAACAGAACTGCACGTTGCCCAGGCCTGCACTACCTTTCTGGTCTTGTGGACGTCTAGTATTATTCTAGTACTACTTTTAGTCTCGTATATTAAACCCCTGTTTGCTGCATGCTTTCTGTGTGCTGGATCCTTTACCTATATATCTTATATTCCTCACAACAAAGTTGGAAAATAGAAGTTCTTTTCCCCCAGGGATGTTCAGTGACTTTCCCAGGTCACCCAGCCGGTAACAGAATAGGGATCCAAATAGACATCTTCCTGACTTCAAAGGCAGCATTGAACCACAATCTCCCTAAATAGGAGCCCTGGTGGCGCAGTGGTTAAGAGCTTAGGCTGCTAACCAAAAAGCCGGTGGTTAGAATCCACCAGCCACTCCTTAGAAACAATATGGGGCAGTTCTACTCTGTCCTATAGGGTCTCCGTGAGTCAGAATCAACTCTACGGCAACAAGGTGTTGTTTCTCCCTAAATAAGTGAACTGCTGGACTCATGAAGCTGAGAGCTGGAAGAGGCCTAGAGAACATCCAACCCCATCAACAATTAGATAGCGAAGCTAAGAGCCCAAAAAGTTAAGTGATCTGCTCACTGGGGTCCTACACACAGGTATTGGGCAAGCCTGGCTCCCACTCCTGGACCTATGACAAATAGTCATTGATCCTTGCAGAGGACAAAAACTAGGGGACACATAACATGTCCAAGGTGGTGCTCCTGCTCTCAGGCAATCAGAGCCTGCAGAAAAATACAGAACAAATGGCAGTAAAGTGCTGTCCCCAGTCAGAAGTCCTCAGGAGTGGGGAGAAAGAGGAAGAAGCTAGGGGAAACTTTCCTGTGCCATGCCCATTTTCAGCTAAATCTGATGAGCAGGAGAAAGCAGATCACTGAGAACTTTGACGTCACAGGATTCAGGAATCATTGTTGCCTCCTATCAGGGTACAGGCTTGTCTGGCCTTTCCTTTGCCATCAAGTCAGTTTTGAAAGAACTTTACAGTCCTCTGCTTACAACAGGACAAACCAATTGCCATTGAGTCGATTTCGACTCGAGGTGACCACATGTGTGGTCTGTAGGGTTTTCAATGGTTATGATCTTTCAGAAGTAGTTTGTCAGACCTTTCTTCCAAGGTGGACTCAAACCTCCAACCTTTTGGTTAGCAGCTGAATGTTTTGACCATTGTAACCACTTGGGAACTCCGACAATAGGATAAGAAATTGAATCCTTAAGGCTGTGAAAGTGGACTAAGCATCCAGTTCTATTCACTCATAAAGAGAGAAGGGAGTTAGAAAGACTGTGTGCTAGGCAGATACTTTTGAAGTTGTCTCTTGAAAAGAGGTGGCTTCAATTGATCAAATCTAATTCTGGAAGAAACTAGAGTAAGAGGTTTACACAGAAAGGATTTTCCTTTGGATTATGTTGAATTGTTATAAATAGCAATATACCTGATATGTTGATTTAAACTACAAATAAATGTCTGGAAACACACATCCTGATTCCATAATTGTTTGTGTCTTCACCACGTGTTGCCAACACACAGGGGTGACCGTGATGGTTAAGGTTATGTGTCAACTGTGCCATGATTCTCAGTGGTTTGGCAGTTACGATGTAGTTTGACAGCTGTGTAATGATGCAATCACTGCTGTAATGAGATCTGATACAATGTAACCACCTCCATGATGAGATCTGCTATGAGTTTCCTTGGGGGTGTGACCTACATCCAATATATGTGGACTTTCTAGCAAAGCTCACTGGCTTTTTGCTCACTCCGGATCCTCATCTTACCTCTGGTGTTTGGGACTTGAGCTAGCAGTTTACCTGCCCATCTTGAGATTCATTAGCCTCTGCAGCGTGGGAGCCGAGGCCTGCTATCTGACCTGCGAATTGTGGGTTTTCCCACCCCTGCAGCTACGTGAGTCAGCCTGACCCACGGTCTTGAGACTCTCCAGCCTCTATAATCACGTGAGCCATTTCCTTGATATAAATCTCTCTCTCTAGTTGATATAAATCTCTCTCTCTACATATTTATATATATGTATATATACTTGCTTCATTGGTTTTGCTCCTCTAGAGAACCCAGCCTAAGACATTTGATATTTGGTACCAGGAGTGGTTCTAGAGAAACAAAATTGTAAGGATGAGTTTTCTAAATTGGTTCTCAAGTCTGGTTAGTCTTAAAGACATTGATGACTCTGCTTCCAGTAGTAAAGAGGGCACTGCTTATCTGTAACATGAGGTGGCAATAGAAATAGCAAAATATCAGCACCAATGAGAAGTATTTGAATGATTGGTCCTATTTTCACTAGAAAAAGTGGTGAAAAAAGAGATGGGCTCAGGGCTTCAGAGTCACAGCTTAAGCACCACATTAAGAACCTCAAAGTTGCCACTTGTGCCTTGAAAGAAAGCCTTATTTCTTGTAGTAACAGAGTTGATATTGCTGAAAACCAAACCCAGAGTCTTATTGTAAGAGTGGCTGAATTACAACACCAATTGAATTCTTGAGACCCTAATACTCCACGACACGTTTTCTCCTTTTTAAAATGAGTGACTGAGAGCTTGAGATAACTAACACCATGATGAACCTGTAAGTTTTTTTCTGCCTGCCTTGTCCTTTCTGCATACCTTTGTTAATGAATTTGTTTTGCTCTGTCCAACCACCTGTGACTTACAACCCCCGCCCAACCCCGCATGGAGATTAGAGCCCAGATGTCCAGTCTGTAAATCTTTAGATAAGGAGGTGTCTGGCATGTATCTTTTTAGCCTGATAAAGAGTCTCTTTATAGTTATATTGTAATGTGTAACTCATCTGGCCATCTGTGGGTGACGTGCCAAAAGACACTTTCAACTCTTTTAAAAATCATACATAAGCTCTAATGTAAAATTGCCTTTCAGTACTCCATAAAGACAGACTGCTTTGCTGCCAGACTCCCCACTGGTGTCACCTCCTAATAAACTTTCTCTCTCTTTCTGACCTGGAGTACGTTTCTTTCATTGGCTTGGCTGATCCAGGGCATGGACCCTAATCAGGAAACAAATTTTGGTGCCCAACATGCAGCTCAAATTACTCTGGCCCTGGTTCCACCTCTCTAAGGACTGAGCCCCCAGGAAGGACCCAGGAAGAGAGAAGGTGCACCCCTCCTTGAGTTGTGGAGGTCTCTCCACCTATGGTGGCCCAGATGTCCAGTGACAGGAGAGGACTCCATGGCGGTGTGCTCTGGACAGAGGGAAAAGGTTCAGCCATGTTACTGTAAGGTGTTTTGGCTTTGGGTGGTAAGTCCTCTGTAAAAGCCACAGGTAGCTTCGGTTCTCGTAGACTCCCTCCAGAAATGGGTGACAAGTTCCCATGAGGTTGGCAAGAGATCGGTGAGGTTCCCCATTGTAAATGGGTTCCCAGAGAAGTAAGATTCAGGCCGAGAGTCCATTAGGTCTTATTCTTTCTAACTGGACTTATTTTTTGGGGGGAATCCACTAACTAAGAGACGTCTTAAAAGTTTATGTAATCAGGTGTGGCCTCAATATAAGCTCCCCAGTGGGGTTAAGTGGGCTTTAAATGGTCTAGAGGTTTCAGTACTATTCTGCAGCTTGATCTGTTTTGTACTCGAATCAACAAGTGGGATGAAAAGCCGTATGTAGAATGTTTTATGACATTATGGCATGAAAAAAAGGATAAAGCCTCTGTTTTAGCCCCTCTTGTACAGGCAAATGATGATGATGGGGTAAGAGATGAAGAACCAGAGGATGTTCTTCTCATTTCCCAACCTCAAAAACCCCCTCATCACCTGTTCATGACCCCTTCCCAGTGGTATCAGAAGATGATGATGGGAAGGCTTTGAAGGGGGGCAGAGCAAGTGGGACAGATATGGTCTCCCCACCCTATACTAGGACTGGGGTACAGTTCGGCCCAGTTCCCCCAGGAGGGCTTTACTCACTCTGGCAGGTGCCAGTCCCTGCTGCAGAAGGGCCACCTCAGATGATGTGGGCCCATAATCTGTTCCCAGCTTCCAATTTGTACAATTGGAAGTGAAACTTTCCAGAGTATTGGTCAGACCCACATGCCATGACTGAACATTCTTCTCACATTTTTGCTACCCACCATACTACATGGGCAGATTGTCAGACTTTATTAGATGCACTCCTCACAGCAGAAGAAAGACAGATGGTCTTGGCAAAAGCAGAACAAAAATTGCAGAAGGTAGAAGGAAGACTAGGGACCCTGTCTTTAACTCAATTAGTTAAAATTGCATTTTAGTTCTTTAACAACAGAGATCAGGTAAAAGTGGCTGAGAAAAAGAAAGAAAAAGACCAGGACATGAAGAAATAGGGCAATCTGTTGGCTGTTTCTCTAGGATCATCTAGAGGAAGACGACGAGACTGAGGTAAGGACAGGCCCTCACTAAAGAAAAACCAATGTGCATTTTGCAAAGAGGAGGGACACTGGAAGAATGATTGCCCCAAAAGAAAGAATGGAAAAGGGCCACAGAAGATTGAAAGGGGGGAGAAGCTTTTTCAAGGAGTTATAAAAGAGCAGGAGGAAGACTCTGAATGATGGAGACCAGGGGAGACAACTTTTAACTTCTCTCCTAGCGACCCCTTGGTAAAAGTTATGGTAAGAGGACAGCCAGTAGACTTTTTGATTGATACCGGAGCAGCCTTCTTGGTACTCACTTGGAAGCCTAAAAGGACTACCTCGATCAGCAGCACTCAAGGTGTCGGGGTGACTGGAAAAGAGGTGACTAGACCTCTTTTGCAGCAAATGGACTGTGAAATAGGAGAAATCGAACTATCCTACCAGTTTCTATACATGCCTGAATGCCTGGTGTCCCTTTTTGGGGCGGGATTTCCTAATTAAAGTGCATGCTGAAATCTCTTTTGATGAAAAAGGCTTGTCTCTGACAGTACCACCAGCAAATGCCTAGAAAGTGCAAGAAGCTCTCTTAGCCCTCATCCAGTCAGTGCTATCCCTGGGCTCTGTCTCATCCACGGTTCAAAGAGTGGTTGATGCCATAGCCCCGTGGGTTTGGGCCCGTGGCTGGCCAGGACAAACTTGGACTCTACTCCCTGTGGTCGTGGAGCTATTATCCAATGTCATGCCTCCTCGGATTAAACAATATCCTCTGAGAGATGAGACTCATCTGGGACTGCAAGGACTAATCACTCAATACCTGGAGTGAGGACTGTTGAGAGAGTGCCGATTCACGTTCAACACTCCTGCCGTGAAGAAGGTGTCAACTGGTGAGTACTGTTTTGTTCAAGATTTGTGAGCTGTTAACAAAGTTTTGAAGACCCTACACCTGGTAGTCCCAAACCCATACACCCTACTATTGGCCCTCCCACCTTCCTGTACTCATTTTTACTGTCTTGGATTTAAAAGACACTTTCTTTTGTATCCTGCCGGCCAGTTGATCTTTGCTTTTTGAGTGGACAAAGGAAACAAACAGCTCTGTTGGACTGTGGTACCCCAAGGGTTTAAGAACTCCCTCACTATTTTTGGCACAGTGCTGGCCCAAGAGCTAGAGCAGTTACCTCTCCTCAACTGAGGAGTGGTCTTTCAGTATGTGGATGACCTTCTGATAGGAAGCAAGTCTGAAGAAGACTCCGTTACAAATACTGTGACTGTCTTAAATTTTTTGGCCGAAGCTGGATACTGAGTGTCCCTAAGAAAGTTATAATTTAATCTCACAGAGATAAAATACACAGTTTCTTCATCTCCCAAGGGCAAAGGCGCTTACTACCTGAAAGGATAGAAACCATCTGCCACATAGCCTTTCCTAAGACGTGAAAACAGTGCAGAGGAGTCTTAGGAATGGTGGGTTTCTGTCATATCTTGATCCCTAATTTTGGGGTCTTGGCACAACCTCTCCATCAGGCTACTCAGGAGGCAGAGAGAGATCCTTTCAAATGGACTCCTGAGTGTCAACGAGCCTTTAGTGATTTAAAGTCCCAGTTGATGAAAGCCCCAGCCCTAGGGCTGCCAGATTACCAAAAACCCTTTTTTATTATATATTGATGAAAGAAGAGGAGTAGCCATTGGTGTATTAACTCACTTGTTGGGACCATGGAGATGCCTTTTCTCCTATTTCTCTAAAAATCTGGACACTGTCTCAAAAACATGGCTGGCCTGCCTCCAGGCAGTTGCCACAGCTAACATTATCACAAAAGAGGCTAACAAATTTACTTTGGGACATGATACTATTGCGTTTGTCCTTCTCTCAGTGACCATAGTGTTGAAACAAAAAGAACATTATCCAAAGACTTATGGGCCCAAGATTTCTGGCCCTCAAGGGATAGGACCCTTTCCAGGTGAAATATGGCAAAGTGACTTTTGTGAAGTGTTCAAAACTAAACACTGGATCAAATATTTACTGATGTGTGTAGATTCTTTTTCAGGATGGGTAAAATCTTTTCCCTATTGGACCAAGACTGGTAGAGAGTGGTACAACAGATTTCGGCTGCTTTAAGAATAAAGTGAAAACTCCACACAGCATGTAGACCTAAATCTAGTTGAAAGGTTGAAAGAATGAATCTGACCATAAAACATCATCTTAGTAAACTGTGCCAAGAGATCAGGCTGCCCTGGACAGATGTTCTGCCACTGACCCTCCTCTGAGTCCGTATTGCACCCTGGGGAAAACTTAAAAAATAAGTCCTTTTGAAATACTTTATGGGAATCCATATTGTCTCAATCAACTCTCCCAGCTCCCTAATGTAATGATGTCTAAATATTTGCTTTCTCTAACCAAAATTCTTTCCCAGTTGCATCGGGCAGTGTGGATCTCTCAGAAGTTCTCTCTTGGGATAGCTGCGCACTCTTTCCAGCCCAGCGACCAGGTGCTCTTTCAAAAGTGGAAGGACTTCCCGTTACCGCCTAAGTGGACTGGACCCTTCACCGTACTACTCAGCACTCACACAGTTGTGAAGCTTACAGGAGTTAAACTGTAGATCGATCATTCCTGCGTGAAGCCCTGCCCACGTCTACAGTGACAAGGAGTGGAAAGCCCAACCCATCAACAGCCTGAAGTAAAGACTTTCTAGGGTTAAAAAGTAAAAATGTTTTTAATGCTAGCTTGGATAGAATTAGTATTAGGTACCAGAGAGGCTTCTGTCCAGGGAATCCTTGTCCCTGAGATAAATGCTTCCCCGACCTCTTGTTAAAAGATGAAAATTTTTGGATATACGTTGCTAGAGAAGTGTTAAACACTACTGATTTCTGTCTGGATCGGGGTTGCATGCCAATTCGCCCTCAAGTCCTGTGTCATTGGGGTTTGCACTTCCCTAGAGGCATTGAGAAATTTCACTATTTTTAAACACACAAAGAGTTACCATATTCTGATATTTATAGTTCGGGGTCTGTTACAAGATTCATGAAGGATTTGTTTTTTCTTGGCTGACCTCTTGGCTGCCAGATCCTACCTGGCTAAAAACCTTATCCATTAGTAGAATTGGATCAGTTACTAGAGGCCTGTTAATCTGTTGCTGTCTCTAATTTATGCCTATATGTGGGATGACATTCTCTGTCCCAAGTCAGACTGTCCAACAGATGGCTCAAACCCATTGCAGGCAAAAGGCCCAATCCTTTCACTTGAAACTTTCTTATCTAAGGGACTAGGTTGAAACTTGGGATAGGTGTATATATCCACTCAAGCTTCAAAAGGGGGGACTTTGTGACCCTAATATTCCACAACACGTTTTCTCCTTTTTAAAACGAGTGACTGAGAGCTTGACATAACTAATACGATGATGAACCTATAAATTTTTTTCTGCCTGCCTTCTCCTTTCTGCATAACTTTGTTAAGGAATTTGTTTTGCTCTGTCCAGCCACCTGTGACTTACCACCCCC
>NW_004444073.1:3894799-3933280 GCF_000243295.1 Trichechus manatus latirostris
ACGGAGATTAGATCCCAGATGTCTGGTCTGTAAATCTTTAGCTTGGTAAGAAATCTCTTGTAGTTATCTTGTAATATGTAAGTTATCCAGTTGTCTGTGGGCAAAGTGGCAAAAGACACTTCTAACTCTTGTAAAAATCATATATAAGCTCTAATGTAAAATTGCCTTTTGGGACTCCGTAAAGTCAGACCCTTTGTTATCACCTCCTAATAAACTTTCTGTCTCTTTCTGACTTGCAGTATGTTTCATTGGTTTGACTGCTCCAGGGCATGGACCCTAACTGGGCAACATTATCAACCTTGAATGGTGTCTGAAGTTAAAGTGAGGGCATTGACTGGGAAGATCTAAATGGGATCCTGAAACTTGGGATGGGGACATATAGGCAGATAATCAGGAAGCTAGGAACATTAAGCCCCTAAATTCCATTGAATCACTACTGACAATAGAACCAGCCCTCTCACTCCCATCTGAAAATATTACTCCATCTTCATCTGCTAAACCACCCTCCGCAGTAAACCCATTAACCTCTCCACCCCTATCTGATGAGATTAACTCAGCTGTGTCTGAAGAGTCTTTGTCTGATTCATTGCCTAGGGCATTGCCTGAGGCAGATGCCTTACAAGACAATGCTGAATGTTCTCAGAACACATTCCCACCACCCATTTTTGCTTCTAGACCTAAAACTTGACTTAGGTCCCAATGAACCTCAAAAGGGGAAGTAGAAAGCATGACCCAGGAGAAAGTATGCTTCACTCTGAAAGAACTGCTTGAGTTTTCTAATACATACAAACAGAAACCTGGGGAATATGCATGCGAATGGCTATTAAGGGTGTAGGATAATGGTGCAAGGAACATAAAATTGGATAACTCTGAGTTTATTGATATGGGCCCACTAAGCACAGATTTTTCATTCAATGTTTCAGCTCGAGAGGTTGTGAAAGGCTCTAATAATTTATTTGGTTGGTTCACTGAAGTGTAGATTCCAGGGTGACCCACACAAAATTAAATTGAAGTGCCAGACCTGCCTCGGTATGCTGTAGAAGAAGGTATCCAAAGGCTTAAGGAAATTGGCATGTTAGAGTGGATTTATCAGGTTAGACCCACAGACTCACACATAGAGTGCCCAGAGGACACAGCTTTGACCACAACGGTGAGGAACAAATTTGTGAAGCGAGCCTCAGCATCGTTGAAGACTGTTGTGTTTGCTATCTTATCTAAGTTCGATTTGACAGTGGTAACTATCCTAACTAAATTAAGACACCTAACTACAGTGGGGCTGATTGGACCCCGTGATGGTAGAGGCCAAGTGACGGCACTCAATAGACAAAGACTAGGTGGGTATGGTTACTGTAATGGACTGCAGACTCAAAGCTGTAATCAGAAAAGTCTGACTGGATGGCCTTGGCTACTTAGTCCTGATGTCCCTAGGAGTAAAATAGATCAGAAGTCTACTAAACATTTACTTGATCTGTACACATGTAAGAATTCTAGGTCTAACTCAAATCGCCAGAATAGAGAGTCATTGCCCCTCAATTAATTCCCAGACTTGAGCCAGTTTATAGACTCACATCCTTGAATGAAAGTGAGGCTGGGTCCCCTTGATCCCACTAAACTGCCAAAAATTTATACTGTTAATGTTTCTCTCAGCCTTCCCAAAAGGGATCTATGGTCTTTTAAGAGAGTGACTGTTCTTTGGAGGAAACGAAATAATCAGACTTTTTGGGGATTACTGGATACTGGCTCTGAACTGATACTCATTCCAGAAGACCAAAAATGTCACCATGGCCCACTAGTCAGGGTGGGGGCGTATGGAGGTCAGGTTATTAATGGAATCTTAGCTCAGGTCTGGCTCATAATGGGTCCAGTGGGTCCCAAACCCATCCTGTAGTGAATGCAAAATTGGAATGGATATACTCAGCAACTGGCAGAACCCCTACACTGGGTCCCTGAAAAGTGGAGTAATATCTATCATGGTAAGAAAGTCAAGTCGAAGCCATTACAACTGCCCTTACCAATGGAAAATAGAAAACTAAAAGCATTACTACATTCCTGAAGGGATTTCGGAGATTAGTGCCACCATCAAGGACTTGATTTATGTAGGGATGGTGATTCCCACCACATTCCCATTCAACTCACCGATTTGGCCTGTGCAAAAAACAGATGGATCTTGGAAAATGACAGTGGATTATCAAAAACTTAACCAAGTGATGACTCCAATTGCAGCTGCTGTTCCAGATGTGGTTTCATTGCCTGAGCAAATTAATACATCTCTTGGTATCTGGTATGCAGCTATTGATCTGGCTAATGCCTTTTTCTCCACACCTGTTTCAAAGGACTATCAGAAGCAGTTGCCTTCAGCTGGCAAAGCCAGTAATCCAACTTTACTGTCCTATCTCAGGGTATATCAACTATCCAGCCCTGTCATAATTTAGTCCACAGGAACCTTGATCTTTTCCTTCCACAAGACTTCACAGTGGTCCATTACATTGATGACATTATGCTGATTGGACCTAGTAAGGAAGAAGTGTCAATGACTACGGACTTTTTGGTAAAATATTTGTGTGCTAGAGGGTGGAAAATTAATCAGACAAAAATTCAGGCACTTTCCACCTCAGTGTAATTTCTAGGGGTCTAGGGATCCAGTGGTGTGGGACATGTCAAGATATTTCTTTCAAAGTAAAAAATAAGTTATTGCACTTGGCTACTCTCGCAACAAAAATGGAGGCACAATGCCTGGTGAGCCTCTTTGGATTTTGTAGGCAACATATGCCTCATCTGGGTGTGCTACTCCGGCCTATTTATCAAGTAACTCAAAAAACTATTAGTGTTGAATGGTGCCTATAGCAAGAGAAGGCTCTGCAACAGGTTCAGGCTGCCATGCAAACCACTATGGCACTTGGGCTGTATGATCCACCTGATCCAATGGTGCTTGAAGCGTCAGTGGGAGATAGAGATGTTTTTTGGAGTCGTTGGCAGTCCCCTATTGGTGAATCACAGCGCAAACCCTTAGGATTTTGGAGCAAAGCCCTGCCATCTTCTACAGATAACTACTCTTCTTTTGAGAAACAGGTTTTGGCTTATTACTGGGCCTTAGTAGAGACTGAATGCTTAACCATGAGCCACCAAGTCACCATACAGCCTGAGCTACCCATCATAAACTGTATGTTGCCAAAAATTCTTATGTGACCAGCAGTACTCCATCATTAAATGGAAGTGATATATACAAGATTGGGTCCAAGTAGGACCTGAAGGCACAAGTAAGTTTCATGGAAAGTGGCCCAAATGCCTGTGGTCTCCACTTTTGTCACGTTATCCACCCTTTCCCAGTCTACACCTATGGCTTCATAGAGAGTTCCTTATGATCAGTTGACTGAGGAAGAGGAAACTCGTGCCTGGTTTACAGATGGTTCTGCACAATATGAAGGCATCACTCGAAAGTGGACATAGGCAACACTACAGCCCCTTTCTGGGACCTCCCTGAAGGACCGTGGTGAAGGGAAATCCTCTCAATGGGCAGAACTTCTGACAGTGCACCTGGTTATTCACTTTGCTTGGAAGGAAAAATGGCCAGATGTGCAATTGCATACTGATTCATGGGCTGTGGCCAGTGATTCTGCTGGATGGTCAGAAACTTGGAAGGAACATGATTGGAGAATTGGTGACAAGGGTGTATGGGTATGAGGAATGTGGATAGACCTCTCTGAATGGGCCAAAGAAGTGAAGATAGTTGTGTCTCATGTGAATGCTCACCAAAGTGTGATCTCCACAGGGGAGGATTTTAACAATCGAGTAGATAGGATGACAGATTCTGTGGAAACCAGTTATTCTCTTTCCCAGCCACTCCTGTCATTGCTCGAAGGGTTCATGATCAAAATGGTCATGGTGGCAGTGATGGAAGTTATGCATGGACTCAGCAACATTAACTTCAGCCTATCAATGCCAGCTTGGCTACAGCCACTGCCAAGTGCCCAATCTGCCAGCAACAGAGACCAACACTAAGTCCTTAATATGGCACCATTCCTCCAGGTGATCAGACAGCAACCTAGGGGCAGGTTGATTACATTGGACTGCTTCTATTATGGAGAGGACAGTGTTTTGTTCTTACTGGAATAGACACTCTGGATACAAATTTGCCTTCTCTTCATGCAATGCTTCTGCCAAAACTACAGTCTGTGAACTTACAGAATGTCTTGTCCATCATCATGGTATCCCACAAGGGACTCACTTCACAGCAAATGAAATGTGGCAATGTGCCCATGCTCATGGATTTCATTGGTCTTACCATGTCCTCCATCATCCTAAAGCAGCTGGATTGATAGAATGATGGAATGGCCTTCTAAAGAAACAATTATGCACTAGGTAGGTAGAAATACCTTTCAGGGTTGGGGCATTGTTCTCTAGGAGGCTGTATATGCTCTAAACCAGTGTCCAGCATATGGTGCTGTTTCCCCCACAGCCAGGATTCATGGGTCCAGGAATCAAGGGATGGAAATGGGAGTGACACAACTCACTATTACCCATGGTGACCCACTCAAAAATCTTTGTTTCCTGTCCCCTTGACCCTATGCTCTGCGAGTCTGGAGGTCTCAGATCCAAAGGGAGGAATGCTCCCATCAGGAGACACAATACCGATTCCACTGAACTGTAAGTTAAGAATGCCACCCAGCCACTTTGGGCTCCTTATGCTTCTGGATCAACAGGCACAAAAGGGAGATACTGTATTGGCTGGTGTGACCGATCCTGATTTCCAAGAGGAAATTGGATTGATATTACATAATGGAGGTAATGAAGAGTATGTCTGGAATGCAGGAGATCCCTTAGGGTGTCTCTTAGTACTACCATGCCCAGTGATTAAAGTCAATGGAAAACTATAGTAACCCAATTCCGACATGACTACTAATGGTCCAGAACCATCAAGAATGAAGGTTTGGGTCACCCTACCAGGCAAATAACCATGACCATCTGAAGTGCTTGCTGAGGGTAAAGTATGAATGGGTGGCGGAAGAAGGTAGTTCTAAATACCAGCTACGACCATGTAACCAGTTGCAAAAATGAGGACTGTAATTGTTATGAGTATTTTTTCCTTCTAATTGTGCGTCAAAATTTTTTTTCTTCACTTATAAAATATAAGATGTAAATAGGGCTAGTGCATTTTTGTTGTACATGTGTTAGTTGTGTCATGTTAGATGCAAGTATGATTTCATAATTGTCTTTAGAGATTATGCATGGTTTAGGGATATGTGTATGGGTGTCAAGTTGTCAAGGGGTGGACTGTGATGATTAAGGTTGTATGTCAACTTGGCTGGGCCATGATTCTCAGTGGTTTGGCAGTTGTGATGTAGTTGGCAGCTATGTAAAGATGTAATCACCTCCATAATGAGATCTAATATAATGTAGTCACCTCCATGATGAGAA
Organism: Trichechus manatus latirostris; assembly: GCF_000243295.1. Classification (NCBI taxonomy): domain Eukaryota; kingdom Metazoa; phylum Chordata; class Mammalia; order Sirenia; family Trichechidae; genus Trichechus; species Trichechus manatus. The sequence continues at coordinate 3,900,215 of NW_004444073.1, forward strand.
TTGCTATGAGAGGCAATCAGTTGGAAGGGAGTTTCCTTGGGGGTGTGGCCTGAATTCAATATATGTGGACTTTCTGGCAAACCTTTCTGGCTGTTTGCTTGCTCTGCATCTTCATCTGACCTCCAGATTTTTGTGACTTGATCTAGCAGCTTACCTGCCAATCTTGGGATTTGTCAGCCTCTACAGCCTGTGAGCCAGAGTCCTACTGTCTCACCTGCTGATCTTGGATTCCGCAAGCCTTGCAGCTATGTGAATCAGAAGCCTTCAGCCTAACCCACGGATTTGGGACTTTCCAGCCTCTACAATCATGTGAGCCATTGCCTTGATCTAAATCTCTCTCTCTCTCTATAGATATATATATATACTTCACTGGTTTTGCTTCTCTCAAGAACCCATCCTAAGACATTGACCATATTCCAGATAGGAAGTGTCAGGTTACTATCCTGCTTGAGCCCTTCAGAGGCCTCCTACTGTCCTCAGAATAATGTTCAAATCTTTAGAAAGGTACATGAGATGTGGATGAACTCCCCTGCCCCCCCATTTCTCAGACACATCCCCTTACTCTCCTCTCTACTAGGTTTGACAGATGTTCTGCACAAAAATACAAAAATATCAGCCATGACAGAGGCATTGGGGATGACTTAAAATTATTGCTTTGCCCTTTTCAGTGAATAATTTGTACTGTATGCTTGACAAGTTTTTTCCTTTTTGAGAAAGGTATCTGTAACTTTAGAGCAATTCTTCATAATGCTGACAAGAATACAAATCCAAATGGCTTTTAAATATTCATTTTTATAAACAAATTATGAATTCTGAATTGTTTTGTTCAATACTGGATGCTCAAAACTGTAATCCACCCAACAAACCTGTTTCATACAGGACACCAAGCAAATATATATACCTAGGCCCGAGATTGGTGAGATGCTCCCCAATCCCATTTCCTATTATGTCTGGGCTCCTAGAAGACTACATTTCCCAGTCTCCCTTGCATTTAAGTTGTGTCCATGTGACAGCCTCACCAGTGGAATATAGGAGGAGGCCCCTTAGGACAGGCTCCTCTCAGACCCCTCAGGACAGGCTACTCTTTGCCCTGCCATCTGTTGCCACTGGCTCTGCTGCTGGGCACCCTCTGGGCCACTTATTGTCTTCAGTGTTATGGCTCTTGACCTATGTTACAGCTCTTTTAGGAGGTTCTTTGCCTCTTGTCTCTCTCTGCTTTTTCTTTCTTCTTTCTTTCTTCTTCTGCTTCTCTTCCTGTTTTTAATCTGTCTGAAAATCCTCTGTGGTCTTGGCTGCTTATATACACAATTTCTTGTCAATTTCAAGGCATGACCCCTGCCTTCGGCTGGGTTGTTTAGAGAAGGAAAACCAATGACGTATATATATATATCAAGGAAATGGCTTATGCGGTTGATGTGGTTGTAGAAACTGGAAATTCCTAAGTCCGTGGGTCAGGCTAGAGGCTTCTCCTGACTAATGTAGCTGCAGGGGCTGGGGAACCCAAGATTGACAGGTCAGACAACAGACCTCTGGCTCACAGGCTGTGGAGGCCAACAAATCCCAAGATCAGCAGGTAAGCTGCTATCTCAAGTCCCAAGAACAGGAGGTCATATGAACAGGAGCCAGCTGCGGGATTCAGAGCAAGCAAAGCTCGCGAACCTAGCCAGAAAGTCCACCTATATTGTATGCAGGCCACACCCTCAAGGAAATTCCCTTTCAACTGACTGGCTACTCCCAGCGGATCCCATCATAGAGGTGATCACATTATTATACAACTGCCAAACTACATCATAAAGGCCAAACCACTGAAAATTAGGGCCCAGCCAAGTCAACACACAACCTTAATGACCACAGTCCCTCCCAGTGGGGGGGGCACAAACTGACCAATCCCCTCTTGGTAGGCCTCAGTACTTCATTTGTATAGTAGGCTATAATCACTTCATTTGCATAGTATATTGACCAGTCCCTGCAAGATGCATATCAATCACAGGGCAGCCTGCAGCCCAGGACCAGACAAAAAGTATCAAACCACAAGTTGTTTATAGCTTACACAAGAAATGTCAATTAACTTGGACAAAAGTAACAAACCCTCTGGAATAGAAAACCAGAGCAAAGGTAACTCCTCAGGGTTTAGGGGAAAAATCTCTCAAGCTGTTTTTCCAAAGAACCAAGGCAAAAGGCCACACAAAGGAACTCATTTCATCATACCTGGCCATGAAGACCATAAACGCCTTTCATGATCCTCTCTTCTCTCTTTCTCCCTTTTACTGCAACTTGGGAAGATTGAAAGAGACTCAATTCCTAAGTTATCACAAATAGGAGAACTTCCTAACCCCTAAAGAAGAGTGACATACACAAAAATGAAACCTTTCTTATTTTATGGGATTTGGGGTTTCTGTTACTACAGCACAGCCTATAGCTCTTGTTAGCTGCCTTTGAGCTGGCCCTGACTCATGGTGACCGACACACAACTGAATGAAACGCTGCCCAGTCCTGCACCATCCCCATGGTGGGTTATGGATCAGACTGTTGTAATCCATAGTGTTTTAAAAAAATGGCTGATTTTTGGAAGTAGATCACCAGGCTTTTCTTCCCAGTCTGTCTTCCTTTGGAAGCTCTGTTGAAACTTGTTCAGTACCACAGTAACACGCAAACCTCCACTGCAGATGGGTGGCGGCTGCCCCTGAGGTGCACTGGCCAGGAATTGAACCCTGGTCTCCCTTACAGAAGGTGAACTGAACTGAACTGCTGATCTACCACTACCCTTGCAGCACAGCTGAGAATTTTCTTGCCCCACTAGACACCATACAGCAATGTGGGGCTATGCTTGCTGTAATGGATGCAGTGGCACACAGCCCAGATCTCCTTCTTCAGGACTAGGGCACTTATTCCCCCAGCTTCTAGGAGTGTTGCTAAGGTTTACAATCGAGTCCTTCCCCAGGAATTGCCCTCAGCCAAAGGGAGTTGCCTCACCCAAGAGCAGCCCCCATCCTATGATCACTGATGGCCTCCAAAGACCTGGTTCCCTTGCATCAACTTGAGACCCCTGAGGGCCATCCCAGCTCCAGAGCTCCCCCTGGGGTCAGCTGAGACCTCCCTGCAACTGCCTTTTGCTCAGTTCTGCTTCTGTGTTCCTTCACAGGGATTATTCCCAGGAGTACTCTCTCCAGTAAACCTCCTGCATGCAAATCCTGTCTCAGAATGGATTTCTCAGGAAACCTGAACAGTGACACCCGCCATTTCCATAACACATTAGGATCTCTCTTGTTGGGTGACTTTACTTGTGCTGTTCCTTAGCTTTGAACATCTTTGCCCTCCCATACCTGCTGAGCCAATCTGTATTAGACATTTACCTCGTAGTTCAGAGATTATGTTCTCCACGTCCGTAGGTTCCCCTGATGCCTGCAGGCAGCTCTCCCCTCTCACCCCTAGCCCTTTCCAACCTAGCGCTTACCCCAGGTGTTGTCGTTGTAGACGTGGCTGTTGAAGCATAGGGACTTGAAGTTTCGGGAGGGTAGCCTCTGTGCTTAGTTTTTAAGAAAACCTAAACTCACTGAGGTTATGCTATGAAGAAAGAAGAGAGGTGTCTTCAAGAGATTCCCCAGTACATGGAAGAGAATGGAGGCCACTGGTTTCTCCAAATACTTGGCCTGTAATACCTCCCCTGGCAGCTGCGGTACCTGAGGAGGGCTAAAGCCGAGAACCTGGACTCTTGAGGTGGAGAGGATGTGTAGCAATAATGATAGATATTTTGTTTCTTGTTAGCCCAGCGTCAGAAGAATTCGAAATCAGATTTTATTTACTTTGAAGCCAATAGCGTGCATTTCTTACGTAACAGAATCAGTGGTTGCAGTTTCACCTTTAAAACACTAAAATTCAAAACCAAACCTGGTGACCTGCTCTGAAAACCCAAACTCATTGCCATGGAGTCCATTCTGACTCTTAGTGACCCTATAGGACCGAGTAGAACTGCCACATAGGGTTTCCAAGGAGCAGCTGGTGGATTAGAACTGCTGACCTTTTGGTTAGCAGCCGAGCTCTTAACTACTGTGTCATGAGGGCTCTGAATGGCTCTGAAGGTGAGAATGTTTCTTTAACTGGCTGAGTCTTTCTTGCTTTGTATCATAGCTACAGACCTCTGAGATGAATAACACTTTCTCAAAGGCTTAACAACACTCCTCCACTCCTTTTGTTCTTTTTTATTTTAGTGAAACATCTTTATTATATAAAGTGTTCTTCCTTGCATTCTGCATATTATACTTTTCTCAGGAGCGTGCATCTCAATGTGTTACTTGGAAGTTTACTTCCAGCCTGCCTGCTAGTTAAAGATAGGTGACCCTTCGCCTCCTTGCAGCTTGATATACTTATGGGACCCAGGGATTTTGATATGTGAACACTGCTTTTGGATGAAGGAAGACACATAGAGCTGTAGCTTCTTAACAAGAACCACCTGTCTTGGGAAGCGTCCATGGCATCTGGTACTTTACCACCTAATTAGTGATATGTAAATACACGTGTAATTAACACTTGAGGAAATAATGATAGCCCTGTTTTTGGAACATGAGAGCTTATGGTGAAGAAGATTGAATTAGAAATTGGAAACAATTCTGTATTACAGAAAGCCTAACTTTTTAATATGTGGGGCAGTTCACCCTTTTAAGCTCAACTGAGGTGTCAGGAGAAGAATCAAATGAGACTTCCCAAGACTGTGAGCAGCATGAGCTTTGACCTTCACTGTGTGTGCTGGATTCTCTCTGATTCCCCGTCCAGGGTCTTTTTCCAACCTTCTCTGCCCTGTTCTGTGCTCCAGGAAGCTGAACTCTGAGGACTACAGCATCTGGCCTCCCTTGCTCTCAGGTCCTATTTGCGTTTGCATAATAAGAAACATTTGCACAGTAGAGAACACTAGCAGGAAATTGGAAGGAGAGAGAGATTGGGGAATTTATTTCTTCCTGGGTCACATGTTGGCAGTGGGCATGTTCCTCTACCAAAGACCACAGGTCTAGTGACCTTCTTCTTCCTCCACCTAGAACCACAGCTCTTTATGGATTATGACAACCACTTGCCTCCCTTGACCCTCAACCCTAAGAAGGGTAACAGGCCTCCCAGTTGTTTATGGATCCAGAAGCATCTCAGATCTTGTTGGTTTCCATTAGCCCTACCTACAGTTCCATAACTAAATCTCTTCATTAAACCCTCCTTAATCACTCCCCATTTTAGTGTGTGATGGATCCTGCCAATACCCTGATGATAAAATATAGTATCCTTAGACCATATGGGGCTGTGCCTAACAAAAGGTAGGTAGCAGAGAGAGGGTGTTCTGGTAGTCATAATGGAATCTTCTTTTGAAAATTCTGGTTTTATATTATATTATATTACATTACATTATGTTATGTTATTTGTATTAGCTCATCTCAATCTTACAATAATTGCTTGCCTTTGTTATCAGAGGGAATGTATATGCTCCCTACACTCATTTTTAGTTATTTAGTGCTGCTATAACAGAAATACCCCAAGTGGATGGCTTTAACAAAGACAAATTTCTTTCTTCACAGTTAAGTAGGCTAAAAGTCCAAATTCAGGGTGTCAGCTCCAGGGGAAGGCTTTCTCTTTCTGTCAGCCTTCTCATGTTCCCCCAGACTAGGAGCTTCTCTGCGCAGGGACCCTGGATCCAAAGGACACGCTCTGCTCCTGGCGCTGCTTTCTTGGTGGTCTGAGGTCCCCAGTCTCTCTGCTCACTTCTCTCTTTTATATCTCAAAAGAGATTGACTCAAGACACAATCTAACCTTGTAGATTGAATCCTGGCTCATTAACACAACAGCCTCTAATTCAGCCTCATTAACATCATAGAGGTAGGATTTATACACATAGGAAAATCACATCAGATGACAAAATGGTAGATAATCACAAAATACTGGGAATCGTAGCCTAGCCAAGTTGACACACATTTTGTGGGGATACAATCCATAACAGTATTGCTAACTCATGAGGACTCATCCTGACAAGAAAAACTTGTTAAAGTTTAAATTTTGAGTAAAGTTGCTGTTTTTTATAAATGGCCTTATGATTGAGTTTTGTTTGACTCTTTGCCCACAAAAACCATTTTAATTCTTGCCTTTATAAAAATTTTTAACAATATCAAGTACGTAGAATGTGCTTCATTAATGCCTGAGGAATCAAAGTGAATTACCCAGAAAGCCTCTATCTGAATCAACGTTTCTACTCCTGGCAAGCAAGTGCCCAGAGCAGCACATCTGGCATGGAAGAATGCTTTAACAGGCTGGATAGAATGCTGAGACCTTTGCCAGATATTTCATGGTTAAGAATCCTTGGGTTCTGGTCCACATAAGCACCTTAAGCTTAAACCAGTGATACTATAAAACCTAGCAAAAAGCATTTCAGAAGACTCTGGAACAGAGAAGTTGCCCAATCAGAGCTGTCCCAGTCTCAAAACAAATTCAGTTCCCCCACCTGCTCAGTCCTGCTCCTACCCAAAACCTTAAATAATTGCCAAGACAGCTTTAGACACTCTGCAAATTTACATAACCAGCCCAAACACCCTGCTCACACTGTGCTGACTCATACACCCAAAATACATCTGACCAGTGAGACAGAAATAATGATTTTTACCGGCTTTTAACTATCCATCTCCATCAGCTCTGTTGTCTTTAGTGCTAGAGGCAAATTCTAATTTGGTGCAGAGAAAAAACGATGTACGCCTGCCAATCCACATTCTGGAGTGACTGAAAAAAGAAAATGTATGTGACTATTTTAAAGGTACATGTATTTGCTTTAAAATGTCATTCACAACCTCCACCCCCCACCTCACACCCTACCATTGCCCCCATAGCCATAGAATTGTTTTAACCTAATTTCATCTTGGAGGTGTGCCATCACCCTATATTAAAAGATATGAAGTTAAACATCACTGCAAGAATGTGATTAAGAATCACATCCTCATTACTGAGATTTTTAGGAGAAATTCCTTTCTGCTTGCTCTCAGGATTAACTGTTCATCGACAAAATGATTGACTTGATTTAACTTATGTTAGAAATATTGTGGAAGGTGTAACTCATCCGGTTTCCCTATCTGTACTGGATTTGAGAAAGGTTACAGCCAACATTGGTACTCTGTTTGCTTAGGTCTCTGAGATACAGTTTTGTTTAACCCTCACTTCTGGTTCCATTTCATGTCCATGCTCCTCTTGCCCTTTCTTTGCCTCCTGCTGCTATCTTGTCTCAGTTTATTTTCTGTATCTTTGCCAGCTGCCTAAATACTTTATGGAAAAGGGAAGGGAATACCAAAAATTTAACAATCTCTCTGCTTGAATCTGCATCTGGCTACCTCAAGGCAGGTAAGTCGAATTGTTCAAAATTAAAAGCAATTACCCTCCAAGTGAGGGCCAAGATAGAGTAGTACACACTTTGTATTTGCATACTTACATGCAGCAGCCAGATGACGAAGGGAGGAAACGATTTGCAAATAGTCTTTACACTGTCTCAATGCCCTCCTCCACCACCCTCCAAAGTGATATTGCCTCTGTTTGCTGGATGCCCAGAGAGAGGAATCAATGTTCTTTACCTAATCTTTGTAGGAATTAAGGGCGAGACACAAATCCACTCACCGTATCAATCTGTATGTTAAGGGATACCTGTGCAGGCTTTCGAGAGACTAACACTGATCCATGCTTTCACATTAATTCATAATTGAAAAATTGAAGTCATTGACGCTGTCTTGATACCTTATTATTTTATGCTCTAGCTGTGCTGTGCTCCCTTCTTTATAGCTTAAGAGAATAATTTGGAAAATCTATGATCATAGAATGTTACAGCTATAAATGACTTTCACAGTCATTTGTTGCCAGTGTATACATGTGTATATGCGTGCGTCTGTTTTTTAAACTAAATTATAAAATTACTTTATGCTAGATACAAGAATATCAAAGTACCCTGAAGTGGAAGAAGTAGAATACAAGTCCTCTCAACCCGCCTCAGACTTCCCAGTATAAGCACCTTTAATGGGAGCTTTTGTTCATTCATTCAACAAATATTTATTGAGCACCAATTATGTGCTAGGTTCTGTGGATTAAGACAAGGAGACAGAAAAATTAATAAAAGGTATATAAAATAATATCAGTTCATGATAAGTGCTACAAAGAAAAATAAATCATAGTGACAGGATAAAGAGTGACAAGAGAGATTGTTTCAGACAGAGTGTGACTACATGGCAGAGGGAACAGCAAGTGCCAAGCAGGTACATTCTAGGACAGTGAAAAGACCAGAGTGGCTGAGATGCTGTAAGGGAGAAGGAGATTGTACAAGATGAGATTAGAAATGTCAACAGTGGGCAGATTTCATAGGGCCTTGAGGCACTGTAAGGAGATTCATTTCTAAATTCAAGAAGAAGCAATTGGACATTTTTAAATAGGAGAGTGGCAGCTTTAATATCCAAAAAGCTTTTATGTGGAGAGAAATGGTCCAGGGGAATGCCTGAAGATTACTTTTCAAGAAGGCACCACGCACAGGGCAGAATCACATCTATAGGCTCATATGACTGTTTTCGTAGTGTTTATGTTTATAGCTGACTCTTGTTGCATTAAATGCTACAACAGTATCAATAGCAGTAAAAAATTAGTAAACTGACTTAGCAGACTCAGTAAGACCTACCTCAAATGTCATGCCAATAACTGAGTTCAGAGGCAGAGCATCCAAATGAGAAAAAGGGACAATGGGAGGTTGACACAGGGTCAGATCCACTCACCACCTGCCTGCATCATTAGCGAGACCTATGCCTGTTCCTTATGTAATAACTAACATTTATATTTTTTTTTTTGAATCCCTGGTGATGCAAACAGTTAACACGCGTGGCTGCTAACTGAAAGGTTGCAGGTTCAAATCCACCTAGAGTCACCTCAGACAAAAGGTATGGAGATCTATTTCCAAAAATTCAGCCACTGAAAGCCCTACGGAGCACAGTTCTACTCTGACACTCATGAGGCCTCCGTGAGTTAGAATGGACTTGAAGGCAACTGGTGATATCATTCTTAATAACATTTTTAGTTTGAAATAGCTTAAGATCACAGGAAGGTTTCAAAATAGTACGGAGAATTCCTCTGTCCCCTCCACTCAGTTTTCCCCAATGATAATATCTTACATAACCACGTCATGTTGTTCTTGTGTGCCATCAAGTCGATTCTGAGTCATAGCGACCCTATAACCACAGTACATGTCAAAACCAGGACACTGACATTAGGGCCATACTATTAACTCAAGTAAACTTTATTTGGATTTTACCAGTTTTTACAATTTTTAATTATTTTGAGGGAGAGTGTAGAGTTCTATGGAATTTTATCCCATTTGTAGATTCAGGTAGCTATCACCATAATCAGGATAAAGAATTGTTCAATCACCACAAAGAAACTCCCTGATGTTATCCCTTAATTATAGCTTTGTCGCATCAAAAGTGAGCTTTTGTTTATGAACAGACCAAAATTGGACATGAATATTTCTATTTGTGCCTTTCTATTTAACACTCAGTTTATTAAAATCTATAAATTTATTTAACAAAATGTTTCTAAACCTTTAAACATCATAAATACATTACACATTTTATGAATTCTTTTAAATATTTAAACCTTGAGTACAAATGTAATTGACCAAATTCTTCAAAACATTTCAATAAAATGAAGTCTAATTTTTCAGCTTCTTTTAATTTACTCTCAGTCTCCTTGAAAACAGACAACATTCACAAGTATCAGCATGATTTCAAATTTTATTTTTGTACTTATCCTAATACAAACGCATGGATTCTATGATTTTAATTCATTTCTCTCTTCTTTTTCTTTGTATACTTATTTTATACCTTCCAAGGTTATTGTAATCTTGCCAGACTCAAAAGAAAATACCATCTCACACAAACCTGCCGAGATTATGAGTTCTGGAGTATTAATTTGCTGATTTCGGTCACTTCCTGAGATCTGGCTGTGTCTTCTGGAATCTTTCAGACCTAGGTAGGTGCTCATGTTGTGGTCTGTTGTCGTTGTTGTGGAGTTGATTCTGACTCATGGCGACCCCGTATGGTACAGAGTAGAACTGCCCTCTTTTTACAGCCAGGCGTCACTGGTAAATGGAACTGTTCAAGCCCACCCCCTGAAACAAAACTAAACTAGAAAAAACATAAAAACTTTTGCTCTTTTGCAGCCTGGTCTGCATTACAAACTCTGTTATCTTCTCAAAATCATGCTTCGTTTTGATACGCTCTGTTACAGTTTTTGGAAACTTGGATATGCCTTATTTGCATCTTAGCCAGGATTTTGTAATCCAAGAGATGAGAATTTATAGTCTGGGTGGTCAGCTTTCCCCTTGGATCCTCAGGTTGGTGTGTGAGCACCAGGCCCACTCAGTCCTTCCTCTTCTTAATAGTGTCCCCTTTTTATCCAGAAAAATTACTCATAGTTCTCTGAATCCACCTTTTCATGTTTACCCAGGTACAGAAAAATTCAATTTATGCTTCATAGAAACAATACTCACCCACGTATATCAACTATCCCATGTGTATTAAAACTAACAAAAACAAACATATTCTATTATAATGATTCTTTATATATTACAGCTGTGTTTTAATACATATTATTAAGTAGCAGCTGCTTTTAGGTTTGTCGATGATGAAATTGCCACTACTTGTTGAATATGTGCCCCTTTGAGCAATACTAAGAGTCCCTAGGTGGTGCAAACAGTTAATGCGCCACTACTAACCAAATGTTGGCTGTTTGAGTCCACCTGGAAGTGGCTTGAAAGAAAGGCCTGGTGAGCTACTTCTGAAAAAAATCAGCCATTGAAAACCCAATGGAGCACAGTTCTACTCTGACAACCATGGCATTGTCATGAGTCGGAATCGACTCTCTGGCAACTGGTAAACAATACTCAAGGATTTTCTGGAAGCATCCTTGCATTCTTGGAAAAATAAGATATTTGACACCCACCTTGATTTTTTTCAGGCCCCAAGACTTGGAATCAGTCACTCTGTAAGGATTGTCTGTTTTCTTTTAATGATAAATAACATTAAAGGCCAAATCTGGTCCCCAGACTGCTCTTCATGAGTGCAGGGGGACAAGAGGGCAGCTTTTTTTATGCTACTTTAGCAAAAGAACTGAAAAGGCATTTTTTTGTAGGCATATGAATTTTCATTGATAGGGCTCCCACTTCCTCATTATAGCCTATGTGGATGACATCCATGTAGTTATGTGGATGACATCCATGTAGCTATGCAATGGAAACATCCTACAAAGTGATGTTGCTAATTAAAATCTAAAAATTACTACAGTCTGATTTTTTTTGTTCCCAGTAAAATCACTTCTAATTTATTCCTCATCACCATAGGTATGTAGGTTTTTGATACTCACCCAGATTGATATTGCAACATCTTCTCTTATTATGAAGTTTTGTTGATCACTTAGCCCTTCCAGTTTGCTGTTAGGAAGCATTTGATGCACCTATTTCTAGATTTTCATATGCAAGTACAAATTCAGATGTGTGCAAAAGGTGTCGTTTTGAAGTTTATTTGTTTGTTGTTTTATTAAAATAGAATCCTACTCTAAAAATTGTTCTTCACATTATTTTTTTAACCTAACAATATATATGGGTTTTGTGCAATACCAGAACATTCAGATTTAAGTCTTTCTCTTCGTTTTTAAATAATGCTTATGTTTAATACTTCTGATCATTACAATTTTAAAATGTATAATAATGCCAATTACACCCAAATTTTAACTACTTAGAAATAACTGCCAGTAGCTATCTCTCTCTCTCTTTGCATATGCGCAATTGAAGGCATAAAATACGTATATAATATGGCTATATTAAGTATATACCCATATTTTGTATATATATATAAAGTCTCTATATATTTATATGTTTTATATATTTACATATTTTTAAAATGGAAAGTAAATTTTAAAAAAGTAGCGTAAGTGCCTCGAATAAGGGTCAAAGCCTTTATTAGTTAATGCACATCAGGGAGTGCCTGAAGACCGGGTAACTCCCAAACCAAAGCAGGATTGGAGTTTTACAGAGCAAGGCAAAGAGAGGAATATGTGTCTTTGCAGTTTTTAAAATTCTCTAACTTCTGCAAAACTTGTGGTTAGAACAGGTGGAGAATGTTCTGCTTTTTCATGCCTTCTTCCTCAGGATCATTGGTTCAATCCCATTCCAGCAACTGTCAGAAAGACTCTTTGAAGAGCTGCTTTTGCAAGCCTTACGGTTTTCAAGGTTTAGGGAAGGGAGAGGAGAGGGGTGAAATAACAGAGAGGGAGAAAAAGGAAGGGAGGCAAAGGGAAAACAAGAGTCTGTTGTAATCGTTGAAGGGGTTATCCTAGAGTTACTCAATTACAAAATTTAATTACACCTGAGTCTAAGAGAATGAAAATGAACTTGTAAAACTAAAATAATTTTAAAACTTTATATTCCTTCACAACAGAAATAGTTCCTAAAAGATTCCTCCTAAGGCTAAGGGAATTTATAATAAAAATTGGTGAAAGGTCATAAAACCAAATTCTTCTACTTGTGTCAGTTTTAGAGAACATTGATTTTCTTACTGCTAAAGATGGGAAAATTAACATTCTCACATTTCCTCCTATAGCCATCTCATCTACCTTTTTACTGCCCTTAGTTAAATCATTGATTCTAACAATCATTTAGCCCAGATCTATAAGCAAATGGATTTTTATTCTCACGATCAGTCCTTTTACATGAGTTCTGTGTTTTTAATTCTTTATCTTTATTAATCTATTAATAAAATGGAGTTGAAATTTTTAAATAAATTTTCATGAGTTCTTTTTTATCTAAAAATGTTATACTTAATCATCATCTTATCTGGGTGTAATATTCTAGGGCCATGGAAAGCAAACCAAAATGACCTTCCAGAACAGATCTGACCAAAAGTGCTTTCTGCAATAATGCAAAGGTTCTAGATCTATGGCTACAGAACACCTGAAAACATGGGTCTTGCGTGTAGTAGTAGTAGTCTTTGCTCTGTATAGTATAGTGTATTTTTGTAGTTTATTAAAATTAATAACAAAAGTTTATGCAAAAATACCATTAAGAGAGAAGAAAGCCATCACAAAATGGGAGAAGATATTTGCACCACTTTATGACAAAGGACTCTTAAGCAGAATATTTAAGAACTCCTATTTGAACTATAAAAGACCTCTTTAAAATGTTAAAAAGCAAAGATGTCACTTTGAGGGCTAAGGTGTGCCTGATACAAGCCATGGTATTTTCAATCGCCTCATATGCATGGGGAAGTTGGACAAGGAATAGGAAGACCGAAGAATTGATGCCTTTAAACTGTGGTGTTGGCGAAGAATATTGAATATACAATGGACTGCCAGAAGAATGAACAAATCTGTCTCGGCAGAAGTACAGCCAGAGTGCTCTTCAGGAGCAAGGATGGCAACGTTTCATCTCACTTACTTTGGACAAGTTATCAGGAGGGGCCAGACCCTGGAGCAGAGACATCATGCTTGATAAAGTAGAGGGTCAGTGAAAAAAGAGGAAGACCCTCAACTGGATGGACTCACACAGTGGCTGCAACCATGGGCTCAAACATAGCAACGATTGTGAAGGATGGCCCAAGACCAGGAAGTGTTTCATTCTGTTGGACACATGGTTGCTATGAGTCAGAACTGACTCCTTGGCACCTAATAACAACAACAACAATTAGAACTCAGTAAAAAAACAGACAGTCAATCCCAAATGAGCAAGGAACTTGAACAGGCACTTGTCTATAAAAGTTATTCAAATGGTTAATAAACATATGAAAATATGTTTATACTAGACATAAAGCCTTCAGATTCTAATTCAATGAGTTTCCTATTACATAATGTTGCTGGTTTCTCATTAGTCATTAGGAAAATGAAAATTAAAGGCATACACACACTAGAATGGCTAAAATTATAAAGGCTGAAATTATCAAGTATTGGCAAGGATTTGGAGCAACTTGAAACCTTATACACTGCTGGTGGAAGTGTACATTGGTATGACAAATTTGGGAAATAGTCTGGCTTTATATATTAAAGTTGAACATACAGGTTGCCGATGACTAAGCATTTCCAATCTTAGGTATGAACTGGATAGAAATGCTTGTACATTTACACAAAGTGACACAAAAATGTTCACAGCATCATCATTCATAAATGTCTAAAAACTAGAAATAACTCAGGTGTCAAGAGTAGAATGGTATATGGTTTATATTCACTCAATAAAATTTAATTCAGCAGTTAGTATAATTACAAAACTTACAATAACAAGGATACATCTCGCAAATAGCATTGAAGAAAAGAAGACAGACATAAAAGAATAATTCCATATAATGGTCAAAAATGGGTAAAATTAAACTATAGTATTAGAACTCAGGAGCCCTCGCGATGCGGTGGTTAAGTGCTCAGCTGCTAACTGAAAGGCTGGCAGTTTGAACGCACTAGCCACTCCACGGGAGAAAGATGTGGCGTCTGCTTCCATAGAGATTGCAGCCTTGGAGACCCTATGGGGCAGTTCTGCTCTGTCATATAGGGTCACTATGAGTCAGAAGTGACCTGACTGATGGCAAAGGGTTTTTTTTTTTTTTTTTTTTGAGGTCAGAACTGTACTTGCCTGGGGAAAAGATGGAGGAGGTAGTAGTTGGGAGTGGCCTTTAAGTGGGCTTTTAAGATGCTGGTAATGTTTTATTTCTTCACCTGGTGGTGGTGAAACAGCCGTTTATTTTGCGATACTTTATTAAGTATTACATTGGGGTTTAGAATACTTTTCTCTATGTATGGTATTCTTCAATGAAAAGGGTTTTCAAGAAAGAGATACTAAAATATGAACTCCATGGGACAAATTTTCTTTAGGAGAGTGACCGTCTCCTAAAGAAAATGCTCTCATTCATTCAAATGTTCGCTAAACTTGGCAAAAATCAATAAATAAATGAATAGAATCTCAATTTTAACTTGCATTTTTAGTTATTAATAATTCTATTGGATATCTGTACTCGTCTTCTGCGAAATGCTTATTCATATCCTTTTCTCATTTCTCTATGGCATACTCATCACTTTCATAATGATTTATAAAAATGTTAAATGGTAAGGATATTATCCACTCTTCTGTCAAACAGGTTGCAAATATTTCTCCCAGTTTGTCATTTAATTTTGTTTAAAGTAGAATTTTGCCATGCCAAAATATTCATTTTTATTTAGCCAGTTTCATTGTATTTTATTTATGGTCTATGAAATTTATAATTGCTTGTAATAGCTTTCCTCACCCCAAGCTTATGAAAATATTTGCCTATATTTTCCTTGAGTATTTTAATAGTTCAATTTTTTTAACTTTTTAAATCTTTTGTCCATCTGAATTTACTTATGAGGTGGGGTAGAAATTAGGATCTGACTGTTTTTTTTTTCCTTTTCTTTTTCAAACTGAATGCCAACGTTCCAAGCAGCATTTGTTGCATGCATGATTCATCTTTTCTGCACCGATTTGATGTCCACTTACATATATATGTCTATATTTACATATGAAAATGAATGTATATGGAAATCTAAGGTGTATCTATAGATGATAGATAGATAGATAGACAGATAGATACACCTATATCTATATACAAGCAAGAAGCCCTAGTGGCACAATGGTTAAGCTCTTGGCTACTAACCAAAGGTCTAAGGTTCAAACCTACCAGTGGCTCTGAGGGAGAAACGACCTGGCTAGCTGCTCCTATAAAGATTACAGCCTCAGAAACCCTATAGGGCATCTCTACTCTGTCATACTGGGTTGCTATGAGTCAGAATTGCCTCAATGGCACACGACGACAACATATATGCATGTATCTCTATGTCTATGTAGAGAGAGAATCCCTAGGTGATGCGTACCACTAAGTGCTAAACTACTAACCAAAAGGTTGGAGGTTAGAATCTACCTGGGAAGAAAGGCCTAGCGATCTGCTTCCAGTAGGAGACAGCCTTGAAAACCGCATGGAGCACAATTCTAGTCTGCAAAACTTGAGGTCCCCAAGAGTCAGAATTGACTCGACAGCAACTGGTGTGTGTATATATATCTATGTACAGATACATATACACCTTTTATATGTCTATATAGATATATAGATACTTTAGATATATACAGATATAGGTATAGATACATAGATACATAACCAAAAACAAAATCTCACTGCTCTCTAGTCGATTCCGACACACAGCGACCCTATAGGACAAAGTAGAACTGCCCCATAGTGTTTCCAAGGCTGTAAATCTTCCCAGTAGATACATACTTACAAAGATACATAGAGACATGTATAGGTTCCATCAGGGCTCCTATGTAGATATATACCATATACATTTCCTTAGATTCCCTCCAACACTTGGGTTTGGGTCTGGGTTCTCTATAATGTTCCATTTATTTATATACTTAGCCTTGACCTATGTCATGATGATTTAATCACTGTGGCTAATTAGCTTCCAGTGCTGTCACTGAATTGTAAGTTCCATGATGGTAGGTTTTGCTTAATGCTTTGGTTTCCTCACTCACAGTTCTGGCACCTTGGATGCTCTTGGCCTCTCTCTCCACGTGGCATTTCATCCCCTAGGGCCTCTCTCGGCAACTCCTATCTCCAGAAGGCTAATCAGGTGTCTTACATGGTGGCCGGCTTCCAACCACACAAAAGTGGAAGCTGTCAGGCCTTTTAAGACATAACCCTGGAACTGGTGCAGTGTTACTTCTGCTGTGTTCTGTTAAGCGAGTCATAGGCCAGTCAGAGTCAATGTAGAAACAACAACACAAGGGCAAGTATACTAGGAGGTGTGTATATTGGGTGCTGTCTTTGCAGACTAGCTACCACCGTAGGCATCCTTGTCTTGATCCCATCTATAATAGGAATGCCTTAGGCCCTTCCTTGATATTTGCTATTGGTTTCTACCTTTTATCAAGATAAGGAAGGATCTAAGATGTGCAGAAGTTTGTTTTATTTTGCTTTGTTTATCAGGAACAGGTGTGGAATAGTATCAAATACCATTTAGAATTTATAAAGATGATAATATGGTCTTCTCCTTTAATATAGTTTTATAATGAATTCCACTAATAGAATTCCTAACCTTGCATCCTACTTGGTGCCTGAAGTAAATCCTCCATGGTCAAGATGGATTATTCTTTAATACTCTGCTGCGATCTGTTTAAGGAACGCTGGAGGCACAACGGTTAAGTGCTTGGCTGTTAACTGAAAGGTTGGTAGCTCAGACTCACCCAGTGGCTCTGCAGGAGAAAGGTCTGGTGATCTGCTTCCATAAAGATGACAGTCAAGAAAACCATATGGGGCAGTTCTATCTATAACACATAAGGTTGCCATGTGTCAGAAATCAACTCGAAGGTACTTCACAACAACAACAAGATTCCGTTTGGAGTCCCCAGGTGGTGCAAATGGTTAAAGCACTTGACTGCTAACTGAAAGGTTGACAGCTGGAGTGCACCCAGAGGTGCTTGGAAGAAAGGCTTGATGATCTGCTCCCCAAAAAACACCCAGTGAAAATCCTTTGGAACACAGTTCTACTGTGACACAGGATTGACTGGACTGCAACTGGTTTATTCTGCAATATCAGGGAAAGACTCCGGGTTGTCTCTGACATCCTTTTAGGGTATATTTGCTCCACGCTCCATTCCCCCTTGCTTACCTATAACCTATAAGCCCCAGGCAAATCTCCTCCTAGGGGACCATCCTATTACTTTATCAAGTACTTTGGGGATACCTCTCAACCCTAACTTTGCCTCAGAATGTGGTCTCTGCTATGTATGTTTCTTTTAACTGCATATTTTCTTCTGACTTTTAGGAGAGGGGAAAGAAAGAGAAATCTGGGGAACTAGATCTATAAAACGAACACACAACATAAAATCACAGTCCTAACCATCTTCAAATGTCCTTAAGAATGTCTCCATGTGTAAAGTAGAGAAGTAGGCAATTATCTGGTGATTTTGCTCAATAAAAAATTACACAGTTTGGAAGATTGAGACTAAACCCCACGCTTTTAAAGAAGAAGAGATATTTTAAAATAATTTAAGAGATGATGACGGTGCCTGCACTTAGGCTTGTGTGAAGAAAACACCTAGACTAAATAAAACACCAACAGTAACAGCAGCAAAGCATTTTCACACAGTCTGTAGGATTTGGCCTCAAGCCTTTTGTGCAAGATTTTCATCTAATGGTAAATGCTGAGCAAATGTAATGAAATAGAAGATTAATTTGGCTAAAAACTAGAAGCAGTTTTGTCTTAAATGTTCTAGAACACCAAAAACTACTTGGCAAAGAAGCTATGACAGCAGGCTAGCTTATTAGGTATTTGAAGAGATTAAAAAGCAACAATACTTAAAAAAGTATGGTACTCATAAAAAAACTCTTTGCTGAGGAGTCCATTCCGATGCACAGTGACCCTAAACGACCCGGTAGAACTGCCCCATAGAGTTTCCAAGGAGCAGCTGGTGGATTCAAACTGCTAACTTTTTGGTTAGCAGCTTAGTTCTTAACCACTGTGCCACCAGGGCTAAAAAGTGTGGTATTGATCCCCAAATAAAATCATAAATCTTTGGAACTTCATGGAGAGACTAGATGTAGACCGAACATAATAAACTTAATATATGCTAAAGCTAGCTTTTGAGTATAACTCTGTAGTTGAGGACAAAGGATTATTTAATGAGTAATTTTAAAACAATTCAATAACAATTTTGGAAAAAGGAAAACTTCACACTTTTTGCAATAGACCAAAATAAACCCCACGCGTTTGCACAAGCTGTTCCATCCCCCAGGAGTGCTCTCCTCTTGCTTGTCTACCTAGCAAACTTCTACACGTGCTCCACAAATGTCTCAACTCAACACTTTCTTGTGAGTTCCTTTCCTAATGTCCTTAAAAAAGCATAGATGTGTTTTTGCTGTGTGTATTCTCAACAACACAACACAAAATAAACTATATAAAAATACAAAAACAAAAAATGCATAGCAAAACCCTGAGGAAGCATTGTTAGTGTTGTCACAGCAAACAACATGGTTGTATACTAACTTAGTTATTCTCAAAACTTATGGAACGAAAAGGGAAGAGACTACATTTATTATTATTAAAACAAAAACAACAAAGATGTGTTTTATTCTCTAGTCGCCTCTCCTGTGGGTAACTAAATGCCTTGTGGCAGACACCTTGTTATATTGTAATCATTTGCATGTCTAATTCTCCACTAAGCAGTGTGCTCATTAAGTTCAAAGCCCAGATCTTTTAACTTTTGTAACCACAACACCTAAGCCAGTATCTGCCACAGAGTAAGCATCCAGAGAGTCTTGACTAATGAATGGCACATCAATTCAGAGCGCTCATTCGTTCAAGGCCCAGATCTTTTAACTTTTGCAACCACAATACCTAAGCTAGTATCTGCTACGGAGTAAGCATCCAGAGAGTCTTCGACTAATGAATGGCACATCAATATGCAGGGATTATTGAAATTTCAATTGTGAGGATTAAAGCATGATTTAATAAAATGTTTATGAAGAACAAGTCTTCTAAGAATGGATTGTGAAAGGGCATGCACACTTAGATTACAGCCATACAAGAACAAGTTTGGTTTTATAGCCTAGGAAGTAAAATTATAAAAGTATATGTCCATGCTGAGGCAATTAAAATACTTTCTGTTGTCTTATCTTTTCAAAAAAAAATTATTTTCTAGTAGCAAATGTTAGCTCTGGGTTTAACGCAATTTGTAACAGAACGTTAGAATGAGACTCTTCCTGTAATTGTTTTAACTGAAGTACCAATACAATAGTTATCAATTACCAGATAAGGGCGAGACAAGCCTGGCCACCAGTCCCAAATGCAGAATTTATAGAGGAATGACAATCCCTCAGTTTTTGGACACTTCAGTGAACTCAAGAGTATAAAGAACGTCAGAGAGAAAGTTGAGGGAGATTTGATGACGAGACTTTTTGGAGAGCAGCTGTCTCATTTTGATTCCCCATCTCCCCTTTTGGGGGAGGACCTAGGGCTGCCGGGGGTAAAATGTGAAATGGGCGCCCTGCCTATAGGCCTGAAGGCGGTAACGCTTGGGGTAGGCTCGGTTGCCTCCAAGCTGTCTACTCCAGGAGTGTTGGAATTCGATTCCCTGATGCTGGGAGACACAGAAGACAGGTGCCTGACCCACAACTGAGAAAAGTAAAAAGCTCTGTATTGTAGTCTGGTTCATGCCCCAGAAATCTTGAGGGGGAAAAGGAGAGGGTAAAATAACTGCTTTATTGAGATTAGTCTGGTCCCCAGAGTTTGTCAGGGCAAGAGATCTATGAGTTTTCCCCTGGTGAGAGAAAGTGGGGTTGGGCACTAGGCTGGGGAGGGATTATCTAGGGTCCTGTCCAACAGGACCACCCAGAGGGATATAGAGGGGTAAGGAGGTCTTAGCTGAGAGAAACTAGAGGGGGAGGGGAGTGTAACATAAGGTGACCAAGGACTGAGAAAGGAGTTTCACTTGGCCACCCATGTATATGAAATATATTTCCACTTACTTTATAAACTGCAAGAGTTAGAAGCCCAGAAGGAAACCTCCAAGGGGTCCTCCAAAGCACTCTATAGGAGAAATAGCCAGGCTCCTGTCTCTTGCAGGAATAGTACAGCAGGACCGACTGCAAGGCTCATAAAGCAGAAAGGCCCCAGTCTAGGAAGAATTGTCCTATTCCTCTTACCTTTCTCCCTATCTGCCTTCTCCACTGGGACGCTGCTTGGGCATAGAACAACAGGTGGTGGAAGCCAGCAGGACCATGCTGCTTGTCCAGAGAAGCAGATCCCAGATGGTGGAGGCAAGAAGGTTGTACACTAAGTGAATTATGGTGGGGAGTCCCTAGGTGGTGCATACAGTTAAGCACTCGACTACTAGCCAAAAGGTTGGTGGTTCGAACCCAACCAGCAGTGCCTCAGAAGACAGGTCTGGAGCTCTGCTTCCAAAAGATCACAGCCTTGAAAACCCTATGGGGCAATTTTACTCTGTACGCATGGGGTAACCATGAGTCAGAATCGACTTGATGGCAAATAACAACAGCAACAATTACAGCGTTTTGATTATTATAAGGAGCTGGACTTTACAAACTCTGACTTGAATGAGTTTGCTGCTACAGTGAATGCAGCCCTATTTTCCGAAGAGTGAGGAGATAAGTCACAAGCCTGTAGGAAAAAGACTGCCAGAGGCAAAAGATCGCCACCACTGAATAAAGTTTAAAGGGATGGGGGAGATTAAAAATAAAGTTGTGTTTGATTCCAGACCACACGTGGAGCTTGTTCAACATGCCAGTTGTATAAAGAAAATCTAGCATTCTCCTTTCTTAGTGGTCCAGTAAGTCAGAGAAGGGAGTATGCCTCTCTGGAAAGTAGGTTAGGTTTGATTTTCATTTAGATGGCATTTAATTAGCATGCACTGTCCAACTTCCTACAATATCTCATGAGTCTTTGATGAGAAACTTGGATTATAGAACATAAGGCTGAAGGAAATGCATAGGTGGTTATATCTCACCACCCTCATTTTAAAAATATGGAAACTCATGGCATAGGGAGTATAAATGACTTGTCCCGGACACCACTGCTTGTTAACAGGGACCCGCCACACTTCCTTATCCAAGAGAGGAGCTCTAGTACTTCCGCAGCCTGCCTTAGCTACACTCCAGTCTGAAGGGAGCC
This sequence comes from Trichechus manatus latirostris, assembly GCF_000243295.1. Classification (NCBI taxonomy): domain Eukaryota; kingdom Metazoa; phylum Chordata; class Mammalia; order Sirenia; family Trichechidae; genus Trichechus; species Trichechus manatus. The sequence goes on from NW_004444073.1 coordinate 3,921,929, forward strand.
TGAAAAGAGAAGAGAACAGTTTTAACTACGCAAATCAGAAGTTACGGTCTTCTCTAATGAGTGACAGAGAGGTTCTCACAAAGCAAGCTTCTAGGGAGTGTAGGAAGTTAATTACCTTCCTCTGTACTTCATTAGTCATCACCGTTGTAATGGAGGCTATTTGAAATACAACTTGTATTTCGTAGCATGGATTCAGAAGACTTTAGGCATTAATGTGTCCAAGAGATCTTCTTTCATCTAGTTTATGTTTTCCTTTGACAGCTTATGTGACTTTTAAAACCCCTCCTGTATTAAATACAACAGAACAGCTAAGATTACAGAAGAAGTGACTGCTTTGATTGGAATTAATGATGGCCTAATATGTCCCCTTCAAAGGAACATGAAAATGAGGCTTACATATTTGAGTGGATTCTTGGGATGAGAATGAGTAGGCTTTCAAACACCAAGTGGAAGACTAGATTGTGTATTTCAAAATAACTCTCTCAGCAGCCTGCTGTAGCACCATTCGATGTATTGCTTTGGAGTAGAGCATGAAGTCACCTAAGGATTGTGAGAACACGCAAATATGCTGCCTGAAAGCGTAACGTCACCATTTCCCAGTGCCTCTTAAGGACATGGCATGGTGAAGAGTAATGTCATCCAGGACAGAGAGCTTTGACTGGGGCTTGGTAGGGTGGGGGAGCTGAGAAATATCCTGGGTAGAGCAGATTGCCTCAGGAGGACAGACTGATAAAGCAACCAAGGAAGCAATCAGGGGAGAGGGAAGCAGAAGGAGAAGAAGGAAGGCAGAAGGATGAGGGTGCCAACCATCTGGCATTTCCATAGGCCGTTCAAGAGCAAAATAAGTTTGCCTCTGATACCTTTCCTGTTCTGAGCTGCCCTTAAACCCTTACTGAATTCTAAGGAAATTCTTATATAAAAGAATATACATATATATATATATATATATATATATATACACCAAACCAAATCAGTTTCTGTCAAGTCAGTTCTGACTCATGATGACCCAATGTGTTACAGAGTAGAACTTCTCCATATGGTTTTCTTGGCTGTAATCTTCATGGAAGATCACCATGCCTTTCTTCCATGACACACTGAGTGGATTTGAACCTCCAACCTTTAGGTTGGCAGATGAGCACAGACTGTGCCAGCTAGGGACCTTTTCAGGGACTATATGCATATATATATATAATCCCTGGTGGAACAGTGGTTAAGAGTTAGGCTGCTAAACAAAATGTTGGTGGTTCGAATCCACCAGGCACTCCTTGTACATGCTATGGGGCAGTTCTACTCTGTCCTATAAGGTCCCTATAGGAGTGTGAGTCAGATAATTGTTAATGAAGCAGTCATTTGGTCAACAAATATTTAATGAATGTTTCCAACTTCCCAGGCATCATGCTAAGTATTAGGGGTATCACAGTAAAAGAAACAAGGTTCCTGTCCTCAAGGAAGCTTAAGGAGGGATACGGACAAGTAAGCAGGCATTGTAATTACATGAGATTACTTTTCCTCAACAGATAGATTTGTTCAACCATTTTAACAGGAAGGAAGCAAAAAGAGGTTCACAGGCCAGTAGGATGTAGAAATCCTTTTTTGAATTTTTTTTTTTTTCAGTAGAATAAAAGGTCATCATATAAGAGGGAAGCAGAAGAAGAAACTTGGGAAGGTATGAGAAGAGAAAATGTGAGTAGTACAGTGTCCTTGGAAGAATGATGGCATAGTTTGTCAAGAGCCTACCTGAGGTTTGTGGTCACAAATTTAAGGTGAGTTCAGGCATCGTGATTTTATGCTTTTCTCCAGCCACATTCAGCCCATTGATGAAAGCGCAAGGTAGGTAGAGGTTAACCAGTGCTAACATTAGCCAAGTGAGTGTAATATACTCTTGAGAGTGGGTACAATAACCATAGAATCTGAGCAAGATAAGTAAGAGAAAGAGTATATAAGGAGGCTAACAGACCGGAAAAAAATGCATTAAGGTTAATGGATTGGGCTTTACTGGGGGTTTGAAAAATTGTTAGCGTGGGAGTATTGGAGGGAATGGGCTGGAAACCCAGGTAGTCAGAAATTGAGATGAAGGAAATTGATGATTTTACAACTATTATTAAAGCAATGTTTAAAGTTTATCTCTGCATATAACTGGCCAAGATAGGGTGGAGGACAAATCATTGGAGACGAGTGGGCAGACTTATACCAGAGAATCAACCAAAGATGATTTGAAGTATTGCTGAGCCATAAAGAGCCTAAACTTGGACAGCATATGCTGTAGTGCAAAGAGCTACACATTACTGAATCTTTCTCTATCACTGGAGAAAGGTATTAATTGAAGGATACAGATACTGGAATGAGCAGAGCAGGCAGCTGAAGGCTGGAGGACAAGGGATTCTAGGATAGCAGTAAGGAAACATTGTTGAGCATGTCTTCGGGGTCTAGATCAACCTAGCTTTGGCTGTAGGAAGAGATACTAAGGGACTGAGTGAAATCCAGGGCTGAAGAGTTATGGATTTAGGTGTGTATGAGGATAGAGGACAAACAAAGAATTTCTTACTCTCTCTAGGAAGCAGGTTCTGGCTATGCTGGCCTTCCACCCTGACGGCACTTTTCAGCAAGGTAAGAGGTAGAAGATACTTCAGGTTACTTTGTGCTGTATTAGAAAATGTGCCTGTCGTTTTCTTAGCATCCATTCCTTTTAATAGTTTATTCCCATAGTTGCAATTAACAAACTGGTTCCATTGAAGTGTTTTGAGATTTAAAGAATTAGAGAAATTTCAGAACGGAAGTTGTCAAATTTGGGCTGAAGTTGTAGACTCTCAGGGCTGGCTCAGCTGTGAGGACTCACAGCCTTTTCAGAGCAACAAGGGACACCAAGAGATTCCTTATTGCTTTCAGCAAATATAATGGAGTACTTTAGAGCATTCAAAATCTAATGGAGCAAAACTATGGCTACAGGGCAGGGACTAAGCAAACATTCTGTAACATTCTTACAATGTTCCATCATCATAGAGCATTCCATCACAACTGGCTTTAAATCAAGGCTCTCCCGGGACAGTGCGGGTGACCTTGGCCCATCTTCTTTACCACTCTGGACATCAATGTCCTTTTAACACCTACCTCAATATAGTTACTGTTGGGCTTTATCAGACAAGGTGCTATTGGCCATAAATTTAAAGGTTTAATGATATATATGCCCATGTTAAAAAAAAAAGAAGTAAACCCAAAAAGACAAGTTGAGTGTTCCATTATTTTGAAGGATAAATGAAGCATCTTGTTGCTGTCTTTGCAAATTTAATAATCTGCTTCCAAAAATATAATTAAACTCTCCAAATCTGAATACTAGTTTGTTAGACCTTTCCCTCATTAGTCATCTGATGGTATCTCTTACACTGGTAAATTTGGGCCTCTTTTAGCCCAGTGCTAACCCATTGCTGTAGAGTCAATTCAGACTCATGGTGACCCTATAAGACAGAGCAGAACTGCCCCATAGGGTTTCCAAGGCTGTAATCTTTATGGAAGCAGACTGCCACATCTTACTCTCAAGGAGCAGCTGGTGGGTTCAAACTGCCGATCTTTTGGTTAGCAGCGGAGCACTTTAGCCACTGTGCCACCAGGGGTCCTTAGCCCAGCACTACAGCAGACTACAAGAGTAGGTAGGGATTTCTCAGAAGGCGAAGGGAGGGGACTTTGTACCTAAACAGATTTCTTTTATCCAGAGATTTGGGGTAAACATTGGTGAGGCTGTGGAGGGTTCAGGCTGCATGGAGGCAGGGAATAAAACTAGATACTACCTCAAGGTCCTTTTCTGATCTTTGGATAATGAGCAAGAATTTTCATTATTACCCATTAATTCTGGAAGATGCCTTTTCTGATAGTATCTGGCACCTCTTTACAATCTATATGTTGATGAATTGTAAGCATTCCACTGTGACACTCAATTTGTCACTGTTCCTAACTCACAAGGCCAATGTTTTAAATGAGGTCTTTATTGTTGCTGACGCAGGCACACGGACTTGGGGGCATGGAACTGTGTGCTCAGCCCAATGGGCCACTGACTAGTCAAGTTGGACTAACTCCAGCAATTAACCCCGGCGATGCTCATTTCCTGCCTCCTCTGAGCATGGTAACCAGGGCCTCAGTAAGAAATTTGCTTCATTGCTCCACAGCCACCATTGGAAGTATCCATTTGTGTGTTTAGTTAATTAATATATATTGATCCTCCAAATCGTGCATAGTTACCCAGCACTTTTCCAAAGAGAGAGAAGATGGTGTCTACATTAGCAAATGGGTCCATGCCAATATCTCCTATTTGGCACTTGGGATTTAGACAGCATCTTCCTTCAAATAATTGCAATTTTTTGATGATTTTTTTGTGTGTGCTTCTTAGCTCAAGTAGATACATGAGACTAAATGGGCAGCTCCTGTCCAGAGATGAGATGAGAAGTCAGAGAGGGTCAGGAGCTAACTGAATGGACACGGGAAATCAGAGGTGGAAAGGAGGAGTGTGCTGTCACAGTATAGGGAGAGCAACAAGGGTCACATAACAATGTATAAATTTTTGTATGAGAGATTAACTTGAATTGTAAACTTTCACTTAGAGCAAACAATTAAAAAAATTGCAATTTTCAAATAAATCTTTATTCTTAAAGCCAATAATTTTCAAATTCTTGGGCTGGTCAGTCCCTCTGATGAGGCATAAACCTGTTAAGACCACTAATGATCCCACACAAAGGAATAGAAGTAACTATCATAGGAATAAATTTTATTAAAATTTTTTAGTTGTCCTCTCTCTACCTGCCCTCCTCCTAATTCTTCTCAGAGGGATCCAGGTCCTTTGGTGTATCCTTACCTCAGGAACTTTGAAAGTAGAAAGACTCTCAAGTAATAGTTCTTCCTGAATTTTGTAAAAGCCAAAGTCTTTTGAAAAGAGAAGTGTCCCAGAATGACAGAATAGTTATTTAAAGTTTTTGAGGGCAAAGAAAGAGAAGGAATATTAGCCAAGACTGAAGAAGAGAGGAGGCGCCTTATTCTCTCAATAGACGTGGGCCTCCTCCCTTGTAGTGGATGTGTAGTTCACCTGGGGAGCTGCACCCCAGGCCCAGGGTCTCCCTTTGCCCTAAGCATGTCAAGGAAGACGCACAGTTGCTGAACCTGAGGGAAGCAAATGGGGTCTCTATAGTAACAGTGGGGCCTGAGGCAGCAAAGCAATGTTGTGGTGTATTGGAAAACCCCAGGTCACTCAACTAACTACTGGGGTGAGAGACGGCAGTTGAATAATGGCCAAAGTTGAATTTTCAACTTATTCAGAGGTTGGTGGTGCACAAATTCAGAATTAAAATGATGTAAAGGAATATTATGAAACACAATATTTCTTACACATCTATGTTCCTGGACTAGGATTCATTCCCATTAAACTACCATTTGCATAAAGCTTTGCAATTTTCAAAATACTTAACATTATTTAATTTGTACCTTAAAATAAATATATGAATAAACATTATTATTAGCCTTGCTTTATAGATCAGGAAATTAAGATTTAGAGAAGTTAAGTAATTTACCTAAGAACATACAGCCATCAAGTCAAGGCTCAAGGTCAGATCCATATGCCATGCCGCCTCTCTAATGGAGTAACGAGAACTACTTACTGTCTGTTAGGTGCTATTGACAAAAGCCCTGGTGGTACAATGGTTAAGTGCTCAGCTACTAACCAAAGGTCTGCAGTTTGAACCCACTAGCCACTCCAGAGGAGTAAAGACCTGGCATTCTGCTCCTGTGAAAATTACAGCCTAGGAAACCCTATGGGGCAGTTCTGCTCCGTCCTACAGGGTCACTATGAGTTGGAATCAACTCAAAGGTTCATAATAACAACAGGTATTATTGACTCTATAGCAGAAGTTATTTAAATGCTATTAAACTGCTAACTGAAGCCATAACTGCCAGTAACAAAATCAGATCAAGATCACAGGCTCTCAGGGTCCCTGTTGCATAAGCCCACTTGGGCCTTGGTGGCACAGTAAGTTAAGAGCTTGGCTGCTAACCAAAAGGTGGGCAGTTTGAATTCACCAGAAGCTCTTTGGAAGCCCTAGGGGGGCAGTTCTCCTATGTCCTATAGGGTTGCTATGAGATGGAATCAACTCAGTGGCAATGGGTTTTTTACTCCCAGACGCAGGCACCTTCTCAGGCCCTGAGAGTTCCTCCTCTGGTCAAGGAAGCTGCCCTCTCCTGTTCTATCCCTTAGGGTTGCACCCAAGTTGTGCAGTGTGACATTCTCCCCAACTCTCCCTTCCTTGCTGCCCCAAATACAAACACAGGGCTCGGTTCCTCCTTAAAGGTTTAACTCATCTACAGGAAAAAGTTAGCTCATGACAGCTTATAACAGGAGATTGTTACAAAGCTTAAGTTCTTACAGCCGTGGACTTTGCTATTGTAGTGTGGTAATATAACCTCTTAGCCTGAAATCTTCAGCTTTATTTTTGCTTCATAGGCTGAAGATATTGTCCAGGCAGAGTATTAAGTGCCATGACTTTCTCACTGTCCATCAGCCCCCCCTTGGTATCATTTCCCACACTGTGCAATCTAGAATCCAAGACACATTATTTTAACAACCTTCCTTCCTTCCTTCATTCTCCTTTTTTCTTAATGATCTAATAAATCACCAACCCTGCATGACCTTTACCATTCTTCTACCTCATGCCTACACATGAGTATCTGAACATAGCCACACAAAATCTCACAACCCAGATGACTGGTTTCACTGTAAAATCATGACCCCTTATTTCATATGAACCCTCAATAGGGTCAAGCAATCCTATTACATTTCTCCATTCTTTCAATTCCCTAAAAAGTGACTTCTTACCTTCTCCTCTCTTCCTAAGCTTCCCAGACTCCCTCCTTCCCTCCTCTCTGGAATAATAGTCATGCTCTTAGCTCATCTTCCCAGTGCCACGTCAAAAGCACTTACATCCATCTTCTTTTTCTCTAAAGTCTTAGTGAATGAAGTACCCTTCTTCCTACCAAAGGTCTGTGCTCTAAGCCCATCCCCTTGACCTTCTCTAGGGCATCATCCATGCACTCTGCTGTTCCATCATTTCTCTCTACTAGGAATCATTCTTTTCACATACAATTATACTAGAATATCTCCCATCCTGATGAACCCCCTCCACTGTCTGTCAGTTTGTCACACTGTCCTGGATTGCGTGTTACTGTGACACTGGAAGCTATCCCACAGATATTTCAAATACCAGCAGGGTCACCTATGGTGGACAGGTTTCAGCGGAGCTTTTAGACTAAGACAGACTAGAAAGAAAGGCCTAGAAATCTATTTCTGAAAATTAGTCAATGAGAGCCCTATGGAGCACAACAGAATATGGTTTGACATAGTGCTGAGAGATAAGCCCCGAGGTTGGAGGTTGGAAGGCACTCAAAATACACACTGACCAAAACAATAGACTTATGCATACCAATCAATGTGAAGATGTCACAGTACCAAGCGATGTTTTGTTTTGTTGTACATGAGGTTGCCATGAATTGGAACAGACTCAGAGGCAACTAACAACAATAACAGAAACAATGGATCCCGTATTTTCCCTCTCACCTCGTTTTTCTCCCAGAAAACTCTTCATTTCTCCTCTCACACCACAGAAAAACTTCCAAAGGAGTTGCCCGTGCCCATATACACACTATCTCTACTTCCCCACCTCCCATTTACTCTGAAATACCACCCACTGTGCTTCCAACAAAACTCTTCAACATCAATAATGACTTCTGTGCTGCCAAACTCCGTGCAGAGTGCCTTCTCCTCATTCCATCATTCTGTCAGCAGTACTCAAACTGATTGATGACTCTTCGTTCTTGGAGCTCTACTCTCTTTATTTCCAATCTACCACAGTCTCCTCATTTTTCTCTTATCTCACTGGCCTCTAGTCTCAGCCACCTCTTTGTTTCTTTACCTGACTCTAAGTGTTGGTTTTCCTCAAGGCTGTCCAGAACACTTTCGTTGACACTTTCTTCTGAGGTAATCTCATCATTTCCCATAACTTTCAATATTAGTGGTTATATTTTTTAATCCCAAAGTAATAGTTTGGCTTTGTTGAGCTCCAGACACTGATATTGAACCAGTCTTTCCACCTAATTAAACGTCAAAACTCTCCACCACATTGCTCAAGCCAGAAATCTGCAAATCTGCCCATTTCTTCCCTCTGCTTTCCTCCTCACATTAAATCTATTATCAGAGCTTATGTGCCCTACCTCTAAAATCTTGACTCTATCTTCTCATTTATATCTCTATTTTCATCTCCTTTATCACTGTTATCTCTCACCTGAACTCTTTCCACTGGATCCTAACTGCTGTCACCCCTCCCATCCCTGTCCCACTTTAATCCACTATTCCCTAGTGCAAAAATAATCTTCTTAAAACATAAATCAGATCATCTGATCCTTGCATTCTAAATCCTTCAAAGGCTTCCCTTTTCAAGAAAGGAAATCCAGACTCCTTATCAGCACAAGCTACAGGTGATCTGACACCCTCTCCAACCTCAGCTTACACCATGCTCAGTACATTTCAGTTACACTGAATTTCCAGATTCTCAGACGTGGCATGTCTTTTCATATGCTATTCCTTCTGCCTGCAGCTTTCTTCCCCAAACCGGTCCTCCAGCTCTCTTTTCTCAATGGAGGACTCAGAGAGCACTTCTTTGCCACCTGTATCAGTCAGCGTTCTACAGAGAAATAGAACCGATAAAGAAATATATATATTCCTTAAATACCCCTCTGTATGTATGTATGTATATATGTATATATATGTACACACACACACATATATATACATGTAGAGAGAGAGACAGAGACAGAGAGGTATTTTAAAGACTATAGGGGCTGGCAAGTCAAAAATTTATAGGGCAGGCCAGCAGGCTAGAAACTTGGCAGGATTTCTATGTTTCAGTCTTGAGGCAAATTTCCTTCCTCCTTCAGGAAACCTCAATTTTTTGTTCTTAAAGCCTTCAACTGATTGGATGAGGCCCATCCACATTACAGAGAGTCCTCTTCTTTACTTAAAGTCAACTGATTGTAAGTGTTAATCACATATAAATCCCATCACAGCAACTTCTAGTTAAACAACATCTAGTGTTTAACCAAACAGCTGGGCACCATAGCCTAGCCAATTTGACGCATAAAATTAACCATCACATCACTCATTTAAAATGTTTTCTATCTGAGCTCCTTGTTTGTTTCCTTCTTTGTACTTATCACAATCAATAATTGTTTCAGTTCCTTGTTCTGTTACTAGGTTTTCTAACAAAATGTATGCTCCATGAAGACAGGGACCATGACAACTTTGCTGTTCTTGTATCCCCAGAGTGTGTAGCACTGGGAGTGGCACATAGAAGTTGCTTAATGAATATGTGTTGAATAAAAGAGGAGGACCCTAGCCCAACACTCAAGACCAATAGTGGAGGCAAGGACGTCAGCTTTGGTATCGAGCTTGTAGGACACTCAGATCTTGCTCCAGATTTCATCACCTGTCTTAAAAAATGAACTCGTCTTATATTGTAGACAGAGAAGGAACTTAGTCATAGAAGACTGAGGGTCCACTAAATACAGAGGGGCTGGCCCAGTTGGGCCAGACTAGATGGTGAACTCTTCTTCTTTTTTATTTTTTTTGATGAACATACGTATAGGAAAAGATACACCATTTCAACAATTTCCCAGTGTACAATTCAATGACATTGATTACATGCCTCAGGTTGTGCTACCATTCTTGATATCCTTTTCAGATTAATCCACCGCCATTATCTTAAATTCACTGCCCCCTAAGCTTCCTATCCAACCTTTCAAGTTGCCATTGTCAATTTGGGAAGCAGTGAGTTTCTGTTTATGGTGATGGGAAATTTGGCATCCGTTAAGAGTGATGATTGCACAACCAGTTATTACTAAGCTATACACCTGAAAAATGTTAAATTGACAAATGTTGTGTTATATATAATTTTACCAAAAAAAAAAAAAAAAAAAAAGCAGTTGTTGAGGCTAATTATGGAGGTTTAGGGTCATTGTTTCAAAGGACATCTCAAACCATTGGCCTAATACTGTTTCTCAGTATTTCTATTCTACCTCCTGATTTGTTGCATAGTGACTGGGCTCTTAAAAGCTAGCAAGTGCTCATCCAAGATACGATTGATCTTCATTCACTCGAAGCAACAGAGGAAGAAGAAGAGTCATGGTAGAGTAGGGGACATATAACAATGCCACAAGTAACCATAGCTCCAGACACAGAATATTAAGAGACTTAATCCAAATAAGGAAAACTCCATGGAATTTAAAGGAGGGGGGATATCATACTCTGGTGGGAAGGTAAAAAAAAAATTTGTGCTGGACCATGAAAAAGGAGTAAGATTTTGTGAGGCAGAAAACAGAGATGGAAGAGAGGGTATTTTGGGAGGAAACTGTAAGAAAACATGCAGATGTGGGAAAACATGAACAGCAAGAACTGGGAGGGATGCGTCTAGCAGGGCCAAAGAGAGTGTAAAGAAGTCCAATGTATTTATTAATTCAATAAACATTTGTTAAGGGCCTCCTATGTGCCAATTTGGATAGAACATAAGGTATATATAAAAGAGTGAAAGCTAAGACTTAAAAAGGAAGGCTAAGGTGAAAACGCTGGAGAGACAAATGTTTAATTGGAAACAGCTTTAAAATGTTCCATTTCCATTTGAGAAAGGAATGAACCCAGATGCGAAATGGGTCACCCTGCCCTTGTAGATCTAGTTAAGATCTGCTCAAGCCGTCATACCACACCCTATTAACTGTCCAATGTCCTTCCCAAGGGGGTTGCTAATTCCTGGGGTGCTTACTCATCAATCACTTCTGGCTCTGACTTCCCACCTTCCCTGAATTCTTGGTCTCACATTGCGTCCCAAAGCTGTTCATTTATGTTTCCCCAGTGCCTCCAGCCATCCCATCTTATCTCTTCAAGATTCGGCTCCTGCGATTATCTCCTCATTCCTGCATCATCAATTTCTCCCTGCAGTATCATTCCAACAATACTGTAATATCTCCAAACTTACAAACCCTCAACCTTATGTCCTGTTCCTGCTACTGCTCTAATTCTGTGCTCCTTTTCATGGAAAAAGACTCAAAAAGGTGTCTATACTCACCGTCTCTACTTTCTCTTATCTCATTCTTGCAGTTAAATATGTACACATATATTTGTAAAAATAGAGATAGCACCACATTTACCAATTCAACATTTTTCACATATACAATTCAGTGAGATCAAGTATATCAATCATGTTGTGCAACCATCACTAATGTCCTTTGCCAAATTTTCCATCTCCGTAAGCAGAAACTCAATGCTTCCTAAACAAT
>NW_004444073.1:3933380-3943118 GCF_000243295.1 Trichechus manatus latirostris
GGTAACCACTATTAAACTCTGATCTCTATATAAAATATATACATTTTAATGTTTATCAAACTCACTCATGCATATAGTTTAAAGAAATTAAATAGCTGGCCTTTCCACTGAGGTACCCCCAAACGTCAGTGCCTGGGGTTCATCTGGATGATCAGCTTTTTAGAGACAACTACAATGCTATTTCTGTCTGCCAGCCATGTGGAAACAAGCTAGGGAAGGCTGACTGACATCCCTGTCCATATGTCGACTTGTACTCGTGCCCTCTGTTTTCAGCCCTTCCTCTTTGCCTAGTGTCCCTTATTCTAGAGTCTTCTTGGTCTTACTTCTCTAAGGGAAAAAAAAAAAAAACTTCCCTCATGGGAAGGGGAATGGAACCTGGGGCTCAACTGCTCTGTGCCCAGAATTTTCAACAAACCCCATCTCTGGGTGGTCAAGTCCAGAAACTAGGAACAACAAGAAGCTGCTATCAAGCCTAGGGATGCAGGAGCAAAGAGAAGAGGCCTCCTCTGCTTTTGGAACCCGGATGCTTGAAGCCAGCACTGCCGTCTACTAAAGCTGCTGCTGCTGAAATCTGTGCTAGATGCAGGAGAAAACATGCCTTCTCCCTTCCCCTCCCTCCCAATCTCCTGCTTGCCTCCCATTGGCAGAATCTCCCCTTTTGCTCCTCTAGTCCTTCCAATAATTTTGTAATGAATTCCCTGTATAAAGTCCCTTTTGTTTGAAAGTCCTGGAGTGGTTTCCATCTTCTTTGCTGGATATTGACAAATACATTACCCCTCCCCCAGTTACTCTGTAACACATACTATTTTATTAGACTTCAAGGAACTTATTGCTCTGAGAAATTATCTTGTTTACTTTTGTTTACTTATTTATTGCCTGTCCTCCCCACTAGAAGGCAAGGATTATGAGAGTAGTAATCTTTTACTGCCTTGTTCACCTCTATATCACCAGCATCTAGAATAAAATCTCCTTCAGAGCAGACGTTCGATAAATATTTGTTGAAAGAATGAACACACACACAAAAATAAGACTTAGACAGTTTTCTTGGTCATAGAAAAAAATTATTAACAGAGTTCCTTCGGGCCATATAGATTTTACTGATGAGTTAGGGGAGAGGGAGGAGGTTGACATCTTGAGTCTGTATCTACTTTAAGTCTTTCAGACTCCACTGTTCACCCTCCAAGCTCTTCTTCCAATCCCCTCCACCTCACCTGCCTTTGGGGCAGACCCACCCAAATCCATTCTACAGAAGAACAGCTTGCTTCTCTCTTGCCCCTATTTTCAAACTCAGCTCAGGGCTTACCTTTGTATATCCAAGCTCTTATCAATGTCCCCTGTTATGTTGGCTATCTGCTCTGGATCTTCCCTCCCCTCCCACGTCTCTCTGCAAAGGGTATTTCCCACTGATATGAATTTTTGTTTCTCCTCTTAGAAGGCAAAATACCTACAATTTGCTTGTGTTTAAAACAATTTTATTTTTAATTTACAGTTTATTTATTTTAGGAAGATATTAAATTGGCCACGTGTCTTCACTTGTGGAGGTTAGTTATATTTAAGAATACTCTTCCCTATTTTGAATCAAATGTTACATTTTAAGCGTAATACAAGAAAATAGATATAGCTCAGCTCCCTGGCTATTCTCTAAGTACCTATGCCTACTACAAATTCAAACTAAATGCGGAGTAACAATGGTGGAAGGAGCCCTGGTGGCCCAGTGGTTGAAGTGCTCGGCTGCTAACGGAAAGGTTGGCAGTTCGAACCCAGCAGCCACTCTGTGGGAGAAAGATGGGGTAGTCTGGGAGAAAGATGTGGCAGTCTGCTTCTGTAAAGATTACAGACTTGGAAATCCTATGGGGCAGCTCTACTCTGTCCTATAGGGTCACTGTGGGCCGGAATTGAATCGATGGCAATGGGTTTGGTTTGGTTTGAAAGATGGTGGGCATGTGACGTTCATGCGGTCGATCTTCTGGTTCAACAACGTGAACCCTTCCGATTCAATTCGAATGATTTCTAAAGTCAGAAAAACAAAACTCTAAGGTGTATGTATGTGTGTGTGTGTGTGTGTGTGTGTACCATGAATCTTGATAAAAAAGATACAACTCTAGATGTAATTTGAAAGTACATCACTCATAAAATTCACGAAGCTCAGGAGTAACCTTCAAACAAGGTCAGAGTAGCAGCAACCCCTTTTCCCCTGAGAAGCAGTAGCAGAGCAGAGTTAGCCATTGCCAAGGGCCACCCTCTGGAGGCCTGAGGCGTAAAAAGGCAGAGAGGAAAGAATGGGACGGAAGCAGGGCAGAGCGTAGGAGAGGAAAACAGACAAGAAAAGTGTTTGAATAACATCAGCAATTGCCTCAGGTACGTTTTGCTGTTTTAGCTGTGTGAGTCAGCCCGGACACAATCTGAAAAAGGCGCTGGCGGGCTGGATGCAGAGTGCGTATTTTAGGTCAGCTGACCGGCCCACTGCCCCAGCCTTGGGATGCTGCAGCTGCGCTTCTCCCTGCCGGGGCGCTGGGCGCTGGCGCCTTCCGCTGCTGGGTGCCAGCTAGTTCGTGTCAGAGGTCACCCGAGAAAAGGGAGAAGGCCAAGATCTCCTTTCCGTAAGTCATGACTCTGTCCTCATCATCTCCAAAAATGAGAGTTGAAGTTTTAAGTAGAGAATTTCGTTAATCAAACGAAATGGCTTGCTTAGCAAAGGAAACCAAGTAATGAGCTGCCGCTGCTATAATCAAGTTCCAAGTCTTATCTAAAGGAAAGGGAGGCCGTGCTGGTAGTCTAGGTTATAAATATGGGCAAGTCTCCCCCTGGTGGACAAATGGCATCACCTTTCACTCGCAAAGACGGAGCCTCATCTGGGTGAAATAAAAATTGCTAAAGAGCTAGATGAGAAACAAAACGGGGGGATGGGGAATATTTATTGTTAGGACACCTAGTTCTACTTTGATTTATAAGGTGACCTTTTCAGTGGAAAAGCAAAACTGAGTTGAAGTTTTTACACACCATTTGAGAATTTTGATCCTTCGAGGGTTTGCTATTAATTAGTTCAACTTGGTCTCACGCTGTTATTGTCGTTAGTTGCCGCGGAGTCGGCTCTGATTCATAGCGACTCCACGCACGACCGACAAAACGTTTCCCGGTCCTGCACCATCCTCGCAAACGTTTGTATGCTCAAGTCTGTTGGTAAGGTCACTGTGTATTTTGTGTGTCTTCCAATCTAGATGACTTGTCTTTCAGCATTGTATTGTACCATATTCTGTTGTGATCCATGAGGTGTTCATTGGCTGATTTTTGGAAGTAGATAGCCAGGCCATTCTTCCTAGTCTGTGTTAGTCTGGAAGCTCCACTGAAGCCTCTCCACCACAAGTGACTCTGCTGATATTTGAAATACTGAAGGTATAGCTTCCAGGATCATAACAACACATAAGCCATCACAGTACGACAAACAATAATTGAGAATAAACAGATAAATGCCATTTTCTAGAACTGGTTTTGAAAGGCCTAAGTGACTTCTGAGGAGACACTGTGTTTGGAATAGGGAAGAAGGGCTGTGGTAAACAAAGTGATTGGAGAGAGATGACCCTGTATTCACGGACAAAATGAGCCCCTATGTCCTTGCCCCATGAACTGTGGCATGCCAGTAGCCTCCCTAGGCTAACGGTATTCACAGGTGGTCCTTGCTAGCAGCGTCCTCTGCCAAACCTACCCCTGTTCAAACCAGACTTGACCAACCCTGACCAGTCCTGATCTTTGGATTTCCACTGTCTCCACCAACTATTCTCAGCTTTCAGTAGGAAAGCTTAAATTGAGTTCTGTAGAATAGACATCTAACAAGTTTCTGGTTTCCTGAAATGTATGAAAAATATATCTCTATGTGCCTTTCGGAGCCGTGGTGGCACAGTGGTTAAGAGATAAGGCTGCTGACCAAAAGGTCTGCAGTTCCAGTCCACCAGCTGCTCCCTGGAAACCCAATGGGACAGTTCTACTCTGTCCTCTAGGGTCCTATGGGTTGGAATCGACTTGACAGCAGTGGGTCATGTGCCTTTCTTGCGCATGTATGAAAGCTGGTAGACTTGGCTTTCATCAGATCCTCAAGCATCTGTGACCAAAGAAATGTTACAAAACACTGATGAAAAGCCTCACTATAGTGGTAAAACAAGCCACGAGAGTGATTGGGTGCCTGGGTGCCTGGGTAATGGAGTCAGAGTGTCTAAATTCAGATTCAGCTGAGGTTCCTTAGGAAGGTAACGTTATCCTTTCAAGGCTTAGTTTCCTCATCTGTAAAACGGAAATAACATTAACACTTAACCCATTGAATTAGTGCAATGATTAAAGGATGTACTGTATGAAATGCCGTTAGCAACTTCTGACACCTATTAACTGCTCAATAAAGGTTGGCTTTCATTATGATTAATTCCTTCAAGCATCTGTGAAATGTTGCCGTTGTTGTTAGCTGCTGAGTAGTCAGTTCCCAGCTTATGGCTACCCTGTGCACAACTGACCAAGACACTGTCTGGTCCTGTGCCATCCCCGTGAATGGCTGTGGATCGAACCATTGTGAGTCATAGGGTTTTGACTGGCTGGTTTTTGGAAGTAGGTTGCCAGGACTTTCTTCCCAGTCTGGAAGTTTTGCTAAACCTATTCAGCATCATAGTTACACATAAGCCTCCACCAAGAGACGATTGGGCTGGGAATTGAACCCGGGTCTCCCACATGGAAGGTGAGAATTCTACCACTGAACCACCAATACCTCCTATGAAATGTTATAATCTTTAAAATTCCAGGCTGTGCACCATGTATTGTCCAATAATTATACAATTTTCCGGATAAAGTAGAAGGGTTGTTTTTGTCTTTGGATAGGAAAATATATAATCTCTTTGAAACAACTTAAGTATGGCCCTATCCAGAGAGATGAACTAGATCATGGAATGATATTGTTTTAAAGCATTAGAGACCTGACTAGAGACCTTCTGCAAGGTCATTTTATAGATAACATAATTTGGTGCATCATGAAAAATGAGTTGTCCAGGTCATACTGATATTGTGGCAGGGATCCAGGACCTTGACTTTTAATTCTGAGAAGTTTTTACCACAGCTGTGAAAGACCTTTTTAGCTCTTTTCCCCTGTTTCATCAGATTCTCAAAGGTCTCTAAAAGGGAAGATTGAGAATGGCTGTCTTGTGAAAAGCATCACCTTCCATCAGGACTCTACTCAAGCCCCAGGCTTCTTGGACCCTTTGACTCAAAGCCAGTTTTCTGCCTCAGAGAACTCTGAGTATCACAATCTCATCACTGTTTATCTCAATCTTATGATGCATATCACATTATATTTATCTCTGTATCCTATTCAATTGTAAACCTCCTGAAGACAGGAAACATGACCTTGCATCTAACAGAATCTGTTAAAATAATTTTTCATGGAGGAAAAGATAGAAGGTACAAAGGGATTGCAAGAGCATCTACATCTTTGATGAAGTTGAGCCTGAAGAACTCCAGAGAACCCAAGAAAGGTTCATTGCCTATTGCTGATATTTTCTCCTGGAGTCAGCTGGAAGCAATATGGACTGTACAGATTATAATCAGGGCCAGTGGCACAGAAAGGCTTGAAGTGGGCTGTAAGAAGAAATCCAGGACCCAGTTTCATATATTTGATCTTGGGAGGCAGTACTGTAAAACCACAAAAGGGCCAAAGACTGGAATTTAATCCTGAAAATAAGATATTTGGCAAGGACTTGTTCATAAGAGTATGGCAAAATCTTGGTTCCTAGACTTGGTTCCTAGATCTAGATCTTGACCTAACCCCCAAGTAAGAAGAGCAGAGAAGGACCACGGGCCAGGCTTGGTCCACAAATCTGAGACTTGACAGAAACTATAAAAAAAACCAAAACCAAACCCACCGCTGTCCAGTTGATTCCGACTCATAGTGACCCTATAGGAGGGGGTGAAATGACCCAGCTTTGAAGATTAGAGGGCCTTGAGGGCAGAAGTCAAGTGGGACATCATTGGTTCTTCTTTCCCCACTCTCCCCACTTTTATTTTCTACTGCTGCTTCTCAGCTGTACTTCCTTACTACACCTCAAATTAGACCATAACAGGATAGAGATAAGGTCCCTTGGTGGTGCAAATGGTTTGTGCTCAACTGCTAACCTAAATGTTGGAGGTTTGAGAGCAACAAATGGTCCTGTGGAAGAAAAGCCCTGACAATCTGCTTCTGTTAAGATTGCACCAAGAAAACCCTATGGAGCAGTTGTACTCTGCACACATGGGGTCACCATCAGTTGGAATTGACTTGACAGTAACTAATAACAGTCACAACAGGAGAGAGATGGCCACACTTTCTGCCAGTATAGCATTTGTCCAGATGGATCAAGGACTCTTAGCCTGGGGTTAAACAGTTCTTTTACTCCTCTGAAAAAATACACAAACATGGGCACCTACAGCATTTGCCTGTGTAGAGAATTATTTGGTGTCCTGAGATTCTCTGAGGGATCTATGACCCAAAAGAGATAAATGATAGTGGCTCTCGAGTCTCTCAAATCTTTAGTTACCCAAACCATCCCAGAGAAATCTAAAGTTCTGAGAATGAAGATTCTTTTGAATACATTACCTGAACTTGTGGAGATGTTGAGCAAGCAGTCTTCCCTGGTGTCATAGACTAGGGGCTGCTGACACCAGTGCCGCAGAGATGATTCCCCGAAGTTGCTGCAAATTCAGTGTCATTGACAGAGAGATAGTAGATGTCTAGAGAGACAGACTGTTTTGAGTATCCTACAGGAGGCTAAATAAGTCACTAACCAAGAGAGACTCAGGGAGCACACTGCAAACTTACTGACCCGAAAACACTCCTTTGACATGACAGACACAGTTCCTTAACAAAAGTTTGGGGTAATGTGTTGACTGATAACCATTATGAAGGAATGGTGATTCATTCCCTTTCAAAATCAGGGTTTGATCTTGAGAGAGGACAGAAGCAACTTGCCTCATTTTATCTTTAAATTATGTGGAGGTCTGCCTTTCAGTAGCTGGAGAAAATGGGTGATGAGTTTGTCTTTTTGATGAAAGAAACTCGCCTCCCAGAACGAAAGAAAATCATTAAGATTCTGCTGCTCAAAGACAGAATTTACAGAGTGTTGTTTGAGGTTCTGGGGTTAATTAAACACTAAAAGTTATCTGAGAGTAGCAAATGAAGGAACGCATTTATTTTCCATGGGGTTTAGATCTCTTCTAGCCTGTAGTAAATTGCAAATGTTGCCGGAGTGCCCAGGAGCCCAAGGGTAACAATAGCAGGAAAAAAAAAAAAACAACCCATTGCCGTTGAGTTGATTTCAAGTTACAGCAACCCTATAGGACAGAGTAGAACTGCCCCATACGATTTCCAAGGAGCACCTGGTGGATTTGAACTGCTGACCTTTTGGTTAGCAGCCATAGCTCTTAACCACTACACAACCAGGGTTTCCAACAATAGCAGAGATAGGCCAAAACACTACTGAAATTTTACTTAAGCAAGTAAGTAGCTTTAGAAAAGGGGCACTTGCACTTATGTCTCCTCTTGTGTTAGATGCCCAGATCAGCCATGTAACCCTCCATTCACCAAGTTTCCTGGACAAAATCCATTATGATCTTGAACCACTGTGTCTCAATGGAGAATGGAAGTAATTGTCACTGGAAATAGAGACAATTAACTGGGGACCTGAGGGAAAATGGTGTGTCCCAAAGGATGCCAATGTGGACAGTGGGATGCTGTGACAGACACTGCTTGTGTTCTGCCAAATATTCACCATTTGTTTCCTTTTTCCTACCAGAACAATCATTTTGTTTTGGAATGTTAAAAAATAGTATCTCCCAACTTTGTTCAAGCTAGAAATGGCCACATGTCACAGTTTAGGCCACTGAGGGATAAGTGGAAGTTGCTGAGATTTCTAGAAATTTTTTGTTTTTTTTTTTAAAGATGCTAAGCTTTGCTCTTCCTCTTCTTTCTTCCTGCAATGGAAACAAGATGCTGAAGGTGGATTAGTCATCGAGTATTCACCAGGAGACATGTATAAGAACAGAATTCACATGCTAGTGATGGCTGAGCAGAAAGGTAGAAAGTGCTTGTGTCCTTGATGGCATCATGTGGCCATCATATCACCCCTAGATGCCCTGACTCCAGGTTTTTTGTCATATGAGAAACATTACATCCCTAATTGTTATTGTTGTTGTTAGGTGCCATTGAGTTGGTTCTGACTCATAGTCACCCTGTGTACAACAGAAAGAAACATTGCCTGGTCCTGCGCCATCCTCACAATCGTTGCTATGTTTAAGCCCATTGTTGAAGCCGCTGTGTCAGTCCATCTCATTGAGGGTTTTCCTCTTTTTCACTCACCTTCTACTTTACCAAGCATGATGTCCTTCTCAAGAGACTGGTTCCTCCTGATAACATATCCAAAGTACATGAGACGAAGTTTTGCCATCCTCACTTCTAAGGAGTATTCTGGCTGTACTTCTTCTAAGATAGATTTGTTTGTTCTTCTGAAAGTCCATGGTATATTCAATATTCCTTGCCAATACCATAATTCAAAGGCATCAATTCTTCCATTTTCCTTGTTCATTGTCCAGCTTCCACATGCATATGAGGTGATTGAAAACACTCTGGCTTGGGTCAAGCCTCAAAGTAACATCTTTGCTTTTTAAAACTTTAAAGAGGTCTTTTGCAGGAGATTTGCCCAATGCAATATGTCGTTTGATTTCTTGACTGCTGCTTCCATGGGTGTTGATTGTGGATCTAAGTAAAATGAAATCTTTGACAACTTCACTGTTTTCTCCATTTAGCATATGTTGCTTGTTGGTCTAGTTTGTGAGGATTATTATTAGCTACTGATGAATTTGGTTTTCTGTTACTTGCAGCCAAATGCAATCCTGACTTATGCAAACCCTACTCTCCTGATGATTTGAGTTTACATAAGTCTCTGAAACTTAGACGCAAATCTAAGGAGAGGAGAAACATGGTGAAACTATGGTTTTCCAGTCTTGATTATCAAATCAAATGTGGCTAAATTTCTGGTCTGGGGTGAGATGAAAATTCAAGAAAAAGTTAATTTTAGAAAAAAATAGATTTTTTGCACATTTATTTTATAGCTTTTGAAATTCATACATGCTACAAAGGCATAGTATAAGAAATAGCATAACTAACATACCATAAAATGGTATAATTTAATTCCATCAGCTATCACAGCTAGAAAGAGCCCCTTACTAGTGGAATCTTACCTCTAGACCTAGCCATCCCTCTTCACTGTTTGGAGGGGAGGGGATGTCCACCTCTATTTCTCTACTAAGATTTTTTTCCCATCTTCCTTTTGCTCCATGTCCCAGGATCCCAAATCCCTATCATTTAAGCTTGCCAGGAAAAAAAAATCAAAATAATTGACACGGTGGAGCAATTTATCCTCATTTGCCTCATCCTCTGCTATCTCTTCCATTTCATAGTGAAAGAATTAATAACAGGTTTTCCTGAATCAAATGAAGTGTCTCCTGCTTCTCCATCTTAACTTTCTTTTAACAGCTTCCCAAACCTCTGATCAAATCTGAGGATAGGCCCAAGGTCAAAGTTGGAGAGCTTTCCTCCTCGCAAAAGTGTCTATAAGCATAAGACGGCGATGAAGGGGATGGAGGCACTGGAATCTTTATTCTCTCATGTTCTAAAGTAACCCCATGGGTGGTAGGATTTTGTTTTGCTTTGTTTTCCTTTTTTTTTTTTTTTTT
>NW_004444073.1:3951413-4016653 GCF_000243295.1 Trichechus manatus latirostris
AGGGTTTCAGGATTGTTGATTCTCTGTTTGGCTTAGTTTTTCGGATCTTTGTTGTGGAGGGACGGCGTGGTGCTTCTGCCTAGACCGCCATCTTGCCGGAGTCCTGTTTTCCTCTTTTAATAGAGATATTTACCTAGGCTCTGTTAGCTCAAGAGGCTCAAATATCAAGGTTTGATACTACAACAAAAATGATAAGAACAACATAAAGAGGCTGTTTGAATTCAACCCCCCACAAACTTAATAGCAAGAAGAGGGCTTTCCCAAGTCCCTTCTCTCCAACAGTTTCCTAGGGACTGTGGCCCTTTCCCTGCCTCAATTTTCCAGGCATGGGCTTGCATCTCCCCTGCATTAGCGACATGCCTGTGTCTCCTGTCTTCATGGCCAGAGCTTCTCTTCCTGTTGTAATGGCCAATTGCCTGACAGCCATTGTCACTGGACTGAGTCCAGCTGGGCTCCTGACTTTCTTCTCACTAGTCACAGCTGATGGATCTTGGGCCATGTCCTCAGGAAGTAGGTATGGCCTCAATAAAGTGTCAGGGCAGAGCTGCTACAGGGACTAGGGCACATCTCTCTTCTATCTGGCCTACTCCTAACATACACAAACATGCACACTCATACACACATGCACATCACCTGTATTGCATTATGTGGACAACCTTTCTGAGCCTCAGTTATATCATCAGTAAAATGGGATTAATGATTTTTCCATGTGGTTTTGTAAGGATTAAATGAGGTGACATATGTTAAGTATTTCGTACTAGGGCTGACACATCACAGGTGCTTGGTAAATCAGTGCTTCCAATGACGGATTTTCCTGTTACTCAGAGGTTCAGAGGTTGGGACAGCCAGCAAAGTCCTTTCTTCATCTTTTTCCAGGTAGTAGTCTCTCCATTGTGTCCTCCCTATTTTTCCTGCCAGAATGATAAAAGTTGTGTTGCTTTTTGGTCCTCCTTCTAGGCAAATACTAGCCCTTCCCCAGCTGGGTGAATCCTGAGGCTACTTCTGTCCTCCTTGGTAAATTTTTTTTTTGGCCCCTCTTACCCCAGGATCCAACATAACTTATAATATTTATAGAGAAAAGAAGTAAACCTTGGAATATATATATAATACATGTACAAATATGTAACTGGAATTACATATGCCTATATTTAGTTGGTGAGATTATGGACAATTCTTATTTTTTCTATTTTCTAAGACTGTACCAAATGTGCTACTTTTATAATAAGAAAAATAACAACTAAAATTTCAATAAAAAGGAAAAATTAGAAAACCATATCTCCCGACTTTCTTCCTCGCCCACAATCCTTAATTAGCAAATATTCAGTGAAGTGTTCTTCTTTGGACAAGAAGCCCAAATGTGGAATAAATGAACCATTAAAAAACAAAAAGACACCTTGTCCTTTTTAATGGTTGGCTTGGAAATGCCAGGGAACTTGTGGAAATAGAAATAACATTAGCTAAATAAGACTCTACCCATAGCAGAAAGATTATATTAACGAGCCCCCTCCAGGCTGCATTTTCAGCGCAGATCCATGAAATCTTTATAACCTGATTTCAACAATTCCCCTGAGTTTTCCTGCCAGTTCCAGAGAAGCAAGTAGAGAATAGAGATCTTAAGCTTTTTGTCCACTGTTCTTCTTCCTCCTCTCCCATCCCAGTCCCACTCCAAATAATCACTGATCCCTTGATGACAGAGGAGATGAGGCCAGTGAGCTGCTACCCTTTGGCTCCTAACATTCTTGTCCATCACTGACTTCACACACCGGAAGAATGCTATACCCGCGGCTTGAAACTTCCCTCAAATTATCGGAGCCATGTTGCACAGAAATTGTTTATTGCTCAAGTAGAAACAGAGAGAATTAGTGAGTTAAAGAGATGAAGCCAAAGAAACAGAAAATAGTCACACAACGCATGACCTTGAAGGCCTTGGAAGAGAGTTTAGTTTTATTCTAAATGTAGAAGGCAGCCACAGGAGAATTTTAAGCAAGGCAGTGACACAGACTCATTAAGAAGGTCACTCTTGCTGATTTGTGGAGAGTTAACTGGAATGAGACAAGAGTGAAAGCAGGAAGATCAGTTTAATGATCGTAGACTAGGAAAGAGGTAATGTATGACACACATTACTTAATATAAATTTATGTAGAAGTATGTATTTATACATATACATATGCATATATATAAATACACACACACACACACACACACACATATATATGTATATATAGAAAGAGTTCAGCCTACTTGCCCTCGTTTGGTGAAATGAATTCCTTTATGTGGCCTTTTGCCTTGGTTCTTTGGAAAAACAGCCTGAGAGATTTTTCCCCTAAGCCCTGAGGAATTACCTTTGCCCTAGTTTTGTATCCCAGAGCGTTTTTTACTTTTGTCCAGGTTGATTGATTTTTCCTGGATAAAGTGTAAACAATTTGGTTTTGATACTCTTTGTCTGGTCTTGGGCTGTAGCCTGCCTTGTGGTTGGTATGCACCTGGCAGTGATTGGTCAATATGCTATGCAAATAAGGCAAGTTGTTGCCCAGCAGTGCCTATTATGCAAATGAAGTGTCTGTGACCTACCAAGAGGGAATTGGTAAATTCATGGGAGTGCCGTGCTTTGAAATTGACAGGGAGTTTTTGTATTTAAGCTGCCAGTCCTACAGAGGTTTGGAGACAGAAAGAAACAGGAAGGGAGGCAGCAGAAAGAAGCACAAGGAGGAAAGAAGAGAGAAGAAACAGAGAGAGAGAGTAGCCAAGCAATCTCCTAAAAGCAGTGTAACACAGTCAAGGGCTGTAACACTGAAGACAGTGAGAGGTCCAGAAGGATCCCAGTGGCAGAGCCAGCAGCAACAAGCCCAGGAGGGGCCCAGTGGCACAGCCGGCAATGACTGCAGGATCTGTCTTGAGGGGGCTGAGAGGAGCCTGTCTTCAGGGGGCTGAGAGGAGCCCTGCAAGCTCAAGAGGTGCTGAGAGAGCTGTCCTGAAGTGAAGAAGTGAGACTTTACCTACATGCTTCCTAATCCTGATCCTGAGTTATAGCCTCTTGATCCTGATCCTGAGTTGTAGCCTGTTCCTCAATGAACCACTTAACTGTAAGTATGGTCTGTGAGTTCTGTGTGGTCATTGCAATAGATTATCAAACCCAGAAGAGAAATAGAGAGTGCCATGGGTGGGATGGTTGGTGTGAAAATTGGTAAAAAGGTTGGAGGGTGGAGGTATATCTGACCTCTACCTCTTGGGAATTAGCTTTGGGCTGATCCTGGTCATTATTCTAGCTGAAGTCAGACAGGCTCTGATGCTACTACTACCATTTTACACCTCAAGTCTATTCTGACTCCTAGAGATCCCATGTGTATCCGAGTGGAACTGTGCTCTATAGGATTTTAAATGACTGATTTTTCAGAAGTAGATCACCAAGCCTTTCTTCCATGGCACCTCTGAGTGGATTCAAACCTCCAATCTTTTAGTTAGCTGATGAGCACATTAACTGTTTTCACCACCCAAGGACTCCTAGATATGCATACACACATAGAAATACACACACACACACATATCTGTGTGTACTTCTGTTTGCTTTAAATGAAATGGTCATTGTCCAGTATGCTTATGTGATTTTTTTCTTGTAACAATGAATTTTCTCATCTGTTCTTCTAAAAATCACTTTTAACAGATGAATAAGGACAATGAATAAGGAAGACCAAAGAACTGATGCCTATGAATTATGATATGAGAAGAATATTGACTATACCATTGACTGCCAAAAGAACAAACAAATCTGTCTTGGAAGAAGTACAGCCAGAATGCTCATTAGAAGCAAGGATGGCAAGACGTCATCTCACATACTTTAGCCATGTTATCAAGAGGTACCAGTTCCAGGAGAAGGACATCATGCTTGGTAAAGTAGAGGGTCAGCGATAGAGAGGAAGACCCTCAACAAGATGGATTGATACAGTGACTACAGCAATGGGCTCAAGCATAACAACCATTGTGAGGATGATGCAGGACTGGGCAGTGTTTCATTCTGTAGTACATAGGGTAGCTATGAGTTGGAACCAACTCGACAGCACCTAACAACAACAACATAGTATTTTATTGAATGGATGTATAGTAGTTTATTTAACCAATTCCTTGGCTGTTGGTCATTTATTTCCAGATTTTTATTGTTCAAAATAATACTTTCAGTAACATCTTTGGCAGAAATTGTTGAGCATGCTCTAATTATTTCTTCAGAGTTAATTATTAGAAACGTAACTGGGTCAAAGGTACACATCTTTTAAGGGTTTTAAGAGTTTTAATATAGATTGTCAAACTGCTCCCCACAATGGTTGTACTAATTTATACCCATATCAGAAGTGTATGAGGGGGTACATTTCCACACATCCTCCCCTTGTAATTTCAACTTGCTAAGTTGATAGACAAAAACATTGCAGTTATTTTAGTTAGCATTTCTTTGATTATTGGTGAGGTTAAATATATGTAGTGCTCATTTGGTTTATTTTTCTGTGGATTGTCTTTAAAGTAGAGCAGAGTTAAGGATCATAAAAGTTCTTTTAAACTATGGATTTACCACAAAGCAAGCCTTAATAAAATGCAAAACATCAAAATAATACAAAGGACTTTCTCTGATCAAATGTCATAAAAGTAGAAATCAATAAAAGAAACAGCAAAGAAAAAAATCAAATACATAGAAACTGAACAACATCTTGCTTAAAAACTACTGAGTAATAGAAGAAATCAAGAATGAAATTTAAAAAAAATCATAGAATCAAATGAGAATGAAAACACATCTTACCAAAACCTTTGGGACACAGCAGAAGCAATGCTTAGAGGTCAATTTATAGCAATAAATGCACACATCAAAAAAGAAAAAAGGGTCCAAATCAAAACATTAACCCTACAACTCAAACAAATAGAAAGACTGTAGCAAAAGTAGCCCTCAGACATCAGAAGAAAGGAAATAATAAAGATTAGAGCAGAAATAAATGAAATAGAGAACAGAAAAACAATAGAAAGAATCAAGATCAAAAGTTGATTCTTTGAAAAGATCAACAAAATCAACAAACTACTGGCAAAATGACAAAAGAAAAATAGGACAGGAAGCATATAACCCGAGTAAGAAATGAGATGGGTAATATCACAGCAGACCCAACTGAAATAAAAAGGATCATAACAGAATACTATGAAAAATTGTGGTCTAACAAATTTGAAAACCAAAGGAAATGGACAAATTTCTAGAAACACACTATCTACTTAAACTAACACAAACTGAGGTAGAAAAACTAAAAGACCCAAAACAAAAGAAGAAATTGAAGAGGTAATAAAAATAAATAAATAAACTCCTACCAAAAAAAAAGCCCTAGCCTGGACAGCTTTGCTGGAGAATTCAACCAAACTTTCAGAGAAGAGCTCACTCCAATACTACTAAAACTATTTCAGATCATAGAAAAGGCAGCAATACTCCTAAATTCATTCTATAAAGCCAGCATAACACTGATAACAAAGTCAGGCAAAGACACCACAAAAAAATAAAACTATAGACAAAATTCCCTCATCAACATGGACACAAAAATTCTCAACAAAATTCTAGCCAATAGAATTCAACAGCATATGAAAAAAAACAAAACATCATGGCAAAGTGGGATTCATACTAAGTATGCAGGGATGGTCCAACATTAGAAAATCAATCAACATAATGCACCATACAAATAAAAGAATCACATGATCATATCAATCAAAATAGAAAAGGCATTTGACAAAGTCCAGCACCCATCCTGATAAAAATTCTCAGCAAAATAGAAATAGAAGGGAAATTCCTCAACATAATAAAGGTTATTTATACAAAACCAACAGCCAACATCATTCTAAATGCAGAGTGATTGAAAGCATTCCCCTTGAGAATGGGAACCAAACAAGGATACCCTTTATCACCACTCTTATTCAACATCCTGCCAGAAGTCCTAGCTAGAGCAATAAGGCAAGAAAAAGAAATACAGGGCATCCAAGTTGGTAAGGAAGAAGTAAAACTATCCTTATTTGCAGAAGATGTGTTCTTATACACAGAAAACACTGAAGTATCCACAAGAAAGCTACTGGAACTAATAGAAGATTTTAGTAAAGTAGCAGGTTACAAGACTAACATACACAAATCAGCTGGATTCCTCCACACCAGCAAAGAGAACTTCTAAAAGGAAATCAGCAAATCAATACCATTTGCAATACCAAACAGATAAAATACATAGGAATTAATCTAACCAGGGACATAAAATTCCTATACAAAGAAAACTACAAAACATTACTTTAAAAAACCATAAGAGACCTACATAAGTGGAAAAATATACCATGTTCATTGGTGGGAAGACTCCAACTTGTAAAAATGTCAATAACTACCCAAAGCAATCTACAGATACAATGCAATTCCACTTCAAATTCCAACAATATTCTTTAATGAGATGGAGAAACAAATCGCCAAAGTTATATGGAAAAGGGAGAGGCCCCAGTGAAGTAAAGCATTATTGAAGAAGAACAAAGTGGGAGGCCTCACACTACCTCATCTTAGAACCTACTATACAACCACAGTAGTCAAAACAGCCTGATACTGGTACAACAACAGACACATAGACCAATGGAACAGAACTGAGAACTCAGATGTAAATCTATCCATCTATGAGCAGATGATATTTGTATAAAGGGTTAAAGTCCATTAAATGGGAGGAAGATATTCTTTTTAACAAATGGTGCCAGCATAACTGGATATACATCTGTAAAAAAATGAAACGAGATCCATACCTCACACTATACACAAAAACTAACTCAAAATGGATCAAAGACCTAAATATAAAACCCTAAATGATAAAGATCATGGAAGAAAAAATAGTGTCAATGCTGGGGCTCTAATACATGGCCGAAATAGTATACAAACCATAACTAAATATGCACAAACACCAGAAGATAAGCTAGATAACTGGGAGCTCCTAAAAATTAAACACTTAATGCTTATCAAAAGACTTCACCAAAACAGTAAAAAGAGAACCTACAGATTGGGAAAAATTTTTTTGCTACAACATATCCGACAAGGGTCTAATCTCTAAAATCTACAGAATACCTCAACACCTCGATAACAAAAAGACAATCCAATTAAAAAACGGTCAAAGGACATGGTTGTGGATTGAATTGTGTCCCCCCAAAATTTGTTTCAACTTGGCTAGGCCACAATTCCCAGCATAGTGTGATTGTTCACCATTTTGTCATCTGATGTGATTTTCTTATGTGTTGTAAATTCTATCTCTGTGATGTTAATGAGGCAGGATTAGAGGCAGTTATGTTAATGATGCAGGACTCAATCTACAAGATTAGGTTGTATCTTAAATCAAACTCTTCAGAG
The DNA here is from genome assembly GCF_000243295.1 of Trichechus manatus latirostris. NCBI lineage: Eukaryota > Metazoa > Chordata > Mammalia > Sirenia > Trichechidae > Trichechus > Trichechus manatus. Next base: position 3,958,786 of record NW_004444073.1, read on the forward strand.
ATATAAAAGAAAGAAGCAAGCAGAGAGACAGGGGGACCTCATACCACCAAGAAAGAAGGACTGGGAGCATAGCTCATCCTTTGGACCAGGGGCCTCTTCTCAAAGAAGCTCCTAGACTAGGGGAAGATTGATGACAAGAACCACCCCCCAGAGCTGACAGAGAGAGAAAGTCTTCCCCTGGAGCCGGCACCCTGAATTCAAACTTCTAACCTCCTAAATTGTGAGAGAATAAATTTCTCTTTGTTAAAGCCAACCATTTGTCATGGTTCTGTTATAGCAGCACTAGATAACTAAGACAGATATGAACAGACACTTCACCAAAGAAGTGTCTTCAGGCAGCTAACAGACACAGGAAGAAATGCTAGTGACCATTAGTCATTAGAGAAATGCATATCAAAACTACAATGAGATACAATCTCACTCCAACATTACTGGTACTAATCAAAAAAAGAGAAAATATCAAATGTTGGAGAGATTGCAGGGAGACTGGAACTCTTGTGCACTGCTAGAAGGAATGTAAAATGGTAAAAACACTTTGGAAAATGATATGATGCTTCCTTAAAAAGCTAGAAATAGAAATATCACCCAATCCAGCATTCTCACTCCTAGGAATATACCCTAGAGAAATAAGAGCCGTCACATGAATAGACATATGCACACCTATGTTCATTGCAGCACTATTCACAATAGCAAAAAGATGGAAACCAATATGCCCATCAACAAACCAATGGATAAACAAATTATGGTACAGACACACAATGGAATACTATGCAATGATAAATCTGCAAAACATCTCACAACATGGATGAATCTGAAGGGCATTATGCTGAGTGAAATAAGTCAATCACAAAAGAACAAATATTATATGAGACCACTATTATAAGAACACAAGAAGAGGTTTACAAAAAAAAAAAAAATTATTTGATGGTTACGAGGGTGGGGGCAGGAATCACTAACTAGATAGTAGACAAATGTCAACTTTGGTGAAGGGAAAGACAACACACAATATAGGGGAAATCAGCACAGCTTGACCAAAGCAAGGACATAGAAGTTTTCTAGACACATCCAAACACCTTGAGGGACCGAGTTCCTGGGTCTGGGGGCTGGGGGCTGGGGACTATAGTCTCAGAGGACATCTAAGTCAAATGGCATAATATAGTTCATAAAGAAAATGTTCTACACTCCACTTTGGTGAGTAGTGTCCGGAGTCTTAAAAGCTTTCGAGCAGCCATCTAAGATACATCTATGGGTCCCATCCCATCTGGAGCAAAGGAGAATGATGAAAACACAAGGAAAATACTAGCCCAAAGGACTAAAGGACCACATGAACCAAGCCTCCACCAGCCTGAGCTCAGAAGAAATAGACGGTGTCCAGCTATCACCAAGACTGCTCTGACAGGGATCACAAAAGAGAGTCCCAGACAGAGCAGGAGAAAAATGTAGAACAAAATTCAAATTCACAAAAAAAGACCAGACTTACTGGTCTGACAGAGACTGGAGGAACCCCCAGACTATGGCCTCTAGACATGCTGCTAACCCAGAACTGAAACCACTCTGAAGCCCACGTTTCAGGCATAGATTAGACAGGCCTATAAAATAATAACACATGTGAGGAATCTGCTTCTTAGTTCAATCAAATATACCAGACCGAATGAGCGACTCCTACCCAAAAGCAGGACAAGAAGGCAGGAAGGGACAAGAACTGGATGAATGGACACAGGGAAGAACTCGGTAGAAAGTGGGAGCGTAGTGTCACGTTCTGGGGATTGCAACCAATGTCACAAAACAATTTGTGTATAAATATTTGAATGAGATTAACTTGAGCTATAAACTGTCATCTATAGCACAATAAAATTTGAAAAACTATGTATTTAAAAATGTATGTTATATACAAAACCCTCCCCCAGTCAGCAAATTCTCTGTTGTTAAGTCCTTTCTTAGATCCATACAAAAGCTTGGCTGCCACATGCAATCTAACTGGTTGAGCAAGTCCTCAGGGAGTGCAAATGAAAGTAAATGCTCTGATAGGTGGTTCCAGTTGCGATCTGGTGTATGAAATTAGGTGCTTAACAAATGGTTCTGGAACACTTTTGTGAATCCCATGCTGGTCTCACTGTAAAACTAATTGAACAATCAGGGTTAGTGGTTCTCTAGTGAAGGAAGGAAATTCAAATTGGCAGGCTAAGCCGTGTTAAGTGAGAAAGTAGCGTCTCCGAGAGATACATTAGAGAAAACTGCTCTCAAAGCCCATTCCTCAAAATGGTACCAAGGATTGGAGGGCCTCAGCCATGGAGCCATGCCATCTGGATCCTCACTGTAATGTAATCGTGAGTTGCTGCCTGTAGGAAGAAAGGAGTCATGCTCACTCTTTATTGGAAAAACATTAACAATATAAGAATTAAAAGGGGGCTTATCGGTTAGTGGATATAAAAGCTGTGAATCTGGTAGTAAAATCATGAACAAATTTGTGGTTTTCATTTCCAAAGTTTAGTCTTGAGCTTTTATTGACTCAGGAGCAAAAGGGTAAATCATTCAATGAAGTTCCAACTTGGAGTCTGAATAGCTTTTGGCTTTAATCCTGCCCAGCCTAAATTGAGGCAGAAGTGGGGCTAATAGACTGTGTGTTTATAATGAATATGAAAAAGGTGAAAATCCCCTTTTCTCATCTATTTTTACTTATTGATTCTGTGACCTTAGAAATGAAACAGCTGAAAATACATAATTTCCAATCCTTTAAACACTAGCAAATCATGGATCTTGGATCCCTCTGACAGCCCGGGGTTAGGAGGCAGGATCAAACCTCAGCTGTTGACACCTCACGCAAAATCACTGTACTCCCCAAGGGCATCATTTATGCAAAGTCACAAGTCACACCATGGCATGGGAAAATGCGTTACCCTGGGATTTTGTGATCGGTTCAGTCCCGAAGTGAGTTTAATGAAGTCCAGGAGGATGGCGCCTTTAGGCAAAAGGGGAAAGAAGTAATATTTATTAAGCATTTTCTGTGTGCTAGGCCTTGGGGCAGTGGTGGTTCCGTGGTAGAATTTTTGCCTCCTATGCTGGAGATGCTGGTTCGATTTTCAGTCAATGCACCTAATGCACAGCCACCACGTTCCTGTCAGTGGAGACTTGCGTGTTGCTATGACACTGCAGGTTTCAGTGGCGCTTCCAGGCTAAGACAGACTAGTTGTGAAGAAACTTCCTAATCAGCTCAGACTGCAATAAAAACCCATTGGACCACAATAGTACAACCCTGTTGTGCGTGGGGTTGCCACAAGTGGGGGGCAATTCCATGGCAGTTAACAACAACAATGTGCCAGGCACTCTACTAGTGCTTCATCGTATTTTATTGCAGTAAATTCTCATAACAATCCCTCTAGATCTATACACTTATCTCCATTTTCCTAATTAAGAAACTGGGGCTCAGAGAAATTAGTGTGTCCAAGGCCACACAACTAGAAGTGAGTTTAGGACTGTGTGACTCAGAAGTCCATGAACTTTCTACTGCCCATCAATATTCTGGATTTCAGGATCTGGGGGAAATTTACCCTTCATTCAGAGAAATAGAGGGAAGGGGCAGAGGGGAGAGTGACCCATTCAGCTCAGCATGCCAGATCAAAGCCGTAAGAGGTTTTACATACTATTGAGCCCAACTCCTCTCCTATACAGATGAAGACGCAGAGGCCCAGAGACTTAGGTTGAGTTGCCTGGAAGCAGAGAGGGACACAGATGGGGATTTGTGTAAGCGAATGAGGAAGCAGAATAGGGCAGGGGAAGAAGCTGAACATGGGTGTGCTTTTGGGCTCCCCAGCTCACATCCCACATTAGCTGCTAGACATCGGAGTGAGGCCATTTTGGATGCTCCAGCCACAGTCAACCAGTCCCAGTTGACACCATCTGGGGCAGATATAAACCATCCCTGCTGAGCTCTGCCCAAATTGCTGGCCCAAAGAATCATGAACAATGAAATGGTTTTTGTTTTAAACCACTAAGTTTTGGAATGATTTGTTATACAGTAATAGATAACTAAAGCATCACCAGCGGCTGTGTCTGATGAAGGAAGACAAAGTAAAATCTTGCTGTTGTTTCTAGCAAAAGCAGAGCTATCCAGGGCAAGAGAAAATATGGGAGAGCCACTGGGAGGCATGGCTTCAGGCCTTGTACGCAAGCTCTAGAGCCTTGATTTCTCTGGGAGCATATCTCATTACCTTTGTAATGAGTAAGTGACCTTTCTCTGGGTCATTTTCTCAAAATTCAGCTTGTTGGGAGAGAGCTTTGGATAGGCCTAACTTGGGTCAGAGACTTACCCCTTGCCCAGGGTTTGAGTGTGCACCCATCTGATGGTCTGTCTAGGAAGCTAGCTGACTCTCAAGTAGTGTGACATGGGAGCAGCATCCTGATGGAAGAATCCTGAAGAGATGGGTTGTTCCATCTCTGACACCTTAAACCTCCTATGTCTTCTTTTTCTATTCCAATTCTGTTGTTTCAGTAAATCTCTTAGGTGCTTGCAATCCAATAGCCTCAACTAATGCATAAATCGTGAGGGTAAGTAGCCTTGGAATATAGTTCTCATTTAGCAGATGAGGAAACAGATTAAGTCCAGGCTGTTTGACTTTCAGACTAATGCCTTTCTTCTGCTCCACAGAAGAAGCAAGCCCTGGGATAGAGTGATCATTTTTCAGATGGGGTCAATGAAGTCAAAGACCACAGAAGGAAAATGTTAACAATTTCAAAAATAACTCAAGCCCCCAAACCCCGAGGGTGGGAAGACCTCAGTACTGACACTCTTCCATATTCAGCCTTATCTCAGGAGATGTTTAATCTGTGATTAAAAATAGAAACCATTTACTGAGTTAAATAGTTTATGTTTTGAATCAAGAGGAGAGAAATACATTTACACCGCCCCCCAATTCACTTCTAAAAATGAATGAGAATCTATTTCTAATAAATAAGTGAGTTATTGGGAAAGTTATTTGTCCTTTCTAATAGAAGTTCTCAACACTAAGTCAAAGGTCTCGGGTGCATTCATAAAATGCTCTTAAAACCCACATAATAAAATGATTGACATTTTAAAAACCATTAAAAACTATGAATCTATTATTCATGAATTTACCTAAACTATTGAATCAGTTTTAACTTTCTCTAGTCTCTAAGTTATGAGAGTTTTCTTTCTCTATTTTCTCTGTTGAAAATATTTTTTCTCTGTATTTTCTCTTTGCTTATTTGTCAAGAAGATAAGTCCTTTAGACACAAGGAAAAATTCCATTTGTTCCACATCATGTGTTGGTGTTTATTCCCACTCCTTACATCTTTATCGGTTTTATTTGTATTAGTTTTTTCATCTCTGAACTTTTATAGCACCTTCATTCTGGCAATTACATATGGTTTCTTACATTGTTATTTTCAGTGTGTGTTTTCAGCTTTCAGATGACATTTTCACTGAGGGCCATAAATCTATTTCCTTCTTTAACATGTCACATAATTCTCCATTTAGTCGTAAGAGACTTTTTCATTCATTTTTTCAACAGATATTTAAGAAGAGACTGCTATGTACCAAGGACAGTGCTAGGCTCAGAATCACCAAGATGAATACAACACCATGACTGGCTTCAAGGAATGTATGAATGAATGATGCCCCCTCAGTCTTTATCCATTCAAGTGTCCTGTCACTGCAAAGGAGAATTAAGCCAGTTAGGGCATTGTGGAAACTGAGGCACATCCAAGTGACACATTCCAAGAAGAAAAGTCACAGAACTTTTCTTCTGTGCAAATAGTGTCCTTGAACACACAGAGGAGGAAAGACCTGGGATGGGAATCTGAAGACCTGAGCTCTGGTTCCAGTTCTGTCAAGACCAGTTCTGTGACAATATTCAATGCATTATGAGCTTTGGTTTCTAAAAAAAATGGGAAGACGGACTTGACATTTTCTAAGTTTCTTGCTAGTTCCAAAATACACGAACAAAGAGCAAAGTAAAATTTCTTCTGTTTCTAACCAGAGACAACAGAATGAAATTATGAAATTGAATATTAAGGGTAGTTGTGAGATATAGTTCCCACTGGTGGGAACTTAATGGAATATATAATTATTCTCAAAGGGAGAGATTAAATACTCCCTGGTTTAAGATATTTAAAAATGAATCCTGCCAAGTTTCATGGTATATATTGTCAGTATGCTGGCACAGCCTTTGAAAACGAGGAAGGAAACAGAGATAAATGGACTTTCTTCTTTCTTGAATATCTATCATTGTATAAAATAATTGTAGTAGTCCCCAGAAATATACCATTCTTTGCTTCTTAAAACAGAATCAAAAGAAACGAAATGATGGTAGAATACCTCTGCAAACTGTTCATTTAGAGTGACAAATTTACAAATAAACTTTTTTTTTTTTCCACACAGGACTGCAGCTTCAAGATATCAAATGTGTTTGCTATTTTGTACAGCACATCAGAATGTTAAGTTAATGAGACACGGGAGTGAATAATATGTCAGCATAACGAGAAGCCTGAGTGACAAAGTAATCATATATGAGGAAAACTTTTTTTTGGGAGCAAAGTGGTAACAGCTGCAAGAAGACATGAGATAAATTGTGCAGGATCCATTTAGCTCAGGAGACCCAAGTGAGAAAAAAAGGAAGCAGCAAGAGTTGAACATGAGCTCACATTGTGTCAAAGTTCAAGGACTAAGGAAAACTCTAGGCAGCAAAGGCAAAGCACCAAGGTACCAAACAGAACTCAAGAAAGCAAAGCCTGTTTGAAGGTGTATAGATGATGTGGATCACCGAGTTAACACAGTGAGAGAATTAATGAGTCAGAACAGACATGGAATATACAATTTCCATAATGTTATTTTACTCCCTTTTCAAGATTTGTGTTCTTCCTTGGAAATATGTACTGTGTTCCCTAAGTAAGCCCTCATATAGCTGAGGGGAACCTGAATTGGTTCCAAAGAAGCAGAAGGGAGGAAAATTAAAAGTGGATGTCCAAAAACGTGGCCCAAAGTGTAGACAGCTGTGAAATAAAGCAGAGAGCCGAAAACCCCAACTGTAAGAAATTATATTCTCAAATGTACAAAACTCTGAGCACATAAGTGAGAGAACAGTAACGTTATGCCTTAACGGAATTGAATTCAAGTTTAAACAAACATGAAGGTGGTTAGGCTTTTTTAGTAAAGTCAGAAAATTCAAACAGATGAGTCCCCTGGTAACAATATCTCAGACACCTTATACATGCATTGTATTTCATGTCTGCTGGCTACATTGACTTTCAGGCCTTTCTGTTTGTAAAATGGCCAGGGCTGAATTGAGGTGAGACTTCACTAAACATTAACAGAGATGTATAAAGCACATTGGGATCTGCAGATGAATTAAAACAAATGTACAAAAAAAAAATTTTATGGAAAGATTGGACTTTGTCCCTGTACTCCGATCTGGTGGGGAGGTTTTAAAGTAGCAGACTTTGAAAGCCAAACATTCTTGACTGGGGCAAAGAAAGATGATGTGGCAGACCAGGGGTATGGAGGGATGACCCAGCCAAAACACTTCCCTTATATCTAAAACACAGCTGCCTAGTGTAGCTAGGGAAAGATGCATGTAGTAGAGGACACCCAAAGCATAGAACCAGAGCAACAAGGAAAAGAAAGTATCCAGAAAGCTTACCAAAACCCCTTGCATTTGTGCTAGGTTTTGCATTTCACCAAGTTTTCTATGGAAACTATAGCTACCAACATTTTCCATGTGAGTAAACTGAGGTTTGGAGAGATTTCTAATCTAACCAACACTGCACCAGCCCGAAAGTAGATCTGCAGCAGGTCTACTGGCACCAAAGCTAGTACCTTTTCCATTCTTTCTTTTTCATACAGTGGAATCTGCAGTAGAGGAGTATTTGGATATTATTCAGGGAATTTGCTTACTAAAGCCACCAGTGTGACACACAGTCAGACAGGTGGTGGCTTTTATATTGCTGTAATGCTGGAAGCTGTGCCACTAGTATTTCAAATACCAGTAGGCTCACCTATGGCGGACAGGTTTCAGCAAAGTTTCCAGACTAAGACACACTAGGAAGAAAGACCTGCTGATCTACTTCTGAAAATTAGCCAGTGAAAACCCTATGGACCACAAAAGAATATTGTCTGATGTAGTACTGGAAGATGAGCCCCCTGGGTTGAAAGGCACTCAAAATACGCAGTGACCACAGCAATGGACTGAAGCATCCCAATGATCATAAAGATGGTGCAGGACTGGGCAATGTTTCATTTTGTTGTTCATGGGGTCGCCATGAGTTGGAGCTAACTCAACAGCAACTAACAACACTTACTAAAGTAGCCAAAGATACTTGCTATAGAGTTTATGTACTCTTCTGTGCTAATCTTAATTGAGGAAATCTTGATTCATACATCAAGAAATGTCCTGAGACAGGCAGGGGCACAAAAGAGAGAATTGTTTGTGTCCTTCACCCAGAGGAAACTGTGTGGATAGGAAAGGGAAATGAAGGAAACTAACATTTATTGAGTACCAACTGTGTGCCAGAAGCCAAGCTAGGTACTCACATGGTATTTCTCTTAATCTTGCAGTGAGGAATAGGTTTTATCAATCTCATTTTATAGTTGAGGAAACTGAGGATCAGAGAAGTTAAGAAACATTCCCAACATTACCTAGCTAGAAGGCAGTAGAGCCAGGATTTGGAAAACAAGTCCATTTGACTTCAAAACCTCTTATTTCCAAAATAACCATTCTTTGGAACAGTTTGCGCTCGAGTGCTAACTTAGAGGTTGGTGGTTTAAATCCACCCAGTGGTACTAGAGAAGAAAGGCCTGGCAATCTGCTTCCATAAAGATTACAGCCAAGAAAACCCTATGAGGCAGTTCTACTCTGTAACACGTGGGGTCGTCAATGGCAACAGGTTTGGTTTGGATTTTTTTATGCTGCTTCACGACATTCATGTTTGAGAGTTACAGATTAAAAAATGCTTTCACATACATAAATTCACTTGCTCTGAAGCATAGGACCCTCTCTGCTCACTGCTGGGCCCCAGCCTGGGTGGAGGAGGGGGGCAGTCACCTCACTCTTCCCCCTTCCCCAGAAATATGATTAAAATCTGAGTGGAAGAGGAGAAGGCTCTGGTTCTCTCCCCTGGAACCAGCATCTGAATCCCTGATTTGGAGACAGAAGAAAATTGTGTCATTTTAATAGATACCACCCGTACCTTTGTGCGGAGCAGTATGATTACACTTCATGACTTGCTGCCTACGGAAGCAGCACCTGTCACACACAGATTGCACAGAATTTTACAAAGAGCAGTCTGAGCCTGTGGTGGAGAGAGAACATTCCCCAATGCAGGGTGCCACATTCTCCCTTTCAGAAAGAGCAGCTGCACTGAGCCCAGTCACTAAAGAACACTCCAAAAGGCAAAATGCTCACTCGTGTAAGATACTTGCTATTTTTGCTAAGATTGTGTTCTCCTGGGGACAGTCAGTGAATTAATCACACTGAGCTCCAAGGCCCAGTATGGAGATGTTGATTTACTAAATACCCCTGAACGGATGCACAGAGAGAAGCTGCAGCCCCCCACACTGCATTTCCCCACCCTCATCCCCACATCTCCTAGGCACACACTATTTTGTGCTCTTCATAAAACAGTATGGAAAAGTAAGTCAGTGATTCATGGAACCTAATATATGTTTCCCTAAAGTATCGGAATAATCAACACTAGCTGCTCTTACAAACAATCTCAAAATCTCAATGGATTAATACAAAATTTATTTCTCACTCATATCAGAGTCAAATGAGAATCAGATAAGGCTCTCTGGTTGGTTTTTTCTCCATGTGGTGACTCGGCCATTGGAGTTTCTTCCATTTTGTGACTCTTCTTGTGGTGTCCAGTTCAGCCTAGAATTTATCTATCTGTCCTGGATGGTGGGAGAAGGAGGAAGGGGTGTAGAGAAGATACACTAATACTTAACCATCTCATCCAGCAGTAAATAAAAATATCGCTTATTATTTCATTGGCCAGAGTTAGTCACATGGCCAACCTAAGTGTAAAGAAGGCTGGGATGTATAGAGAAGCACTGACACTGTGTATCTGTTTCACTCTTCTCTTCTTGCACAAAACATAGTCACTTCCTTCCCAAGGGACACAATACAGGGACTCATCAGTCACTTCATTCAACTCAAGCCCAGGGTTTCTGGCAATGCCCAATCCTCTTCTGCAAGCCCATATGTAGCTCCTCTTGGTCTGGCAACCTATGAACTAAAAAAACAAATGATCTGCCTCCTCTCCCACCCAATGTACAATACTGGAACAGGAAAACAATAACTGCAATAATAACATTTATTTGAAGAGTGGAAGGCAATGACACCATAGTCCTTGACCCATAGCATTTGAAGATTTCCTCTGGGCAGACACTGGAAGGCCTTCCATTAAGTGTGTGTGGAATTACTCTCACTCCTCTCTCTGGAGGATGTCCATTGTCCAGCAACCTCGATGATTCCTGCCCTGGTTTCCCCTGCGAGATGCTTCCTTGTGCATTATTTTCTGTCTCCACATTAAAGTGAGGTTTGGAGAGCACAGCTTCCTTTGGGGTCACATGACCTTTGAAGCCTGGCTCTTGCCCATAGAAGGCTGAGGATCCAAGGATTGATTTAAGTCTTCAAGGATAGGAGGTTTTGGGGTCCAGGCTTGAAGTTTCTTCAGCAACATAATTTTTTCTTAACAGGTCAGTTGACTTATGATCAATTTGCTTTCAGTGCTGCCTTCCCCCCATTTTTTTGTTCCCTGTGCTAGTAGCCACACCTGAAGTTCTCTCGTAGACAGAGGTTTTTTATAGGGTGACCAACCTTCCTGGATTGCCTGGGAAAGAGGAGTTTCCTAGGACACAGGGCTTGCAGTGCTGACACTGGGGCCCAAAAAACCAAACCTGCTACCATTGAGTCAATTCCAACTTATAGTGACCCTATAGGTCAGAGTAAAACTGTCCCATATGGTTTCCAAGGCTGTAATCTTTATGGAAGCAGATTGCCACATCATTCTTCCATAGAGTGAGCTGGTGGGTTAGAACTACCAACCTTTCAAGTTAACGGCTGAGTGCTGAACCACTGCACAACCTGGGCTCCTTTGACACTGGGAAAGTCCCAGACAAACCAGGCTGAGTTGATCAGCCCAGTTTTTCAAGTCCACATATGTCTTTGCCTCCTTGTCCCCATACTTCTTTGGTCAACTTAAGGGCTGCTACCTTGAAGCTATCTGCAGCAATAGGTAGGAAGGCCACATCCTGAGAAATAATAGGCATTTGTCACTCAAAGTCTTTTTAATTTTTATCTCTTGCTCTTTGGCTTGTCTAACGCTGTTGAACTTCCCAACCCTCTTTATTTCTATACCCTTTGATGTCTCCTTGTACAACAGCAAATTCTTTCTTTAGCTAATCTTTTTATAGACATATCTCGTTAACTGCAGCAGATAGTAGCCAGTGAAGATTAACCCTGTGAAAAGTTATAATGTTTTCTAACCACTTTTTCTAGAGCCATCAAACACACCCCCTAAGTTATCAGAGACAACTATTTTATCACTAAATATAAAATATTAAAACTTCACAATTATAATGAATAATAACTTCACCAAAGACATGTATTTCCTTCACCAGTATCTGTGTTCAGGTTCTGAGTTTAGGCAGATTTTATTCTCAGTTTTCCCAGTCTCTATTTTGGGAGGCTATATATTTTCAGGGCTATTCTCAGTAATTGAAAGGGCACTAGCTTAAAACAGAGTCTTCATGTCTAATCTGTATACTCCTACAGGGAGACAGACCCTGCACAAAACCACAGCCATCACTGGTATAATGACTCAAGACCAAACCAAAAAAAAACAAACTCATTGCCGTTGAATCAATTCCAACTCATGGCGACCCTCTGTGTTACAGAGTAGAACTATGCTCCATAGGGTTTTCTTGGCTGTCCTCTGTAAGGAAGCAGATCACCAGGTCTTTCTTCCATGGTGCCGCTAGGTGAGTTTGAACTGCCAACCAGGACAGCAGTCTATATCCATTGCCTCCTTGGAAAGTTCTCTGGGTGAAAGTCATAGATGTTGATTCAGCAAAAAATACAATCTACTTCCTCACTAAGACACAGTAAAAATCACAGAAAGCCATTTCTTCCCCCACAAAGCAGAGATGTATCAGCTTAAAGAAGGACAGCCTGGATTTTCTTCTTCCACAAACAATGCAAATTCCCAGAGCAGTGGGGGTGCTGGTAAGGAAGGTGTCTGCCCCCAACTTGGCTCATACTTAAGTGTGAGACAGAACCACTGTCCAAGCCATATCATGTTTCTGACACTTCCTGGACCATCATAAGGAATATAGGAAATACAGATGATGTGAAAGTTGTGCTTGTTTCAGTGGGGACGGCTTGACTCCCAGGCACCAGTCTGCACACCATACCCTCCAGGGGTCCATAGAGAAAACTACTCCTTGAAAGAGAGTTGAATCCTGAGCAAGAAGATGAGCTCCCTCCTGCCTCTGCTCTGCTTTTGGGAGTCTTGATCAAAAGTAGTTCTGCTGCTCCCCTTCTGCCATTGCAACTCCCAAGGTGCTAGATGCTCTCCACTGTCTTAGCACTTCCTCCCAAGCATCACTTTGCTGAGAACACACCCTCATTCTAATGGTTCTTTTCCTTGTATCACCTGCAAGAGTGTGGATTCCTCAGGGCAGTGTTCCTCATACTCATCTTCATGTATTCAGTACCTAGCTCCATGCCTGGCATGCACTAAAGACAAAGTGGAAACAATTTTTAGGTACTTAAAATATTTATAATGAATGAGTGAATGCATGGATGATCATGTGAAATGTTTCCATGTGGATGGTGGATCACCCAGGAGAGTCACAGACTTGGAGCTGGGGAAAGCTTACACATGGAGCATCTCCCAACATTTCTTCTTCAGCTTAGACCTGATCATTTGACTTAAATTTAGAAACCCATTGCCCATTGCCATCGAGTCGATTCCGACTCATAGCAACCCTACAGGACAGAGTAAAACTTCACCAGAGGATTTCCAAGGAGCAGCGGGTGGATTCGAACTGCAGACCTTTTGGTTAGCAGCCAAGCTCTTTTAACCACTATACTACCAGGGCTCCAAATTTAGAAGAGCATATTTATTTGAGCGTGGAATAAGGAAAAGGTCCAAAGAAGGAAATACATAAGTGCTCATAAGAATGGGAGAAGAAAGAAAAATGAGTTTGCATTGCCTTGAAAGCTATAGAGAAGGAGGTAGTGACTATAGGTAGACTATGGCCAGGAAGGGTGAACTGTTCCAAGGCTTTGCAGTTAGAAAGTCATTGCTGTAGGATGGACCCAGAATGTGAGTAAGAACCACACAAAGATAAGACATTCTAATGATGGGTAGGAGTCCCTGGGTGAAGCAAATGATGAACACACATTGCTGCTAATCGGAAGATTGGAAGTTCAGATCCACCCAGAGGTGCCTCTGAAGAAAGGCCTGGAAATCTATTCCAAAAAATTAGCCATTGAAAACATTATGGAGCACAGTTCTATTATAACACACAGAGGGTCACCATGAGTCAGAGTAGACTCCATGGCAACTAGTTTTTAATGGCGTTGCATTCATTGTCAAAAAGAGCATTTCAAGATCTATCCTAAAGTAACAACACTGTCAGTTTGTTGTTACCTTTTGGATAGGATAATATCCAGAAGCCTAAAGGAAGACCAAGTTACTAAGACTGTTATTCAAATTTACACACCAAAAACTAATGCCAAAGATGAGGAAATTGAAGATTTTTACCAACTTCTGCAGTCTGAAATTGATCAAACATGCAATCAAGGTGCATTGTGATTACTGTTGATTGAAATGAGAAAGCTGGAAACAAAGAAGGGGTGGTAGTTGGAAAATCTGGCCTTGGTGATAGAAACGACCCTGGACATCACACGATAGAGTTTTGCAAGACCAGTGACTTCTTCATTACAAATATTCTTTTTCTCCAGCATAAATGGTGACTATACACATGGACCTTGCCAGATGGAATACACAGGAATCAAACTGACTACATCTGTGGAAAGTGATGATGGAAAAGCTCAATATCATCAGTCAGAACACAGCCAGGGCCAACTGTGGAACAGACCATCAATTGCTCATATGCAAGTTCAAGCTGAAGCTGAAGAAAATTAAAGGAAGTGCACCAGAGCCAAAGTATGACCTTGAGTATGTTCCACCTGAATTTAAAGATTGTCTCAAGAATAGATATAACTCATTAAATACTAATGACTGAAGACCAGACGAGTTGTGAAATGACATCAAGGACATCATACATGAAGAAAACAAGAGGTCATTAAAAAGACAGGAAAGAAAGAAGAGACCAAAATGGATGTCAGAAAAGACTCTGAAATTGCCCTTGAATGTAGTGTGTAGCTAAAGTGAAAGGAAGAAATGATGAAATAAAAGAGCTGAACAGAAGATTTCAAAGTGCAGCTCAATAAGACAAAGTAAAGTGTTGTAACGAAAAGTGCAAAGACCTAGAATTAGAAAACCAAAAGGAAAGGACATTACTTGGCATTTCTCAAGCTGAAAGAACTGAATACAAAGTTTAAGCCTCGAGTTGCAATATGGAAGGATTCTATGGGGGAAAATATTAAACAATGCAGAAAGCATCAAGGAAGATGGAAGGAATACACAGAGTCACTGTATCAAAAAGAACTGGTTGACATTTCAGGAGGGAGCATATGACCAAGAACTGATGGTATTGAAGGAAGAAGTCCAAGCTGCACTGAAGGCAATGGTGAAAAATAAGGCTCCAGGAATTGACAGAATACTAATTGAGATGTTTCAAAAAACGATGCAGGGCTGGAAGCGCTCACTCATGTATGCCAAGAAATTTGGAAGACAACTATCTGGCCATATTTGTGCCCATGCCAAAGAAAGGTGATCTAACAGAATGTGGAAATTATCTAACAATATTATTAATATCACACACAATTAAAATTTTGCTGAAGATCATTCAAAAGCGGTTGCAGCAGTACATCATCTGGGAAATGCCAGAAATTCAAGCCAGATTCAGAAGAGGACATGGAACGAGGGATATCATTACTGAAGTCAGATGGATCTTGGTTGAAAGCGGAAAATACTAGAAAGATGTTCACCTGTGTTTTATTGACTATGTAAAGGCATTCAACTGTGTGGACCATAACAAACTATGAATAACATTAAGAAGAGTGGGAATTCCAGAACACTTAATATGTAACCTATACGTAGACCAAGAGGCAGTCGTTTGAACAGAACAAAGGGATACTGCATGGTTTAAAATCAGGAAAGATGTGTGTCAGGGTTGTATTTTACCATACTTACTCAGTCTGCATGCTGAGCAAATAATCCGAGAAACTGGTCTATATGAAGAAGAATGGGGCATCAGGATTGGAGGAAGACTCATTAATCACCTGTAATATGCAGATGACACAACCTTGCTTGATGAATGTGAAGAGGACTGGAAGCATTTATTGATTAATATCAAAGCCTACAGCCTTCAGTATGAATTACACCTTAACATAAGAATCTTGGGATTTGTTACTCATTCCATGCAATGTTACTTATTCCATGCAATCTTTCCCAATTTCCCCATTTTCTATGAACTCTTCAGGCCTCTGTAATTCCATATCTATTACACTTCAGTTACAATAAGCTCTTTTGAAATTCTTCTATAGCCTGTGCACAAAGGTAGGCACTTTAACAAATACCTTTTCAGATAGGTATTAGCCCCATTCTTCAGATCAGTTTAACTGATGTGGTAGAGAAAACTCATATTTTATTTAAAAGTAAAATAAGGAGGTTTATTAAACGTTCAACACAGTTCAAACTGGGAATTACGTGGCTCATGAAAATGAAACCACAAAATCTGAGGAATGATAATTACACAAACATTTTTATAGGGTTTAGACAAAGAATGGGGGCTACAATATTTGGATTGGTTTTCAGGTAATTAGGAAAGTTAGAGATGGGCTTTATCATAGTGGGGGCTTATTAGTGATTGGGGGTAACATATAGATGGACTTCAGTGATTCACAACTTATCTTAGATTGCAGGGGTACATGCAGGTAGGGTGGTACACGAGGAATCACAGGACAATGACAGGACATACTGGTCTGGGAACATGCTATTAAAACTGCTTTTGCAAGCATATCTTTTCTGGGGGCCTATCGTAAAGGAGATTTTTAAATAATGCTGTGTGTCAAGACCTTCTGGGAACAGGCTGTCAACATTCTGCATCTGTTTGACCACAGAGGAAGAGACCTTCTGTGAACAGGCTGTGACATCCTGTTTCTGTTTCTCTCTCTCATTCCCTCTTTTTGATCAATGATTTCTGGGGAATTCTTCAATCACATTTTTGAAGAATTCCTTCTTCCACGCAGACTTGATAGATTTCTAGATGGCCACTTATTTATTGTAAGTCTTGAAGACTTCAGGCACTGTTATTTTTGGTAGCCAAAATGGGACCATATTAGAAGGAACTGTTTGGTTGTTTGAGGGAATTGGTCCTAGGAGTGAGTTCAAATTCATCTGAAAAATAGTTTTTATTATTGTACATTATTCTTTCCATGGATAAAAGATTGTTTTTTGGGTCAAGACATTGGAGGTGACTTTTACACAGCGCTTGATAGATTCTATAACAGTTACAATAATAGTAAGAATTATTAATCCAGTTAACAGTATAGATTTGATTCTTGATTCAATTTCTGAGGGTACTCGGTTGAAAATATCTAGAAAAGTGGAGTCTGATGGAGGGGGGGTGTACTTGAAGCCAGGTAGTCTTCTGACAGATCTGTCTGATATTTTGTTTTACTTCTGTTGAAGTACTTATCCAAGTGTAGCAGGAGGTATTGGCAACTGCACAGATTCCTCCTTGTTGGGCTAGAAGAAAGTCAAGGAGAATTCTATTACCCAATACAACTTTAACTAAAGAATTTAGGGACTATTGTTGAGCTTCTATGCTGTTAGCAAGTTTATCAGTTATTTGGATTATAGTAACAGATAAATTATGAATAGATTTTTCAAGTTAAGGAATACGAATAAGGGGTAGGAGGCCTTGAAGAGATGCCTATCTGTCTCTGGGTCTGTCTATTGTAGTGTTCTTGTTAGATCTTGTAACATATTCTCTTTTGTGACAAGTGAGGATGCTCACATCATTTGTCCAGTGTATGTTTTTATTATAGGAATGTATATTTAGAGGGACTCCTAAAAGTCCTACTGCACATTGGCTTGTTATATTCCAATCATCTAAACAAGATAAAGTCCAGGTATGGGACTTGTTATTTGGATTTGGATTGGCAATGGTTGAGTATCTTGATTCTCCACATAAACATACATGTTTATATGGGGCACATGTTATGCCAGTTCCAGTGTATTTATTTGGGGGAGGGATGGCTTAATTTATTTGTTTAAGCCAATTTTCTGTCAAGGAGTTGTTACAAATATACAATCATCCTAATCTTAACCAAGTTCACATTTGAATACAAAAAGGCTTCTTTCCCTGTAGTCACACTGTTAAATTTTCTGTAAAAGCAATTTTGTTTCTGTTCTGTTTTTCTAGTCTGGGAGGGGTATTATATGAAACTAAGTGCTCATTTTTACAATATGGAGGGTTAGGCTGTTTCATTAAAATTTTTAACTCTAGTCTGGGTTAGATTGAAACTTGGGACCTAGAGTTGAGCTGATAACCTGAGGGGATGCCACAGTCTCACACGTATGGCTGTCCTAAAGGTGATATTAAAGTTGACGGTAGCAGTGGGGAGAAAACTATGGTTCAGTATGGGAGAAGCTAGTGGGTCTGAATTCATGAGGCTAGATTTTGGAATTTAATGGTAAATCCAACTGTCAGACAGGCTACTGGTACTAGTTACTGACTGGGCTATTCTAACAAAGGCATTTTTATGCCACACAATAATGGTGGTTATAAGGAAGAGTAAGAGAAAACTTAAGAAAAGCTCTATAATGTAAAAATATTAACCAAAAATAAGATAGAAAGGCAAGGGTTGTACAAATTACAGTGATTCCAAAATAAATTCATCTTTCATTCAAAGGCATATATACTATTCCTAACAGGAAAATAATGGCTATTATGATTAGTAAAACAATGATAATTAATGCAATGTTATCTAATAATTCCAGAATGAAAATAATTAGTTAAAAGTTACTGATTTACGAATCCTAATTTATAGAATAAGACAACTTCAAAAGCTATAAGTATTAGGCAGGGGGTAATGACTTCTAGTGGGGATATAAAAAACACCCTGGAAGGAAATTTCCCAACATAGGGATAAGCCAGCATAAATGTAATCCCATAGGGATCACTCACATCAGTAGGAACAGAAGTCCAAGGACTTCAATAGCCTACATATGCATGGGAAAGAAAGGAGTGGATATAACTTAGAAAGTAATAGGTGGTGAATTACAAATTTATAAATCCCAGCTGATGAAACAATGCCACTTTAAAAGCTGTAAGTATCAAACAAAGAGTAACTACTTCAGAGGTTTCTATACAACATATTTTACCAGGGGAGAATACCAATTTGGTAAAGGATGGTTAAGATAAATAGGAAAGCAAAGGTTAGAAAACACAGTCTAAAAATCTCTGCTGCCTGCATGCAGTCTTGTTCTGTGAGCTTGGGTGGAGCTGTCTGTTTCTGTCGCAGTCATCCGTTTCTGTTTACTGGGGCAGCTGAATTTTAGTTTGAGTCCTTTAGTTGGCTGGACAGTTCAAACAGGAGTCACAGTCTTCTTTAACTGGGAGAGCTGTATTTAAGTTTTAACTCTCTGTAATTTAGCAGCATACAGATTAGCAAGGAAAACTACATATGGTCCTTTCCAACGAGGCTCCAGGGACTCTTTAGCTGATGTCTTTTCTAATATATATGGTCCTCTTGAATAATATTAGGCTGATTTTGGAATTTTGGTTTTTGGTCCTCAAAAGCTCCTTTAACCTGTGAAAATATTCCTTAGAGTATTGGATTGAAGAATGATAATATTTAACAATATTAGAGTCAGTATAAGCAACATAAGGGAGGGCCATTTGGTTTTGACGATCTATGTATCTCATTATAGTCATTTCAGTATTCATTTCTTGTAGTCTGTGGCACTTCTGAATGTATTTTAGTCATAACTTTGACATGAGTTGTAATATCTTTTCATTTATAGGATATTTTGTAACCAGTACAGTGTTATTAGTGTATTAGTTCTTGAAATAGCTGATTCTTACATTTAAAAAAAGGAAAAAAATGATTTTTTATATCTAGAAAATAGAGCACTGTATAAATAATATTCTTATATACATCTTATAGTAATTTTTTTTAGTTTACTTAGTCTCATGTAGTTAATTTCATTTCTATGCTATTCTGGATCAGCAGCAATTTGAAAAACCCCATCAATTTTTACATGAAATTTTTAAAAATGTTGATTTAGCCTAATAGCATCCATGTTCAAAATATTATAGTCCTCTTTATGAGTCGAATATAGTCCATTTTTGTTTTGTTTTCAGTGAATCAGTAAAGTAAAACTTGTCTGTGAATGACAGGCTTAAAAATGGGGTTCTCTCTCTCACTGAGATTTGGAAAGAACAGCTGATTTATACACATCCATACACTTAGTATATGGTAAACTGGTTCTTTTGCCCAGACTCTGGTCTTTCATTGAACACCAGTTTCCTTTTCTCCATAGACTAATGAATTTAATTGAATGTAACTTGTAAAATACCATTCAAAATTAAGTTTTCTTGTTAATAAAAGCCCAAATTTACATGAAAAAAAGCTGAAGTATTTTAAATTACATCTTTTCAGTAATAGGCTGGTTTTCTTTGTTAAACCCCATTTGTTAAAGAAACATTAGAATTATGCCTCATTGTAAGAAAATAACTATGGAAGCTTAGCCTCAGAAATGCTATGGTTATTTTTCTTTTTCCTCTTGTTATTTTCTTAAATAATAATGCAAAATTCCTGGACATTTAACCATAATAGCCAGTTTATATTCTAAGTATTTAAATGTAAGAAGTAGAATTCTTCCTGCTGCTTGTGGGAATAGTTAAGTTATAGAAAAACACGAAAAGTCTTTCCTTCCAAGGAGGGAGGAAAGAAGGAATTTCCTTTTCCAAAATCCAAGGTACAAGAGTAGACAAACCTGAATCACAGTTCCGGGCTCCGTAATTTAGTAACTTTCAGCAAGTTATTTACCCTTGTTAAACACCAATATCCTCATTTATAAAATGAAAAATGAAAAAAAAAAAAAGAAAACCATTGCTGTTGAGTCAATTCCAACTCGTAGTGACCCTATAGGACAGAGTAGAACTGCCCCATAGGATTTCCAAGGAGCAGCTGGCAGATTCAAACTGCCAACCTTCTAGTTAGCAGCCATAGCACTTAATCACTGCACCTCCAGGGCTCCCAGTCATAAAATAGGGATCAACAAAAATTATATCCTAGTGTTGTTTTTAGGATCAATGAATATTGGTATATAAATTAAAGGTATTATTATAAAGTCTACTTATTGATGGAACATTTAGCTATCTCCAAGAAGAGAGAAATGATATGATTCCTGTTTAAAATAAACAAATAAAAACTCCTGCTGCTGTGTACAGAATAGAACAGGAAGGGTCGATTTTGATAATCAGAAAAAATAACTGCAGTTTTCCAAGTAACGGATAAAGGCAGTCTATACTTGGATTGGGAGTCCCCGGGTGGTAAAAATGGTTAAGCATTGAGCTACTAACCAAAACGTGGCGGTTTGAACACACCCAGAGGTACCTCGGAAAAAAAGTCTGGTGATCTGCTTCCGAAAGTTCATAGCCGTGAAATCCCATGGAGCATAGTTCTATTCCGACACACATGCTGTCGACATAAGTTGGAATCCACTCGAGGACAACTGGTACTGGTATACTTAGATCAGAGCAGTGAATGTGGTTCACTATTTACAGTTGAGATGATTTTAGGAGGTGGAATCCATAGGATTTGATGTTGCATTTGTTGTTGAGAGATGAGGAAGAGCAAGAGCAAGGACTCAAGGATAACTTCTAAGTCTATGGCTACCTTTAATTGGATTGGAGAAGACTGAGAGGAAATGGAGAGGGTGTCAGGCTGGAGGATGCGAGTAGAATAAAAAAAAATTCAATTAAAGAAAAAACATCTATTTTTAAAAACCAGTAGTACAGTTTTCAAAACTGGAATCCACATTATTATCTTAATTTTGAGTATTTCTTTGTCTATGTTTACATCCCAAATGTTGGCACAAGTAAAGAATGTTTTTTCCCTTTTTCTCTTGTCACGTGGGTGGCAGGAAATGCCCCAGAGATCCTCTTGTCAGTTTGATTCTTTCCCAGAAACATTTTGATGTTTCCTTCTCTAGCATACAGGCATTGATTAACTCTAGAGTTGAGTCAGCCATCTTGGGTAAATCTTGAGATTCTGAGCAAAATTTTCCCTGTAGGAGTAATAATTCTGATCCAGGAACTTAAATTCTCTTAGAGGGTTGGTTCTTCTTTTTTGGAAGCAGCAAGACCTTTTAGGGCCTTTATAAGTAGGCTATCCACAGAAAGTTTGAATCATCTGTCATCCAAAAGTACTTCCTAAATTCATACCTTCCTCTATCCCTCTCAGGATTACTTTCTTAACAATATCCACATTGTTCTGTTTGACAAACTCTTTCCTGATTGATTCATGTACATAAATTCAATTGTTACCCTATGGTCACCATAATCACAGTTGCAATTTCTGTTGTATCTTGCATTTACAGTAATCACCATTACAATCTGTATCTGAATACTTGAAGTTTCCCTTCCCTGGAATTGTCCAAGCAGAATCTAGATTACCATAATGAATAAGAGGTGGAATGGAATGACCTCAAAGCAAACTTCTTCCTCTCACATTCTGTGACTTTACATTTAATAGTTTGCAGAAAACCAAAAGTGCTTGCTGTATAATTTGTGGTAACACCTACTTGTTAGTCGATATTGGAATGACCTCAAAGTAAACTTCTTCCTCTCACAATCTGTGACTTTACATTTAATAGTTTGCAGAAAACCAAAAGTGCTTGCTGTATAATTTGTGGTAGCACCTACTTGTTAGTCGATATTATCCATTTAAATCTGTACTTGTCCCATATTGATTGTTTATTGCAATCAATATCATCCAAAACAAAAGTGGCTGCAGATTTAATGGGAAAGCAGCTATTGCTACCAGCTTTTGGTGAAAAAGAGAGTGCAGAGAACACAGGGACAGGCTTATTTTACTGAACTTTTATTAAGGAAGTAGGAGCCATTATGGATTGAATTTTGTCCCTCCAAAAAGATACGCTGAAGTACTAACTCTCAGCACCTGTGAATGTGATCTTGTTTGGAAACAGTGTATTTGAAGATGTCATCAGTTAACATGGGGTCATATTGGAGTAGAGTGGGTCCTAATTCAATGTGAGTGTTGTCTTTATAAAAGAAGAAAATATACTCACAGAGAGAAGATGGCTATGTAAAGACAAAGGCAGAGATCGAAGTGATGCATGTACAAATCAAGGAAGGCCAAGGATCGCCAACTGTCATTAGAAGCTAGGAGAGAAGTATGGAACAGATTCTTCCTCAGAGACAACCAGTCTATGGTACCTTACTATGGCAGCCCTAGAAAACTAACACAGCTTCTGGTGGCAAAGAGCTGAACAGTGATTTCTGAGGTCACACCATGCTGGGGAGACATTGGTGTTCAGACCTGACCACTGGGGAGAGATCTTGGTCAACACTCTAGGCATCAGTTAAGACTCATAAAGATCAGTTATCCTGAAGATAGGTTAAAACAAATTATCCAAACTTAAATACAGAAGAAAAAACAAAAAACAGACCAGAGCATCAGAGATCTGTGAACAATAGCAGATCCTCTCCTGTATATATAATTGGAGTCAAAATACATATTTGAAAGAATACTGCCTGCAAATATTCTAAAATGTATGGAACGTAGTGAAGTTATACTCAGAGAAAAATCAACAGTTTTATACAATTTAGCTATTCTTAAAGAAAAAAAAATTAACCAAGAAGATTGCAGCAGAGAAGGTACTGGATAAACTTTTTGAGTGCTCTCATACATTTCCCAGCCAAACTCGAGGTTATACTGGGGCCTTGTAACTAGTTTTGGCCAATGAACTGTGAGTGGAAATGAAGTTTCTCTTCCAAATGGAGTCAGTTAAGCTATGGCACTCCTCTTCTGCCTTTCTTCTCCTACTCCAGCCACCACAGTGGCCACCGTGTTTCAGGTGACATCATTACAAGATGGAGGAGGGTTGCTCAAGACTCCTGGACTTCTCCAGTGTGATGAAAATTTTTGCCTGGTTATACTACTGGAGTTAGTCTATCATAGCAGCATTAATTACCTCAATATGCCATAGTAGTATTCATTACCTGACTACTAAAATGTTCTAAGAATATCTATAGCAGAATCTTGATCAAAAGGGGGAAAACATAGAACAAATTCTCATGGACTCCAGACTGTCTGGAGCCAAGGGGGTTGGATGAAACTATTACCCTGAGATAACCTCTAAAATTTAAACCAAACATATCCCCTGAAATCTTCTTAAAACCAAACAATAGTTTAGCTTAACTAGTAAAAAATCTACCTTTAACATTATGCTCTTTTAAGAACAATCTATATGGGATCAAAGTGACAACAACAACTAGAAGGAAGAGATAGGAATCTCACAGGGCAGTGAGTTTATGTTAATGGGGAAGAACAACTCAGAAAAGGAGGGTGAGAGTGTTGCACAACTTGAAGAATGTAATCAGTGTCACTGAATTATACGTGTAGAAATAGTTGAACTGGTGTATGTTGTGCTGTGTATATTCTCAACAACAACAACAAAATAATTTTTTTTTTAAAAAAATTGTAAGAAAAAAGCTTAGAATACTATGAAGAAGTAAATAATAAAAATACAAACATAAATCATAAACTCAAAAAAAGTAAAAATGAACATATCCTTTATATCCATAATAACACTAAAAAGTCTACCAGTTTGTAATACTGTGGGGGCTTGTGTGTTGCTGTGATGCTGGAAGCTATGCCACCAGTATACAAAAACGGCAGGGTCACCCATGGAAGACAGGTTTCAGTTGAGCTTCCAGACTAAGACAGACTAGGAAGAAGGACCTGGTGGTCTACTTCTGAAAAGAATTAGCCAGTGAAAACTTTATGAATAGCAGTAGAACATTGTCTGATATAGTGCCAGAAGATGAGCCCATCAGGTTGGAAGTCACTCAAAAGAAGACTGGGGAAGAGCTGCCTCCTCAAAGCAGAGTCAACCTTAATGATGTGGTTGCAGTCAAGCTTTCAGGACCTTCATTTGCTGATGTGGCACGATGCAAAATGAGAAGATACAGCTGTAAACATCCATTAATAATATGAATGTGGAATGTACGAAGTATGAATGTAGGAAAATTGAGTATCATCAAAAATGAAATGGAACACATGAACATCGATATAGGCATTAGCGGAGCTAAAATGGACTGGTATTGACCATTTTAAATGGGACAGTCATATGGTCTACTGTGCTGGGAGTGACAGATTGAAGAGGAATGGCACTGTATTCATTGTCAAAAAGAACATTTCAAGATCTATCCTGAAGTACAATACTGTCAGGGATAGGATAATATCCATACACCTACAAGAAGATCAGTTAATATGACTATTATTAAAATTTACACACTAACCACTAAGGCCAAAGATGAAGAAATTGAAGATTTTTACCAAGTTCTGCAGTCTGAAATTGATCAAACGTGCAATCAAGGTGCATTGATAATTACTGCTGATTGGAATGGGAAAGTTGGAAACAAAGAAGAAGGATGTGTAGTTGGAAAGTACGGCCTTGGTGATAGAAATGAAGCCAGAGATTGCATGATAGAATTTTGCAAGACCAACAGTTTTTTCATTGCAAATACCATTTTTTGGCAACATAAACAATGACTATATACACGGACGTTGCCATATGGAATACACAGGAACCAAACTGACTACATTTGTGGAAAGAGACCACGAAAAAGCTCAATATCATCAGTCAGAACAAGGCCAGGGGCTGACTGCAGAAAAGACCATCAATTGCTCATATGCAGGTTCAAGTTGAAGCTGAAGAAAATTAGAACAAGTCCACGAGAGCCAAAGTACTACCTTGAGTGTATCTCACCTGAAATTTAGAGATCATCTCAAGAATAGATTTGACGTGTTGAACACTAATGACCGAAGACTAGATGAGCTGTGGAACGACATCAAGGCCATTTCAGAAAAGAAAGAAAAGACCAAAATGGATGTCAGAAGACATCTGAAACTTGCTCTTGAGGTCAAGTAGCTAAGTGAATGGAAGGAATGGCGAAGAAAAAGAGCTGAACAAAAGATTTCAAAGGGCGGCTACAGAAGACAAAGTAAAGTATTATAATGACATGTGCAAAGACCTGGAGTTAGAAAACCAAAAGGGCAGAGCACACTTGGCATTTCTCAAGCTGAAAGAACTGAAGAAAAAATTCAAGTCTCTAGCTGCAATATTGAAGGATTCAAGGGGGGAAATATTAAATGATTCAGGAAGCATCAAAAGAAGATGGAAGGAATACAGAGAGTCACTGTACCAAAAATAATTTGTCTATGTTCAACCATTTCAGGAGGTAGCATATGATCAGAAACCGATGGTACTGAAAGAAGAATT
Source organism: Trichechus manatus latirostris (assembly GCF_000243295.1). NCBI lineage: Eukaryota > Metazoa > Chordata > Mammalia > Sirenia > Trichechidae > Trichechus > Trichechus manatus. The sequence continues at coordinate 3,984,481 of NW_004444073.1, forward strand.
CCAAGCTGCACTGAAAGAATTGCTGAAAAACAAGGATCCAGGAATTGACAGAATACCAACTGAGATGTTTCAACAAATGGGATGCAGCACTGGAATCGTTCACTAGTCTATGCCAAGAAATTTGGAAGACAGCTACCTGGTCAACTGACTGGAAGAGATCCATATTTACGCTTATTCCAAAGAAAGGTGATCCAACAGAATTCAAAAATTATCGAACGATATTGTTAATATCACACACAAATATAATTTTGCTGAAGACCATTCAAAACCGGCTGCAGCAGTACATCAACAGAGAACTGCCAGAAATTCAAGCTGGATTCAGAAGAGGATGTGGAAAGAGGGATATCATTGCTGATGTCAGATGGATCTTGGCTGAAAGCACAGAGTACCAGAAAAATGTTTACCTGTGTTTTATCGACTATGCAAAGGCATTAGACTGTGTGGATCATAACAAATTATGGATAAGATTGCAAAGCATGGGAATTCCAGAGCACTTAATTGTGCCCATGAAGAACCTGTACATAGATCAAGAAGCAGTTGTTTGGACAGAACAAGGGGATACCGCCTGATTTAAAGTCAGGAAAGGTGTCTGTCAGGGTTGTATCATTTCACCATACTTATTCAGTCTGTATGCTGAGCAAATAATCCGAGAAGCTGGACTGTATGAAGAAGAATGGGGCATCAGGGTTGGAGGAAGACTCATTAACAACCTGTGATATAGAGAAGACACAACCTTGCTGAAAGTGAAGAGGACTTGAAGCACTTACTGATGAAAATCAGACTGCAGCCTTCAGTACAGATTACAACTCAACATAATGAAAAGAAAAATCCTCACAACTGTACCAATAAGCAACATCATTATAAATGGAGAAAATATCGAAGTTGTCGAAGATTTCATTTTACTTGGATCTACAATCAATTCCCATGGAAGCAGCAGTCAAGAAATCAAATGACACATTGTATTGGGTAAATCTGCTGCAAAAGACCTCTTTAAAGTGTTAAAATGCAAAGATGTCACCTTGGAAACTAAGGTGCTCCTGACCCAAGCCATGGTGTTTTCAATTACCTTATACGCATGTGAAAGCTGGACAATGAATAAGGAAGAAGGATTGACACCTTTGAATCATGGTGTCGGCGAAGAATATTAAATATATCACGGATGGCTAAAAGAACGAACAAATCTGTCTCTGCAGAAGTACAACTAGAATGTTTCTTAGAAGCAAGGATGGAGCAACTATCTCTCACCTACTGTGGACATGTTATCAGGAGGGATGAGTCCTTGGAGAAGGACATCATGCTTTGTAAAGTAGAGGGTGAGCAAAAAATGAGGAAGACCCTCAAAGAGATGGATTGACACAGTGAGTGCAACAATGGGCTTAAGCATAACAATGATTGTGAGGATGTTACAGGACCAGGCAGTGTTTCGTTCATAGGGTAACTATGAATCAGAAACAACTTGATGGCACCTAACAACAACAACAGCAATCAATAATAGATGCAGGACATAGATCATCAATTTTAGAAATAAGAAGGGATATAACAATATGGAGTAGATTTGAAAAATAATGAGACCATGCCAATATACCCGAAGAGTGAAACGAGATTTTATGAAACACATTAATTGCCATAATTAACCCAAGAGGCCGTAAACCCAAATAGACAGATGTCAGAACTTTGGGGACTATAGTGACTCCTCATCTAACTTCTTGGGAATACAAAAAACAGAATTGGCTTCTAAAAGCTAGAAGTGGCCATCAGAACAGACATTTATGCAAATTCACCTTGCATGGCTTTAAGGTTTACAAGAATTGACTAGAACCTGACACATCATGATAATGAGGCAGGAAGAAAACAATAATTATTTTAAAAGAAGACTGTGGTTTGATCAGTTAACTTAGAAATTTGGAGTGATTCTTCTTCACAGGGAGAAATTTACTCTTTATTCCTTGCTTATTATTTTTTTTTTTAAGAAATAAAACAGCTTGATGAATCATTTTAAGAAAAGTAAATACTCCTTTCTCCCCAAGCTAGTCTATATTGGAGAAGAGTCACCCAAGGAATTAAATTGCTGTTCATAAAAACAAAAATCTTGGGGACCATGCTTTCAGGCGACATCTAGGTCAATTGGCATAACAAAGTTTATTAAGAAAATGTTCTGCATCTTACTTTGGTGAGTGGCGTCTGGAGTCTTAAAAGCTAGAAAGCAGCCATCTAAGATGCATCAGTTGGTCCCAACAACCTGGAGTAAGGGAGAATGAAGAATACCAAAGACACAAGGAAAGTATTAGCCCAAGAGACAGAAAGGGCCACATAAACAAGAGACTGCATCAGCCTGAGACCAGAAGAACTAGATGGTACCCAGCTACCACCAATGACTGCCCTGACAGAGAACACAACAGAGTCCCTGATGGAGCAGGAGAAAGGTGAGGTACAGAACTCAAATTCTAGTAAAAAGACCAGACTTAATGGTCTGACTGAGACTGGAGGAACCCCAGAAAGCATGGCCCCTGGACTCTCTGTCAATCCAGAAGTAAAAAAATTCCCAAGGCCAACTCTTCAGACAAAGATTGGACTGGACTGTGGGACATAAAGTGATACTCATGAAGAGTGTGCTTCTTAGCTCAAGTAGATATATGAGACTAAATGGGCAGCCTCTGTCCGGAGGTGAGATGAGAAGGCAGAGAGGCTCAGGACCTGGTTGAATGGACATGGGAAATCGGGGTGGAAAAGAGGAATGTGCTGTCACAGTATAGGGAGAGCACTTAGGGTACATAAGAATGTATGTATAAATTTTTGTATGAGAGACTTACTTGAATTGTAAACTTTCACTTTAAAGTACAATTAAAAAAAAAATTCTGATTCATAGTGACCCTATAGGACAGAGCAGAACTGCCCCACAGAGTTTCCAAGGAGTGGCTGGTGGATTTGAACCTCCAACATTTTGATTAGCAGCCAAGCTCTTAACTACTGTGCTACTAGGGCTGCATGCAACTAATAGGGTTCTATTAATGTAGTGAATGGCATGGCACCCACAGTATTACCATGACCCAGCCATTCCACTCCTAGGTATATACCCAAAAGAATTGAAAGCAAGGACTCAAACAGATAACTGTACACCAGTGTTCATTGCGGCATTATTCACAAGAGTCAAAAGGTGGAAATAACTCAAGTGCCCATCAACAGATGAATGGACAGACAAAACGAGGTCTATCCATACAGTGGAATATTATTTACCCATAAAAAGAATTGAAGTGCTGATGCACGCTATGACATCAATGAACCCTGAAAACATTATATTGAATGGAATAAGTCAGTCCCAAAGGGTCGAATATTGTATGATTCCACTATAATAGATATCTAAAATAAGCAAATGCATAGCAAACCAAAACAATCCACTGTCGTCAAGTCGATTAGAATGTATAGTGACCCCATAGGGTTTCCAAGGCTGTAAATCTCTACGGACGTAGACTGTCACATCTTTCTCCCTTGGAACTGCTGGTGGTTTTGAACCGCCGAACTTCTGGTTAGCAGTCGATTGCTGTAACCACTGGGCAACCAGTGCGTAGAGACCAAAGTTTATTAGTGGTTACCAGGGGCTGAGGGGAGGGGATAACAGGAGTTACTGTGTAAAGGTACTGAGTTTCTGTTTGGGGTGATGAAAAACCTTTGGAAATGGATCGTGGTGATGGTAGCACAACATGGGGAATGTAATTAATGCTGCTGAATTGTACACTGAAAATGGTTAAAGTGGTAAATGTTTTATTATTATATATATATCAACGACAATAAAAATTTTAAACAATCAAAAAAAAAAATCTGGACTTCTGGAGCTGTCCAATGGTGGATAAAGATGGAACAGGGACTCTGGAAGACAAAAATAAGTGAAATTGTCCAAGATAAGCATATATACCTCTGCAACATGACAGTAAGCTGGGGCCTAAGGAGGGACATGGCCAATGAGAAATACCATGCATTAGGAAATTGCCAATGAATTAATCAGAATAATGATACTTGATTCTCACTGTAAAGGTATTCCTTAAACTCCCTAGATGATGCAAATGGTTAATGTGCTCAGCTGCTAAGCAACAGTTTGGAAATTCGAGCCCACCTAGAAATACCTCAGAAGAAAGGCCTGGCAATCTTCTTTCAAAAAATCAGCTATTGAAAACCCTGTGGAGCACAATTCTAGTCTACCACACATGGGGTCACCATGAGTCCCAGTTGAATCAGTGGCAGCTGGTTTATATTTTAAAATAATAAAATGAAATATTTACAGATGAATTAACATTAGGTTTAGGATTTGCTTCAAACTTCTCAGGGGTAGGACGAAAAGTAGATTAGGGCATAGATGATATAAAATTGCTTATGAGATGTTAATTATTGAAACTGGGTTATGGGCCAATGTGAGTTCATTATTCTATTCTCTCTACTTTTGCATATGTTTGAACTTTTCTAAAATTCTCTATAATTTAAAAAAGAATTGCAAAAAAGGCAGGTTTTGTCAGATAAGCTACCAAAATTTGTAAGAACATTAGCAGAAAAATGCAAAAAAGTATTAACATATGAATGTTCACCTTGCCTGCTAAAGAGAATTTTATATTTGTTCACTTTTTAAAAAATTTTATTGTGTTTTAGGTGAAAGTTTTTCATTCAAAAATTTATACATAAATTGTTTTGTGACATGGGTTACAATCCCCGCAATGTGTCAGCACTCTCCCCTTTTCCCTTTCCACCCTGGGTTCTCTGGGTCCATTCATCCAGTTTTCCTGTCCCTTCCTGCCTTCTCATCTGTTTTTGGGCAGATGTTGCCCATTTGGTCTCACATATTTGATTGAACTAAGAAGCACATTCCTCGTATGTGTTATTATTTGTTTTATAGTCCTGTCTAATCTTTGGCTGAAAGGTGGACTTCGGAAGTGGCTTTAGTTCTAAGTTAGCAGGGTTCCCACAGGCCATAGTCTAGGGGATTCCTCCAGTCTCTGTCAGACCAGTAAGTCTGGTCTTTTCTTGTGAATTTGGATTTTGTTCTACATTTTTCTCCCTCTCTGTCCAGGACCTTCTATTGTGATCCCTTTCACAGTGGTTGGTGGTGGTAGCCGGGTAGCATCTAGTTCTGGACTCAGGCTGGTGGAGGCTGTGATTCATGTGGTCCATTTGTACCTTGTATTAGTCCTTTGTACTAATATTTTCCTTGTGTCTTTGGCTTTTTTCATCCTCCTTTGCTCTGAACGTGATGGGACCAATAGATATATCTTAGACGTTCACTCACAAGCCTTTAAGACCCAGACTCTACTCACCAAAGTAGGATGTAGAACATTTTCTTTATGAACTATGTTATGCCAATTGATCTAGATGCCCCCAGAGACCACGGTCCCCAGGCCTCAGCCCCAGTAACTCGGTCTCTCAAGGCATTTGGATGGGTCTAGGAATATTTGTTCACTTTGATTTATTGTCATTGTTAGCTGTTGTCAAGTCAGCCATCAACTCATGGTGACTCCTTGTACAACAGAACAAAACACTGCCCAGTCCTGTACCATCACCATGATTGGTTGCAGATTGGACTATTGTGATCCATAGAGTTTTCACTGGTTGATTTTTAGAAGTAGATCACCAGGCTTTTCTTCGCAGTCCATCTTAGTCTAGAAGCTTTGCTGAAAGCTGTTCAGCATCATAGCAACACAAAAAGCTCTGCTGACAAATGATGGTTATGCATGAGGTGTGTTGGCCTGAAAAGAACCCGGGTCCCCCATATGGAAGGTGCGAATTCTACCACTTAGATGCCCTCCTCTTCAAAGAAAAAATAATGTTGCTGGCTGAAAGAGAGTGCAGAAGTCAAGCAACAAAATTGGCACTGGTATGGAGAGGGGAGACAGAAAGCCATGGAGGGCTGAGACAGAGAAAGCCCTGGAATCTGAAGAATCAGTGTGTGACAGTCTCTGTAGCAGCGTCTGGAGGAAGAGAACCAGGAGACTGAGAACAGTTACTGGGACTATATGATTTTCAAGATGCCCTTTATTGTCCTTCAAGAATATACAGTGAAAAATAAAATCTCTTTTAATTTTTTTTTTTTTTAAATCCAGCTGCTGCTTGAATGGGGATGATGGAGATGGAAGCAGGAGCATCAGGTAATTGTAGTCACACAAGTAAAAATAATGGTGGCTTGGAGTGGGATGGTTTCCATGCAGATAATGAGAAGTGGCATGATTTTGCATATGAATTGAAAATAGATTCAACAATTCATGCAGGTATGCTACATATAAGGCAGGAGGAAAAAGAGGAATCAAGGATGAACCCTACGTTAGGGCATGAGCTCCTGAGTAAATGGAAGTGCCATTCCCTTAACGAGGAAAGCAAGGGGTGAGCAGAGATATCAGTTAAGGCTTGGTTATAAAAACACCAGCTACTCTATGTACCCAGGTATAAAGGGTATAGTATAGGAATTAATATTTTATATCACTGTTGGAAGAGCTGAGGAAGACAGATCAAGGAGGCCTACACTGAAGCTCAGCAGAGCAGACACTGAATATCTCAGCTTGATATACATAAGTCAGTGGTTTTCACAAGCTCACTGTAGAGCTTCTACAATCTTCAAAAACTTCTGAGAAGTTCCAAGCTAGTGTCTCAGTCTCTAGTAGTGAAGTGGGAGATTCTCAAATGCTCCTCTGGAAGGCACTGTGAATCTCCCATCAACAATGGCTTCATCTTCGTTATTCAAAGATAAAGAACAATGATGAATCTGTGAACCATCTCATAACATGGATGAAACTGGAGGACATTATGCTGAGTGAAATAAGTCAATCACAAAAGGACAAATACTGTATGAGACCTCTACTATAAAAACTCATGTAAAAGTTTACATACAAAAGGAAACAATCTTTGTTGGTTATGAGGGATGGGGGTGGGCAGGGAACTAAATAGACAATATATAAGTGGTGACTTTGCTGAAGGGTAAGACAGTACACAATACTGGGGAAACCAGCACAACTTGTACAAGGAAAGGTCATGGAAGCTCCATAGACACTTCCAAACTCCCTGAGGGACTGAGCTGGGTGAAGGGCTGTGGGGACCATGGTCTCGGGGAACATCTAGCTCAATTGGCATAACACCGTTTATAAAGACAATGTTCTACATTCCACCTTGGTGAGTAGCATCCGGGGTCTTAAAAGCCTGTGAACAGCCATCTAAGATACTCCACTGGTCTCACCACTTTGGGAGCAAGGGAGAATGAAGAGAACAAGATACAAGGAAAACAGTAGTCCAAAGGACTAATGGACCACAGCTACCATGGCCTCCACCAGACTGAGTTCAGTACAGCTAGATGGTACCCGGCTACCACCACAGACTGCTCTGACCGGGATCACAATAGAGGGTCCTGGACAGAGCTGGAAAGGGATGTCGAACAAAATTCTAACTCACAAAAAAAAGACCAGATTTACTGGCCTGACAGGCTGGAGAAACCCTGAGTCTATGGCCCCGGACACCCTTTTAGCTCAGTGGTGAAGTCACTCCCGAAGTTCACGGTTCAGCCTAGGATTGGTCAGCCTCATAAAACAAAACGGGACTAATGAGGCACAGCAGTCCAGGGACAAGGACTAGAAGGCAGGAGGGGACAGAAAAGCCATTGATAGGGAACCCAAGGTTGAGAAGGGACAGTGTTGACATGTTGTGGGATTGTTAACCATTGTCATAGGGCAATGTGTGTACTAATTGTTTAATGAGAAATTATTTGTTCTGCAAACCTTCATCTAAGGTACAAAAGAAAAAAAAAAGAATTATCTATGTGAGATCAAATTGACAACAGCAACTCAAAAGGTTTGATGGGAATCCTAGGGGGCAGTGAGTTGAAGATAATGGCGATGGAATAATTTGGAAAAGGATAGTGAGAATAGCAGCACAACTGGAAGAATGTAATCAATGTCACTGAATTCTACATGTAGAAACTCTTGAAATGGTGTAACTTTGGCTATGTATATTTTCACCAAAAAAAAGGTCCTCCAAGGTTGAGAAGGGAGAGTGTTGACATGTTGTGGGGTTGTTAACCAATGTCATAAAACAATATGTGTACTGACTGTTTAATGAGAAACTATCTGTTCTGTAAACGTTCATCTAAAGTACAATAAAAAAAAAATTAAAAACAAAACAAAAAAACAATGGTTTCATCTTCTTTCCTGCCTTCTAAACTGTGTGTGTGTGCGTTTCTGTCATTAGGACATTCTGAACTAGAACAATTCAGGGAAGGAGATTCTTAGAAATATAGTTCCCGACTTCTCCTGTGCAATGCAAAAGAGATATTACACAGAGGTGATGGTGATGCCAAAATGATAACATACAATCCAGCACAAATAGATATTGCTTGTGGGAGAGAGTCAAGATTTCTGTTTTTTTCATATTATTTGAGGTGTCTAATAGAAATCAAGTGAAGATATTGTATAGGTACTTAGATATATAAGGCTGGAGATAAGGGTAAAGTTCTGAGCTGGGGATATACATTTAAGGCATGCAGATAACACTTGTATTAGTTTGCTACTGCTGAGTAACAAATTACTTCAAATGCCGTGGCTTAAAGCAACATTCACTTACCAGTTCACAGTTCCATAAGTCAGAAATATGACACAGTATGACTGGATTCTCTGCCTGTAAGACTGAAATCAAGTTGTCAGTGGGCCCTACTTCCCATCTGGAAGCTCTGGGGAAAGATTTGCTTCCAGACTTATTTGTGTTGTTGGCAGAATTCAGTTCCTTGTGAGTTAGGACTGAGGTTCCTATTACCTTGCTGGGTGTCAGCTGGAGCTGTTCTCACCTCCTAGAGGTCACCTTCAGTCCTTGTCACATGGCCCCTCCGTTTTCAAGTTAGCAATTGCACATCCCAAATCCTTTTCATTCTCTGAATCTCTGACTCCCTTTTCTGAGACCAGATAGAGAAAACTCTTTCCTTTTAAAGGGCTCATATGATTAGGCCAGGCCTATGGATAATTTCCCTATTCTATGGTCAGCTGATTTGGGATATGGAATTCCATCTGCAAATTTTTGTTTGCTGGAATAGCTGGAAGAAGGTGTGAGTATACCAAAGGCTGGAATCTTAGAAGGGCATCTTAGAATTCTGCCTACCACAGTAGGCAGGGGGTAGAGCAAGTTACCTAGAAGGTGAGTGAAAATAGAGATAAGGATGAGTTCTTGAGAATTCCAGTATTTAGAGAATAGAAGGAGGAGGATGATCTGACAGAACAGATTGAGAAGGAGCAGCCAGAGGGGAGGAGGAAAACCTGAGCAGTATAATGTCCTGGAAGCCAAATGAATATGCTTCAGTAAGAGAATGTGATCAACTTTGTCAAAAAAAAGTTCACAATTTAAGTAAGATAAGGACTGAGAAATTTATTTAGCAAAGTGGAGGCTGTTGGTGACTCATAAAAAAATTTGTAGTGGATTCAGTGGAACCTAAGAGTAATTATAACTGGCTAAATAGAGAATTGAGGATGACAAAGTGGAAACAAATAATATTAATAACCATTGGAAGATATTTTTTATTGTAAATAAATAAACTACCTTTTTGATTTTATGCATCAATCACACTTACATTTGATAATATGGTAGCGCTTGTAAAAATAGATCCTCTTCTGCTTATCTGACCTAGGTTTCTGGCCAATACGTTAAAACAGAGAGCATGTATCAGAGTATGTCTACCGGAAAAGAGGGAAATTTTATTATTCCTATAGCAATAAGATTAGATGCTTAGGAAAACCAACAGAATTCATCAAAAAAAATCTTAGAACTTATAAGAGATAACAATAATGTGGTCAAATGCAAGACACCTGTCTACAAATGATTAGTTCTGTTATACATATGCAATTGGAAATTATGAAAGAAAATTCCATTTGCAATAGCAGTTCTAAGTATAAGTCTGTGTGGGTGTGTATAAATATATGTGTATGTGTCTAATACACATACTTGGAAACATTTAGGAAATATGTGACAAAATTATAAAAGCATACATATTTTCTGAAAGGAGGGGAAGATTGAAGATAAATAAAAAAGAATAGAATTCTGATAGAAAAAGTCCAAAGTTTGGGGGACCTCATACCATCAAGAAAGCAGCGCCAGGAGCAGAGCATGTCCTTTGATAGGGGTCCCTGTACTGAGAAGTTCCTAGTCCAGGGGAACACCGAAGAGAAGGCTGACAGAGAGCAAAAGCCTTCCCCTGGAGCTGACACCCTGAAATTGGACTTTTAGCCTCCTTTGACTGTGAGGAAATAAATTTCTCTTCATTAAAACAAAAAAAAAATGTCCAAAGTTGGTGGGAGGTGATGATATCAATGGTGTGGTGGGATGGGTTATCTTTGGATTAGAGAATTGTTGTTTTATATTATGAAACATAGGGAAAGCAGTAAGGATTGTATATGACATTGAATTATGTATCCAATGCTGTATTTAAAGAAACAAAACTCAGATACTCAGTCAACCTAATATGGTTTATTTATATTAGTGGCTCCCTAACCTGACTGAATAAGAGAATCATTTAGAGGAGCATTAAAAAATATAAATGCAAGATGGTTCATGTAGTTGGTGTGGGAGGGGACTGTGCATTGGTAATTTGTAGCCCCCCTCGCCAAGTGTCTTCTGTTTTTGTAGATGAAGAAGTAGCTTTACATATGCAAATTCTCTAACTGAGAACAACTATTTAAAGTGAATGAAAGACAAAATAATCTCAGGTGTTTGAAGTCATTGGTGAGAGATTAAAGCAGCTAAGACTTAAGCAAACAAGATCCTGAAAAGAAGAAAAGTACATGGAGTATAGTAACTTTTTTGTAGTGTGTCTGGTTTTTGTTCTGTTTATTTGTTTTTATCCCTTGGGGCATTTGCCGATTCATGTCATGTAAAGGCTGAACAGAAAGCAGTGGCATAAATCCTACAGCCAACTTACTGGGTTGCAAAGTCAAAAACTGGAGCTCAGAGGTATCAATGTGATAAGAACTTGAGGAGTCAAAACACTGGAGAAATGGAAACCACAGAGAAGTGAGCTCAAAATCCTGTATGCCATTTCCCCTTAAGGTAATTTGCAATTCTTACATGATGTATGAGGTGGGGCGAGGTGCTAGAGGCCAAGAAGCCAAGTAAAAAGCATCTGCTGAGAGGCTAAAAAGCTAAGCAGAAATTCTGGAAATCTTACGGTACTTGAGAAACTAAAATTGTAGTTCAAGGCCCACCAGGAATGTCAGACTATCATAAATATCCCAGGCTTTTAGTTGAGACCTCTTTATGACCCCCACCAAGAAGCTATTCCCTAGGGATAAGGAAAAACATAAAATATATGATCCCTCACAAAGCCTAAATTATGGCAGTTGCTGCTTAGATACAGGTGATCTGCTCATATTCTATCTGCCTGCCAAAAGAAAATTAAATCTACTCTGGCAGAAGATAAAATCTCCCAGATCATCATACTATTTTTAACGGATTATATCTGGCATTTCAATTAATAGGCATGCTATGAAACCCAACCTAATGACTAAAAAGTACGATAAAAAAAGAAAAAGAATATGTAAAATAGGTAATTCTGATATTTGAGTGATTAGACATGGACTTTAAAATAACCACAATTAATATGTTCAGAAAAGATAGAAAATTTCTTCAGTGAACTAAGTGTATATATATATATATATATATGTATAGATAAAATCTCTACAAACAATTAGAAACAAAAATAATGCGAAAAATTAAGAATTCAATAGATGAGCGTAGCAGCAGATTAGATAAAGCAGGAGAAAGAATTAGGAAGCTGGAAGGTAGTCACTAGAAAATATCTGGATTGAAGCACAAATGTAAATCAAGGGAGCAAAATAAAAAAGAGTAAGCCTCAAATAGGGAGGAAAATAGAAAAGAGCAAGACGCAAGTAAGGAGCCCTGGTGGTGCAATGGTTAAGTACTCAGCTGCTAACTGAAAGGTTAGTGGTTCAAACCCACCCAGGGGCTCCATAGGAGAAGACCTGGCGATCTGATCCCATAAAAATTACAGCTTAGGAAACTCTATAGAGCAGTTCTACTCTGTCCTACAGGGCTGCTATGTGTTGGAATCAACTTGATGGTATACAACAACAAGACTCAAATGGAACATAGTGAGAATGTCTAAAATGTGTAGTTAGGATCCAAGAATAAGTATGGAATGGAAGCAGTATATGAAGAAAAACAAGCCAAGGATTATCTGAAATTAATAAAAAATACAAAGCCACATATTCAATAATCTCTATAAACCCCAAGCAAAATAAATACAAAAAAAGAACACCTATGCACATCATAATAATACTGCTTAATTCCAAAGACAAAGATAAAATTTTATGAGCAGCCAGATAAAAAAGGCACATGATCTTCTATGAGCAGCAGTAAGACTGACACCTGAATTTTTAGTAGAAACAATGGAAGCCAAAAAACAAGATAATGATATGTTTACAGTGTAAATGTCAACTTAGAATTCTATACCCAGCAAAAATATCTTTCAGAAATAAGGTGAAATAAAGATGTTTTTGAACCAATAGAAACTGAGGCAATTCATTGCAGTAGAATTCTACCAAAAAAGAAAAATTTCTAAAGGAAGTATTCGACAAAAGGGAGATAATCCCAGATAAAACAAACAAATTAAAAAACCTAACCCTTTGCCATCCAGTCAATTCCGATTCCTAGAAACCCTATAGGACAGAAGAGAATGCTCCATAGGGTTTCCAAGGAGCAGATGGTGGATTCAAACTGCTAACCTTTTGACTAGCAGCCAAGCTATTAACCACTGCACCACCAGGGCTCCTGTACAGAAGCATTCAAATGCAGAAAGGAATGGATAGTGCTAAAAAGAAAGGAATATTGGTACATTAAATTGATATTCTCTTTTTATTAATATTGTTATTGTTGTAATTGTTAATAAGGTCTTGTGAGGGTTCAAATAAACATAGAATTAAAAGAAATAACAATAATAACACAAAAGATTGGAAAGGATATAAATAGATTGAAGTGTTATGAAGTGGTAAAGTTACTAATTTAAGACAGATTCTATTAAATAAATGGTGCATTCTAGAATTGTTGTTGTTAGGTGCTGTCAAATTGATTTTTGACTCATAGAGACCTCACGTGACAGAGTAGGACTGCCCTATAGGGTTTTCTGGGCTGTAATCTTTACACGAGCAGATCACCAGGTCTTTTTCCTGCGAAGCTGCTGAGTAGGTTCTAACCACTAATCACTTGATCACCAGCTGAGTGCTTAACCATTCCACCACCAGGGTTCCTTGCATTCTAGGGTAGCCACTAAGATAAAAGTAAAATAATACCTAACTAAGAAGCTAATGGAGCCCTGGTGGCATAGTGGTTAATAACTCAGCTGCTAACCGGGGTTTGGCGGTTCAAATCCACCAGCCGCTTCTTGGAAACTCTATGGAGCAGTTCAGCTTTGTCCTACAGGGTCACTGTGAGTCGGATTCAACTCGACGGCACCTAACAACAACACCACCAACAACAAGCTAATAAAAGTAGAAATAGGAAATATAAAAAACCAAACAACAACCAAAAAAAAAAAACTTGATTTATCCAAAAGAAGGCAGGGAGGAAAAAGGAACAAAACCAAGCTAGGACAAACAGAAAATTAATAATAAAATGATATATTTGAATCCAGACATAACAGTAATTACATTGGTGTTGCATGCCGTGGAGTTGATTGCGACTCATAGCGATCCTTTATGACAGAGTAGAGCGGCTCCATAGGGTTTCCTAGTTGTCATCTTCACGGAGCAAATCACCAGGTCTTTTCTGCTACAGAATGACTAGTGGGTTCCAACCGAACCACTTTCAGTTAGCAGCCAAGTGCTTAACCTTTCTTGCCACCAGGGCTCCTTCAGTAATTACATTAAATAGACTAAATTATCTAAATGAAAGACATCAAATTAGAATATAGATATAGATATATAGATATCTCACGAGAATATACCTTAAACACAGAAATGTTGAAAGGAAAATATATACCATGCAGACCATAATCAAAAGATAGCTGGTGTAGCTTTACTAACATCAGACAACATAAATGTTAAAGAGAAATATTATTAGAGATAAAGAAGACATTTATGATAAGTTGCAATTCAACAAGAAGGTACACTAACTCTAAATAGGTATGTACCTATTAACAGAGCCATATTATACATCTATGAAAAAGAGCAAGCTGCTGTTTTATATAACATGATTGAGTCTCACAGACATAATATTGACAAAAGAAGCCAGACACAAAGGAATGTAAACTGTATAATTTCATTCATATTAAGTTCAGAAATGGAAACCCTGGTGGCAGAGTGGTTAAGAGCTACGGCTGCTAACCAAAAGGTCAGCAGTTGGAGTCCACCAGGCGCTCCTTGGAAACTCTATGGGGCACTTCTACTCCGCCCTGTATAGTTGCTATGAGTCGGAATCAACTTGATGGCAATGGGTTTTTTGTTTGTTTGTTTTTAAGTTTAGAAATAGGCACAACCCTTCTATGCTGAGGCAAGTCTGAATGGTGATTTTCTTCATGGGTCTAGTGGGTAATGACTGATGAAGGGGCATGTAGGAGGTTTCTAGGTTGCTGGCAATGTTCTCTATCTTGAGCTAAGTAATATAATGGGTAAGGTCACTTTTTCAATATTCATGTAGACATGAACTTAAAGTTGATGTACTTTGGTGTTGTTGGGTGCCGTCCAGTTGATTCAGACTCATAACGACGGATGGAGTAGAACTGCTCCATAGGTTTTTGTGCCTGTAACCTTTAGAGAAGCAAATCTCCAGGTCTTTCTCAGTTAGCAGCCAAGCGCTTAATCATTGTGCCATCAGGGTTCCTTTACATGGGTATATATTATGCCTCTATTTTAAAGAATTTTAGAAGAAAAGAAAAGAAAAGAAAAAAAAAAAAAAAAACGAAGAAATTCTAATGTGCCCCCAGGGTTGAGAAGTTCAGAGCTCTGTGATACTGACAATCTGTTGTGTTTTTGCTTACACAAACCTACTGCAGTGTGTGAGGTTACACTGCCCCAGTGGACTAACTGCAGTCTTGTTGACTGAGGGTATTTTCAACACTCCAAGCACCACTGGAAATAGCAATACTGATGGAGACCCTTGGCGTACACATAGGTCCAGAATTTCGTCCCTTCTCTACTCATGGAGTTCCATAGCCTGCAGCAGTTGCCACCAGTCAACTCCTACTCATGGTGACCCCCACGTGTGTCAGATTAGAACTGCGCTCCATAGGGTTTTTGGTGACTGATTTTTTGGAAGTAAATTGCCAGGCCTTTCTTCTGAGGTGCCTCTGGGTGGACTGGAACCTCCAACCTTTGGTTAGCAACCAAGCACACTGACCATTTGCAGCGCCCAGGGACATAGCCTGTACATGGCCCATAAAATTCCTACTCTAGAGAATCCTAGAATATACCAAATACGCTGTGAGTCAGAACCAACTGGACGGCACCTACAACAACAGCAACATACCTATTACATCAGTTCCCCTTAGATAAGCCTCAGTGGTTTTCTCCCACAAAAGGCAAAGTCCTAGAGTTTTAAGACCTGTATGTATTACACCTCTCCAACCTTTATCTTGTCCAAACCTTTAAGACTGAAAATGCCACTTCATTCTCTCCCATCCACTTCCACTTCTTCCTGCTCCTGTTCACAGACCTCTGTTTCTAATCACTCACGACATTTTGGGCTTGGGTAGACACTGTCTGATTTTGGAACAAAGTGGTAGTAGGAGTTCCTACTTCTGACAACACATATTGTAGAATTAATCTGGGGTACAAAGAGTGCTGGTTATTATACATACAAAATCTAAGAAAATGCCTCCCTGAGAGCAATGTAATAGCTAACATGCTTATTTTGCAAATGTAGGAAGCATTGCAAACTTTAAATGCCTTGGAATGGTGCAGTGATTGGACAGAGCTGGCCAATCTTCAAGGGCATGCTTTCTCTTTCAATCATAAGCAAAGAGTTCCTCTGGCAGACACGGGCCAGTTTCTCACAGGGAGAGGTTTAATGCACTTGCTGATGTGTATGTTTGCTGAAGTTTTCTCTCCATTTGCTTGAGAATCGGGCAGTTTCCAGGAGAAAAAAAAACGTGCTTTGTGTTTCTGCTCAGGTTTTTTTTCATTTATTTGTTTACATTATGATAAACTGTGCTGTGTTTTTGAGAAATTGAAATGGTATATATTCAAATAAAAAGAACAGCAGAGTGAAAGAACACAATATGGAAAGCAGCTGGAACATCTTAAGATAATAGAGAGAAATAGAAATGACAGAGATTTTAAAAGAATTAATTTCCTCTTCATCCTCTAAATAAACAAAAATGTATCTTTAGGGATCTGCGGTGAAAGATGAATGTTTGCTGATGCTGGTGTTCGAAGCAATTTGGTGTGGTGGCTAGGAGACCGAGCTCCACCACTGAGCAGGTTTGCGGCCCTGTGCGAATCATTTTGTCCTCTGTGCCTCAGCTTCCAGATTTGCAAAAAGAGGGTGATGAAACATGGCAATAATCCACATAAAGGTCTTCTAGGTGCCAGTCAGTATTCCAACCACTACGTATATATATATCATCTCCTTTAATTGTCCCAATTAAGTGAGTGCTATTATTATCTATCATCCCTACTGTACAGACAGGGAAACTGAGGTACAGAAGGACTAACTGACATGCCCAAGGCCACACAACTAGTAAATGGCAGAGTTGAGATTCAACCGTTGGCTGTCTAGCTCAGATTTGGGCTCTTTGCCATTAAACTCTGTCTCTCTGTTAGGTTTAAGCATGTCACTTCTTCACTTAAAGTGCCCTTCTAGGTCATCATTGCTGTCAGGATAAAAACCCAACTCCATAACATGGGATAGATGACCCTTGCCAAAGGAGCGTGATCCTTCTCCGGTCTTCTCTCTCCCAACCCCTGGCAACCTCAGCATCTCGCCCGCTACCACGGTCCTCATGCATTCCCTGACCATCTCCTATGACCCTTCATGCCTCTGCTCTTGCTCCTCCCTCTGCCTGCAATGCTCTCCCTGCACTGACCCCGTACCCCTTCTGAATGCTTTACAGACTCCTACCCTATGGGGCAGTTCTATTCTGTCATATAGGGTCACTATGAATCGGAATTGATTCAATGGCACACTACACCAACTCTTCTTCAAGTGCCTGGAAAACTATATTTCCTCCCAGGAGTTTTCCCTGACTTCCATGGGCAGAGTCCCCATTCAACTTAATGTGCACCTTTACTGTAGTAAAGCATTACCTGATTTAGTATATGAATCTGGTTCTCCCACCAGACCATGGATCAGACATCGGGCTTCTTCTCTACCAGTCTAAGGAATTAGTGGCAATTCCCAGAGCACTGTGTTGAGAAGGATTCTGAAGTCATATCTGGGGTCAGCAGGAAAATATTAAATGCAGACTCCATAAAAGCAAGAACCTTATTTGGCTTTTACATCCTGGCATCACCAGCGCCTGGCTCACTCTGAGCACACGTACATAATTAATATCTGTATGAGTGAATGATGGAATAACAATGTCTGCTGTAGTAAAGGAGTGGGAAGTCAGGGCACTCACGCCAGATTTTTGACATCCTTCTAGTAGTCTTTGAACTCTTCAACAACAGAGATCACGTTTTTTATCTTAGTATCACTGGTGCCGCGTACAGTACATTAAGCAAAATATTATTGCTGTATAGCACATGGTTGAGGGAAGTGCCTGAAAGCTCTGAGTCTAGGCATGGAAGAGGAAAACCAAGCCGTGTGACTCACTGTCTCCTCTGTTCCGTAATGAACCCAATGGAACACTGCAGAAAGTAATGTTTTCTGCAGCTGAAGTTGTGTTTACTGATGTGTGACTCTTCCCATGACATTGTGAATTAACAACAGGCCTGCCTGAGGGTTAGAATGAAGAGGAAGATGGCAGCTACCAGAGAACATCCACTCCTAGAGAACATCCTTTCCTCTCTCACTTGCCCAGTGTTACACCTCCACTCTGCCACTGTGTTAGACAGCCTTGGAGTCCAGGGTTTGTCTCAGAAAAAAAGTAAAGCTCTCTAAGACCCCCTCTAGGCCCTTTTGGTTTGAGGAACCACCATTTGTTTGTGTTTTGAATCTCTTTTCTCTCAATTTTTATATGACAAGGAAAAAACGTTCAGTCCTGAAAAGGATAACCGGTTGCTGTTAAGCTGATTCTGACTCACGGAGACCCCAGGCGTGTCAGAGTAGAACTGTGCACCATAAGAATTTCAATGGTTGATTTTTCAGAAGTGGGTCACCAGGCCTTACTTCTGAGGTGACTCTGGGAGGACTTGAACCTCCAAGCTTTTGTTAGCATCCAAGAGAATTAAAAATTTGCACCACCCATGGATTCCAAAAGGGATAAATGACGGAAATATTTTTAGTATCTTTTATAATGAATCAAGGCCAAGTAGGAAGTTTCCCCTCAGGATGTCAACCTTAACTGCCTATGTCTCACGTGTAAGGATACTTACTTTACCCACCAACTGACTTTGTATTCCCATTCTGAGAAAACACCAGAAAATTTCAAAGGAAAAGGCAGAAAACCCAAAGGGATAGAGATTACAAAGGGATTCTGGCAGATTAAAAAAAAAAAAAAAAACACCTCAGCAACACCCAGGGGTCAAGCTCATGTTGCTGTCTTCAAGCTGTGCTGGTGGTAGAGCTGGTGGAACAAACACCCCCTGAGCTCTCAGAGCTGCTTCTATTTTTCGGACCTGCTCAAAAGAGCTCTTGTGAGAAGACGTGAACAATAAAATGTTCAGTCTCTTCACAAAAAAAAAAAAAAAAAATGCAGTGTGACTCTTTTTTTGTTCATTTGTTTGTTTTAATTGACCAGAACTAGAACGAATTGGCTCAAAATAATTTGGTGACATTCTTTGAGATGTTCTTTAAATGCCTGAAGTGTCATAAAACCAAAGATAAAAAAATCATTACTGCGAAAGGTAAACTTGGGGAGGTCAAGTGTTATGGTTAAGACTGTGTGTCAGCTTGGCTGGGCCATGATTCTTAGTGGTTATATGTGATCACTCCCATGATGGAATCTGCTGTGAGGAGACAATCAGTTGAAAGAGAGTTTCCTTGCGGGTGTGGTCTGCATCCCTATACAAGCAGATGTTCTAGCTTTTTGCTTGATCTGGATCCTGTGGCTGCCTTTTGTTTATTTGACCTCCAGTTCTTGGGACTTGAGCTATCAGCTTATCAGCCGATCTTGGGATTCCTCGATCTTCACAGTGTGTGAGTGAAAGCCCCGCTCTCCGACCTGCCGATCTTGGGTTCACCAGTCCCTGCGGCTACATGAATCAAGAGAAGCCTCTATCCTGATCCATGGACTTGAGACGTTCCAGCTTCTACAATCGCGTAAACTGTTTCCTTGATATAAACCTCTCTCTATATATATTTATATGCTTTACCGGCTTTGCTTCTCTAGAGAACCCAGCCTAAGACAGCAAATGTTTCCTCTTTCCTGATCTCACTCTGGGGTTTACGATGAACCCACTGTGAGATCTGGATCTGAGCTTGTCCAATAGAACTTTCTGTGAGGACGGAAATGCTCTGCCCAATGCAGTTTCCACTGGCCACATGTGGCTCCTGATCACTGGAAAAGTGGCTTGTTGTTGTTAGCTACTGTCAAGTTGATCCCTGACTCACGGCAATCCCATGTGCAACAGAACAAAATGCTGTCTGATCCTGCGCCATCCCTAGGATCGATCGCAGATCAGACTGCTGTGATCCATAGCTGATTTTCAGAAGTAGATTGCCAGGCCTTTCTTCCTAGTCCATCTTAGTCTGGAAGCTCTGCTGAGACCTGTTCAGCATCATAGCAACACACAAGCCTCCACGGACAGACAGGTGGCGGCTGTGCATGAGGGGCATTGGCCAGCAATTGAACCTGGGTCTCTCCCATGAAAGGTGAGAATTCTACCATTGAACCACCCCAGCCCCCTAAAATGTGGCTAGTGTGACCTTATTTTACTCTTCTCTTGAAAATGAGCTTTACAGTCTAGCCAGGCAAATTTTCTTCTTTCCCCCTAATGTCCACATTTACCTACATCTCCAAGCCTTTGTTCAAACTGAGTCTGATATATGAATTCCTAGACCCTCAGGACTTTAGCGTGCAAAGCAGTATCTCATGAAGAGAAACCACACAGCCCTGCCTGCCTTCTTTTAACTGTTTACCTGGAGTATCCTGAACCCCTGGCCCTTCATATCTACCTCTTCATGACTAACTATAACCTGAAGAAATTCCCGGACCCTTGCTGGCTTCACTGCTCAGACTTGCTCAGCCCCTTAATTTTCTATGATCACTGTCCCACCTCCACCATGACCCCCCTTCCCTGCCTTGGGTCCCTGGAAGTGGCTCTGGAAATAATCTCACACAAGCTCCTGATTATACAGAAGAGGACACTGAGACACAGAGAGGAGAACTGACCTCAGTCATCCCTCAGACAGAGTTAACTGCAGCCTTACCAATCCACTCTGCCTGTGGAAATCCCACCCATTTATCCAAGCTTCATCTGTAGGGCCCTGCTTCCCTACAAGGTCATCTCTACTTGTTTGTGCCCATTAGTAACCTCTTGGAATCCCTGGGCATTGCAAATTGTTAATGCACTTGGCTGCTAATGGAAAGGTTGGGGATTCAAGTCTACCCAGAGGCTCCTCAAAAGAAAGGTCTGCTGATCTACTTCTGAAAAATCAGTCATTGAAAACCCCGTGGAGCCCAGTTCTTCCCTGCCACACATGAGGTTGGCATGAGTCAAAATCAACTTGACAGGAACAAGTTTAATAACCTTCCCTGTGTATTCCTCTAGCACACTGCCAGTAACATCCATTTTGGCACAAAGTCAGGCATTGCTGCAGTATACTTTTCTTAACTAGAATGCAGAAGTTCAGAAAGCAGAGACCATTTGTTTAACGGTCTTCCTGCCCAATGCTATGTATCATATTATGTGCTCAACAATACTGTTGAAAGATTAAAATGGCAACACTTACCTCCGACCCCGAAGAGGATAGTGTGTACTCTAAAGGGAAAAAGAGTGAGATAATCAGGTCACTTCTCTCAGATAAACTGTAAGAGAGAAATTTGATTGAATTTCCTTTGTCGTTTGAGAGAAGATCTCCTTCATTTAGTAGACCAAGGCCCAAGCCAGAGATTTAAAAGTTAAAATTATTTGGTCTATTTTTCCAACATATTGAGTCAGTCAATTCAATACAGCTAGTATTTATTAAATTTGAAGACCTTATACTATACTTTAAAGGACAAGACTTTCACACATGAAAGAGATTGAGATTAATAGAAGACAGAATGTCATTTAATTCCAACATTTATTGAATGCCTGCTATGAGCCAAAATATGTGTAGTTCAAAGCTATTCAGGGTTGGTGGCAGCCAAAGTAATTAAGAATCACTTTATGGACGTGATAAAAATTTTAGACTTTTTGGTAGAAATGACGTGCTGGTAGAAATGAGCAAGGCTGATAGGAAAAAGAGGAGGAGGAGCCACCAGGACAGGAAATTGGCTAAGTAATGGTGCAGATGTGAAAATGTGTCTGATCTACGTGGACTTTGGTTCAGAGAAGGGTTTTAGCCATAGTTAGGGTTATTTACTGAGGAGAGGCGGGAATTTCACTACTCGGGAGATAGGACCAACCTGCCCTGACCAGGAGGATGAAATTGGACTCAATTCCATGGCCAATGGGAAAACCCACTAAGTTTCTAAACAGCATGGGAACATGTGAAGATGTCAGAGACATATGAAGTGGGGGGAGCTCCCACCTATCCAGGAGCGAATTGATGTATACACCAATTGTGGTAGTGTAGCAGCAACAAAGAGCAAAAGAATCATCCATTTTAGGACTAATTGTCAAATAATGTGAGGACATACTATTTTATGAGTATGAAGACTTTGAGGGGAGGAATGAAAGATGTTTCCAAGTTTGCAAGTTGAGAGAATGTTCCTCTGACAGAAGAAGACATTAAGGGAAGAAGTGAGTCATTAATGTATTAAGAAGAGGACATATTGAGTGTAAACAGAAAACAGACTGTCAGATAGAGATGCTAAATGAACTTAAAATAGGGAACTGGAACTAGAATTAGAGGTCAGGATGGGGAAAGAGGCTTTCACATCAAGAGAGACAACCTTGTTCTCCTCTCAAACACACTTGGTTCTCCCTTATTAGGCTGCATAATATGGAAGTCCAGGCCAGGGTGAATGTTAGAACATGGTTGTATCTAGGCCACTGTCTCCAGGGGTCTCTGGAGGTTTATCTTACCACAAGCTTACCTTACCAAAGGCATTAAAGGTCATTCAAAGTCAGACTATCAGTTAGTTGCTTCATAAATAGCCATGAACAGACAGTCTCGGTTTGAGCTGAGACCTGGACCTTTGGAGAGAGTAAGAAATTTCGTCTCATATGCACATTAAAGAGAAAACCAAGTTGTGGAGAATAGAGGGTGGACATTCAGTCTGTCCACTTTGGTGTCTTTCTTGTGTGAGTTCTAATAAAGTGACCCATTTCCCCAGTTCTTACATATCTGAGGCTGAGGAATTGTGATGGAGAATACACAGGTCACCCACGGTATTCTCACCTGAGCCCTCTTCACAAGAATTTCTGGAGCTCAACACCTCAACCCACTCCCACACCACCCATCACACACACAGTCCCTCACATCACCTAGCAGAGCTTTAAGGTGACTTTCTCCTTTCTCAGTGGCTGCCACTGGTAGAGAAGGGAAGTCTCTCTCTATGTCACTAGCTTAGAAAACCCCCTCAGCCATAATATTGTCACTCCAAAGCCAAGGCATGTTCCTCTGTTGTCTTCCATGTTGGTGTCGTTCCAGTTCTTTCCTGGTCCATCAGATTTCTCACATGCAGACCGTTCAGGTCACCCAGATCTGCTGTCACTCTGAGGCAATAAGCGCCAGCTTTGAGGAAGCCCCTGGTTGTGGTACTTCGAACTTGTCATGGTCCTTTTTGTCCTTCTTATTTCTGTCCTCATTGAGACAAAAGAAGGCCCTCCTAGCTTCTAGTGTTACAGTTTATAATTAGATCTCCAAGCAAAGGCTATGCCCTCTTAGTTTATCATAATCCCTACTGTGTGTCTACTTCTTAATTTGAGTCACCTGTTCAGATTCTTGTGAGGAACCTGGGATAAAATCTCTCTCACATAAATGAAGGGACAATATGTGTGGTGCCATTCAATGTCACACCCAAGGTCTTTCCTCTCCTACCATTGTCCCTGGGCAGAGAGCTCCAGCACCAGGTTCTCTCTGAGCTTAGGGCTGTTGCCCTGTTTAGCTAAAGGCACTATATGGGAGGTAAGGCTATATCTCTTGTCACAGTCCTTGTCTGCAAAGCCTACTGTCAGCTTGGATGCACTTAATCATATTTCATGCCCAAACACTCAGGGGCCTCCATTTATGAAGATAATCAGAGGAAGCCCATCGTCACATATTATGTCAGGCCAGGGTTCTGTGGAGGACACTCAGCTAAGTTACACACACACACACACACACACACACACATCAGAGCCCTCTCGACAATAATAATAATAAGAGCAACAATAATCGGAGACTCTACTAAAGGCAATAGCGTTCTTTCAATAACAAGGACCATGTGTTTCCGGAGATGTAATTAGCAATTATGCAGGATTATTTAACTGAAGCCAGTTGCCTAATCTTATGTAAAACATGTCCCATTTTCTTTGCAATCCCTGATATGAGTTGGAAGTTAGTTTAGGATAATCAGTTTCAAAATAGAGATTAAATCGTAACTCATTGCCCTAGTTGAGTCCAAAAATTCCTTGGTCAGGACTTCCAATCATTTCCAGTCATTTATTAAAGACAAAACATTGCTACTTTGATAACCCTGCTGATCATTTCAAGCTGGCCTTTATGAGAGTGAAAAAGACGCTGTTCCCAAAAATATTATCAGATAGCTAGATGGATTTATTTTTTTTTACTTCCAGTAAAATAATGGCTTGGAAGAGAGCAAAGGGAAAAGAAATCCAAACTGTAAATTATAAGAATAAGTTGGACCACATCATCTCCCTGAGAGTATGACTGATTTGGCTGATAATCTTTCAGAAAGTGCATCAAGATACAGCAGTGGAGAATTCTAATTTCTTTTTTCAGACGCAGTATGAATTGTAAAAGATGGAAAAATACCGAGAGACAAAGAGTATTATTCACGTATTGCTATTTGATGCCAGTTGGAAATTGAAAGTTCTATCCCAAAATGTTCTAGCAATTTTTCATACCCCACAGCATGTCTAGGTAAAAACAGCTGGCTCATGCTCAGAATTTAAGTCATAGCAAGACTTTTAAATCCTTATTTTATTTAAAAGTTCACAGTTTTAAATATTGCTCAGAGAACCTGCAGTGGGGGTAGGGTGAAAAGGAGAACAGGGACAGAAAAAGGAGTCATGTGAACAAAAGATCCCAACTGTTCTCAGGACAGTCCAGGGTCACCATCAAGACGGCCACTGGTGAAATTCACACAACTGTTTATAAACCCATTGTATCACCAGTTATAGAAATTAAATGCCACTGTGTAGATGTTTTGCTGCTTTGGATGTGAGATGGAGAGGAGAGTACTATATTCATAGCAGGTTTGAATCTGTGACGTTTATATTTCTGAAAAATCATAATATCCCTGAAATCTCTGGAAGATTCATTGTACACTCCACAAACTTTACCAGGAAGTATATTTGATTGTGGAGCCCTGGTGGCACAATGGTTAAGAGCTCAGCTGCTAACCAAAAGGTCAGCAGTTCAAATCCATCAGCCGCTCCTTGGAAACCCTAAGGGGCAGTTCTATAGGGTCACTGTCCTATAGGGTCACTATGAGTCAGAATCAACTTGACAGTAATGGGTTTTAGTTTTTTATAGGGTCGCTATGAGTCAGAATCTACTGGATGTCAACAGATCTGGTTTTTTGGTGTATGGAGAATTCTGCCAAGCGTCAGAGGATTCAATATTACACTGGGATCTTGACTGTGGGGTAGAGGGCAGATTTAGGCAGAAAGAACCTCATCTGAGAACATACCTACATGGTAAATAGCATTGCTTTGCCAGGAATCTATAAGCGCATTAATATAGACCTTATCAAATTTCTCTTTGTACAGTTTAACCGAGTGGCACTGTCTCCCTCTGCTGGACTAACGTGACATTGCACATACTGACTTCACACCTCTCCTGCTAGGCTTACAGAGTGATGCAGTCCCTGTCAACTTTCGCACCCCAACCAAGGGGCTGGAGTGCTAGAGCTTGGCCAGGGTGTAGTACCCTTACAGAATTCTGATGCGCCTGACCACAGGCTGCAGTATATGGAGCTGAGAAAAGTTGCATCTTGGGTCGGGGGGGCAAAGAGAATCCAGGTTCCATTCAGTAAGACAGAAGTTAGAGAAACAAAATTATCCCAAGGGCTAAAAGCATAGTCATAAGCAGAGCCTTGTGAAATACCTTGTAATTGCTGGCAGAACTGAGGCCTGAGGGCTTCAAGAAACGGGAAATACATGGGTTCAAATGAACTGGACTAGAGAGATGTAAGTCAGATTACCCAGTAAGTAGCTAGAATTTTAGTTCCAGCTCAGTGTCTCAGCATGCACAATGATTATCTTTCTTTATGTCCAGCTGATTTCTTAAAGCGTGTATTTCCCAGTTACAGTGGGGGAATCTCTTAAAATTTGTCTGGTTGGAATCCCAAAGAAATGTCCTAATGTGCTTATTTTTTAAAATGAAGTTTAACATACGGTGTTGTGACATCTGAGTTCTAAAGAACTCATTTTCTTAAATATTATGATGGAAGTACTTTTTAGATCCTAGCCTACTAGGAGACATGTTTTTGGAATTAGAGTAGGCTAAGAGCCCTGGGTCACTATGAGTCGGAATCAACTCGACAGCAAAGGGTTTGTTTTTTGTTTTTGTTTTTTTTTTTAAGTGCCCTGGTGGTGCAGTGGTTAAGACCCTGGCTGCTAACCAAAAGGTCGGCAGTTTGAATTCACCAGCTGCTCCTTGGAAGCCCTATGGGGCAGTTCTACTCTGTCCTATAGGGTTGATAGGAGTTGGAATCGACTCGACGGCAATGAGTTTTCAGTTTTTTGGTCAACTCTCCGATTAAAGCTTAAAGGAATGTAAGCTAAGCCCCTCAGCTCATACCACTGGAGCGGTATTTTCTTCTAATGCTGGTTCAATTCTCTGGGGAGCTAAATGTGCTTTGTTTCAATATATGATGTAACCTTGCTCAGTTGGTTTCCTAGGGCTGCCATAACAAAGCACCACAAATTGGATGGCTTTAAACAACAGAAATTTATTGTCTAACAGTTCCAGGGGCTAGAAGTCTCAATGCGAGGTGTGCACCAGGCCATGTTCTCTCTGAGGGTCTCCAGGGGAAGATCTTTCTTTGCGTTTTGCACCTTCCGGTTGTCCCGGGTGTCCTTCAGTTGCAGATGCATCCTCACATGACGCTTTTCCCTATCTGTCTGCTTCTCTGGTTCTTTTCCTCTTTTTCTAAGGACTCTACTCACATGGGATTAGGAACTACCTTTTAGGTTGTGTTGTAATGGAGAATAGGTGTATACATTCTTTTATGTTCTCTGGTTTATTTATCATGAAGAAATGTTGTTTCTGTTATTTGCTGTCAAGTCAGCTCCTATTCCTGGTGACCTTATGGATGACAGAATGAAATGTTGCCCTCCGGCGCCATCTTCATGATCGTGGGTATGTTTGAGTTCATTGTTTCAGTTACATCATTCCATCTCACTGAAGATTTCCCTTGTTTCCACTGACCCTCTATTTTACCAAACATGATGCCCTTTTCTGGTAATTGATCTTTCCTGATGACATGTCCAAAGTAAGCAAGCCAAAAGTCTTTCCATCCTTGCTTCTAAGGAGCATTCTAAGACTGATTTTTTCATTCTTCTGGCAGTTCACTAAGTGGCCCCAGTACATAACTTGCATTATTATCTGATTATTGTCAAAAAGAATTGCTTAAGATAACAATCTTAAGCCAAAGTCATTAGGTTTGACAGATGTCCTCCAACTTTCAATAGATTTATATTCATTTTTTAAATGGCAGTTTAAATTATTCAGTTACCACAATAGAGTTTTGCTAGTGTTTACCCTGGAAAGTTTATCAGGAAGTACATTGCTTAAAATTAAACTTTCTATTTTGTGTGCAAACATTTTTGGCAGAGTGCCTGAGGATCAATAAGTAGTGGCTGTCATGATGACAAAGATGACAACGATGACACCAGTGATATCATCACCCTTCTGGTGTTTCATGTACTGCCCTCCGAAGACTGAAAAATCCATCCTATTAAAAGGCGCAGTGTGAAGCACTGAAATTAACCTTTTATATCACACAATATTACCTTAAATTCCAAAGCCACCTAACAGAAATAACCACTGTTTCATTAAATTTACTTTTAGATGGCTTATAAAATTCTTCTCCATAATCTTTCAGATAGTTTAGAAGTCAGTGTTTGACAGCAGCTGGAGATGTGGCTCCTGAGATGTTTTCTAGAGGGATCTAATTAAAAGAATAAGATGTCTTTTTCAGAATGCCCAGCCTAGATCTGAATAGTGGGAGGCTGGAGGCAGATAGGGTCAGGTGACGGGGGTGTAGGGGCTTCAAGCGGAGGGCTTCAAGAAATGGGAAATACATGGGTTCAAATGAACTGGAGTAGAGAGATGTAAGTCAGATTACCCAGTAAGTAGCTAGAATTTTAGTTCAATTTTAGTTCAAACTCAGCGCCTGGAGCACTTCCATGAGGGACACTCTCCTCTGAACAGTGGAGTGACATGATGAAAACAGTGGGAAGTGTGAGTTGTAGACATGGACGCTCTTTCTCCACTCTGCCCTGCTAATAAGTCATGGAGACAACAGAACTACTGCAGGTTCATCAGTGCAATCTTTCATAAATTGGGTAATTAGCTTTGTTGACTGTCACCAGGTATATATGCCCTTCTCTGAGCACTCCTAGAGCTGCCTAAATGATAAGACAAGCACTATTACCATAAAACTGTATTAAGTTTAACAGAAATCACTTTTTAACACATGCCAAGCATTAACTGCCTCTGGGTAATATAGAGACACAAAGACTTCCTAATTGACCTCCACATTTGAATCCTCATTCATTGCCCATAATTGTGGATATTCTATAGTAACTGTGATTATAAATAAACAGATATCGATAACTTGTTTAGTGTTAGATGCTTTATATGCATCATCTCAAATACACATCACGTTTATTCCATGGCATAGGTTTTATCATTAGCCATATTTCAAAGATAGAAGCACAGAGAAGTCGAGTCTCCTGCCCAAAGTACACAGGTGGCAGGTGGCAGAGTGGGTATTCCATTTCAGAGGTCTGCCTTCAGAGGCTGCATGCACCCTTAACCATAGAATCAGTGCCCCTCTGTATACAAAAGTAACACCGTGAATGTGTGCTATGCTGTCGTGCCAACCTCGGGTCTCCTGAAAAGCCTCTGAGTGTCCTGGTCAGAGCCTGTCCAAAGTTCACCACTTCCCCAGAATTCATCTGACTCTCTGCTCATGCTGAGACTTGGTGTTGGGCAGAAAATCTCCCAGCATAACTGCTGTGTCCCAGCCACTTTCCAGAAAGTTATGGCTAAGCTGTTCTTGTTGGCTGCATAGCCTCCTCTCTCAGCCTGTAATTCCACATTGCTGAATCCTCGTGGAATCTACTTTGAAGGAGAACTCAATTCTTTTGCTGCCTATCCCAATGTCTTTTCTTGCATGTCTTTATCTCTCTTTTCCTTTCGTCACGAAAGAAGTGTCCTTGGCCTGCTATCCTCACAGTCCTTCAGGTCTCTCAAGTACTTCCCTGTATAATTCTGAATATCTAAGCTGTCGGCCTATAGTGTTTAAACAATAATTTGGTTTCTTAAGCAATTTCCATACTTTCCTAAATAAACTTTAGACACTATTACTTAATTAAGATAGAAAGAGTGCAATGAAGCTGACATTTATTAAACATACATTTTGTGTCAGGACTTCTCCTAGACAGTTTGCCTATCAAGGTTGTAAGGAGGATTCAATAAAGCAAGCTTGCAATTTCTATTATTCCCATTTCACTGATTAGGAAGGAAGTGAAACCACTAACCCAGTTGACACAACTAATAATTTATGGCACAGAGAATAAAACCTGAGTCAGCTAGACTCCAAATCCATGTTTTGGCCATTGCAGCCATGTGTTTTACACCCTAAAGGGGGTGTGTATTACCTAGGGATCTTGTTAAAATGCCGATTCTGATGCAGAAGGTCTGGGCTAGAGTCTGAGATTCGGCATTTCTGATAAGCTTCCATCTGAGACTGAGGCTGTTAATCTGAGACTACAATGCTCAATGAACATTTTGTTCACAGACAGTGAAAAGGTCAGCCTCAGGCCCATCCCTTTAAATGGCACACATCTCATGTTAGTGAATCAAAATGAATGAACGGTTATCCGGACACAGAAGGTGTTGCATAGTGTTTCCTAAAGTGTGCTCCTTGGGTCCTCTGCACAGAACCACCTGGAGTGCGTGTTAAATGCAGTTTTCTGGGTAGCACCTACTAGATCAGAAAAGCTGAGGCACAACCTGAGAAGCTGCATTTATGACAAGCTTCCCAGGCCCTCTAAACACCTATCCAAGTCTGAGAAGAACTAGAGTAGCATAAGCACTGAACGGATGGCTGCAAAGGCAAAATGATGATCATGGAGGCTTATTGGGAAAGGCCTACAGACAAAGGGACCTGAATGGACCCTCCCTGAAGGCCAGGAGAAGTGCCTTCCCCTGTGGTGTAAAAGTGAGGTTAAAGCTAAGAGGGTTAAGAGTCACAAAGTTTGAGAGTCAGAAGGCATCAACCAGGAAAATCACCTCTGAGTTCTCGGTAAGGAGATGCTCTCTGCTCCCTACGAGATAAGAGTCATGGCATTTTGGCCCACATTGATAAAAACTTGATGTGCAATAAATTCTGAATTCATAGACATTTTAGATGCTCTCTTGGCAGCGCCCAGTGGAGAAGAGGAATAGAAATCAGCTTTCTCATTTGTGTAGCATTTAACCTTGTGTGTCAACACCCATAACATAATCTGTTCTCGTGCATTGCCTCAGAGGGTGGGTACAGGCAAGCATGATTCATTCCCAGCCCACAGTGAGCACAATGAGCCTCAGGGAACAGTAGCAATGCCTGGGCCAAACGTCTACGCTCCAACTCTGGGACTAGGACTCTCCAACCAGCTGAGGAGCTTCCAAATGCGGCTGTGCCTCAGATCCACTGAGGAAGCCCCACCCCAGGTCTGCTTAACGAGGCAGAGTCTTTGAGAGGGGAGCCTGATGATATATATTTCTCAAAAAATAACTCAAATAATTCTTATGCAACTAATCCATGGAATCTTGTTTGAGAGCCAGTCAACTAGATTACATGCTGTGTAAGAAATGTCTGATTACTTCAAGAGTCATCTAGAAAGAGAAGAAGTAAAGGAGCTGGGACTCTGTGATATCTTCTGAAGATGGGAATGGTAGCAGGCATGTTTTAGGGTCTCCCCTTAAAAAACAGTTACTGTCAAATCAATTCTAACTCATGGTGATCCCATAAGTGTCAGAATAGAACCGTGTTCCGTAGTGTTTTCAGTGGTTGGTTTTTCAGAAGTAGATCACCAGGCCTTTTTTCCATGGTTCCTCTGGATGCATTCAAACCTCTAATCTTTCAGTTGGCAGCTGAGCACATTAATCATTTGCACCACCCAGGGACTCCAGGGTCTCCCCTATGGTTCCTTAACTGCCTTAGATTGCTGCCCTTAGAAGGAAGGTTCTAAGACTTCTGGAGGTGGGAACATTTAGGAGATTTTCTTTTAAAAATGGTCGAAAGAAGACATAGCTCAGAATCTGGGAGGTTTTATTAACAAGCCCTTCAAAGTTAAGGAATAACTTTAAATTTCTATAATTACAAGATACAGTGGCAGCGGAAGATGTTGCTGAGGTGCTGGATTTAGGAGCAGCTGTTGGTTTAAGTCTTTATTGGCTGTGTAACTTTGGCTAAGTCAGTTAACCTCTATGAGATTCAACCACTTTCTCTCCATAACCTAAAAAGGTTTGTTGGGAAGACTACATGAGAATGCATGAGTGAACGCACATACCACACAAAAGATGTTCCTTGTGCATCAGTTGAGCTGAATCTGAGGTCCTCGGAAGGGTGGACTGTGGAGATAGGAATCAAGAGATTCCCCATGGCTGCTGGGAAAGTGGTTTAGATGTAGGAATCTAGCTTCTCTGTCCACAGGTCTGGCCTTCTACATTGATAGATGAGGTAGCAAAATGAGCAGGGTGATTGAGGGGTCTCCAGAAAGCTCCTCAGAGACAAAATGTCTAAAATTTTATCATTTTATCATTTAGAGATTGCTCCTTGGAGCTTCTCTTCTGTGCATCTCTTTGAAAAAAGAAAAATCCCTAATAAGCTGACTTTATTCTAAAATTTCTTATCTGTTCTTCGACTAGAGGAACCAAAAGGACATGTGTATGGGGAGATCTGGAGGGGTGAGGACACTAGGGAGATAATGGGGCACAAGAAAGGGAGGTGAGAGGTGCTGAAAATCAAATTCTGCTGGCTTCACAACATCTCCTATTCTGTAGATTTAGAAACATTTTGTGGTGGGGTGAATTTGAGGTCCTCACTGAAGGTGAGAGGTTTGCTACCAGAAGAAATCTGTTGGAACCTGGTGCCACTCTCCTTGGATAGCACAGATGACTGGTTTTAGAGAAGGGGAACTTGTGTATCAAAGCATCCTTAGGAAGGAGGCAAATGCTCCTAATCAGAGTAGGGGGGAATCCTTTCAGGAGAAGGAATATGTGCTATTCTTACGACACTAGTCTGTGTTGTCTCTTGAAGAAAACAAAGTCTCTCTGTAGAGAAGTATGGTTGCTCCTGTGTGAGTCACCAGAAAATCAACTGTGAAACTCTTCGATTCCCACCCTGCCTAATGAGAAACTCCTACTGTGGGCATTAAAAAAGGGGGTGGAGTCTCTAGGTGGTGCAAATAGTTAACACACTGGGCTGCTAACCGAAAGGTTGGAGGTTCAAGTTAACCCAGGGTGCCTCAGAAGAAAGACCTGGTGATCTACTTCTGAAAAAATCAGTCATTAAATACCCTATGGAATA
>NW_004444073.1:4018260-4019712 GCF_000243295.1 Trichechus manatus latirostris
TGACAAAATGCTGCTATACCTGGAGAGGTTGGGCTTTTGACAGGAAAGAACTACACTGGGTGAGATTCACATGTAAGCAGCTTTCCTCTAGGGCTCTCCCCAGTCAGCATGCAGTTTCATTGGACTGAGGAGTTAGAGGTCAGAGTTTGGGACCACCAGAGTGCTAGATATTGAAGAGGGAAAATCCTAGAAAAGAGACAGTCTGTGGAGGTAGCCTCCAAATCTGCACAGTAACCACCCTCAGATCCTTGGCTGACACTTGATCTATGGTGAGAAGGATAAGATGCCTAGCTGCCCAAGGGGAAGCAATTGCAGAAAGGCTCGAAGGGTGTCAGGGCTTATGTGATGACTCCCCATTTGTACCTCCAGACATAGCCTCTCTCCTGAATCCTAGACTCCAATAACCAACTGCCTAGTCACCAATTCATAGATTCATGGATACATAGCAGTCATGTCAAATTTAACACGATCAAAACAGAATTCCTAATCTCTCCATGAAAAGAAAAACAAACTAACAAAAAAATCTTACTGTTCCCCCCAGCCTCCTCCTTCTCACAGTTACTAACAATTGTGTCTACTGAAGTCACAGATCCTGGAGTCATCCTTGGGCTCCTCTCTTTCTCTTGACATCCAACCTACCAGCAAAGCCTGTTGGCTGCACCCTCAGACTCTTTCTCATCACCTCCACTACTAATACTTTCATCTAAACTACCTCTGGAAAACAAGATGAAGTTGGATCCCTTCTTCATACTCTATACATAGGAAACAATTTATGATGAATTAAAAACTTAAGTGTTCAAGCAGCTAAACATTTTAGAGAAAATATAGATTAATATCCATATTACCCCAGGATAAGAAATAGCGTATTTAAACAAAACAGCACAAGCCTAAAAGAAAAGATTTATACATTTGAGTCTATTAAATTTAGAATGTCTATTCATCAAACACCAGAAAGTAAGTGAAAAGATAAGCCACCACCTATGTACTGATGGAAACCCTGGTGGTGTAGTGGTTAAGAGCTACGGCTGCTAACCAAAAGGTCAGCAGTTCAAATCCACCAGGAGCTCCTTGGAAACCCTATGGGGCAGTTCTACTCTGTCCTATAAGGTCGCTATGAGTCGGAATTGACTTGA
The DNA here is from genome assembly GCF_000243295.1 of Trichechus manatus latirostris. Taxonomy (NCBI): domain Eukaryota; kingdom Metazoa; phylum Chordata; class Mammalia; order Sirenia; family Trichechidae; genus Trichechus; species Trichechus manatus. Next base: position 4,019,394 of record NW_004444073.1, read on the forward strand.
GTGCAATGGGTTTGATTAGGTTTATGTACTGATAGACTAGGAAAAGATTATTTTCAACTCACATAGTTGATTAGGATCAGTATACAGAATATACAAAGAATTCTAGAAATAAGTATGAAAAATTCAAAAGACTCAATAGAAAAATAAGCAAAAGATGTGAATTATAGAGCTAATATTCAGCTAGTTTTCACTGATTTAGTGTATTCTCTGGCATTGATCTGATTTGTTCTAGTTGTATGTATTTTGACTGTCACTAATGTTAACATATGTCACAGAAAAGTAACACAGGTATGCTCAACTTTATTAGTAATCATGGGAT
>NW_004444073.1:4048703-4049841 GCF_000243295.1 Trichechus manatus latirostris
AATTACTGCCTGCTTTTCCTCAGTGAGGATAGACTGCATAGAGGAAATCAGACTTTAAGAGAATATGAGCCTCCTAGTCTTAAATAAGAAAGTACGGCTGAGTATGATTTCTCAGGAAAGATAAGAATAAAGAAAAATACCCTAGAAATAAGTCATCAAAGGACATAAATTGGCAATTTCTAGCAGACAAAATACAAATAACTAGGAAACATATTAAGAATAATGTTTAAGATCACCATTAAGCAAGAAATGCAAATGAGTAAAAAGTACCGATTTTTTCACATCTCAGCTTGGCAAAGTTTAAAGAGAATGAAAGTGCCGCTTATTGGCAAAGGAATGGGGAAACAGGCTCTTTGGGCACTCTCCTGGGAATAGCATATGGACAGGCTTCTGGAGGGAGTGTTGGCCTATGTAGCAAGAACCACAAAACGCACATACCCTTTGGCCCTATAATTCTACGTATAGGAATGCTTTTTAAGAAAACATTCAGATGAGTGAGTAGAAGATTTTCATTGGGTCATTGTATAGGATAATTAATTTGTTTTAAAGTTTCAACAACAAAACTTATTTCAATAAATTATGGTACATCAATACAATAAAATATAATTCAGGCATTTAAAATAAATACATGATTATATGCATTTTATGATGTTTAAAAACTGTTCCTAATTTATTATTATGCCAGGAAGCAGGTTACAAAAAAATATAGCATGATGCCATTTTCTAGTTTTACACATACACACATGCATGAACATACACGTAGTAGGGGTGGAAGATGACAAGATTTTACGTCAAAATGTTATCAATGGTGGGTTACATTCAGGAGGCAAGACTGGCAAGATATGTTTCTTATGATTAATATGCACTGTCTCTGTTTTCTAAAATGAACATCAACTTCTTATATAATTCTCATAATAAAAAAGAAAAATAGTGCATTCTTTCCCTTCCGTTGAAAGAAGATTGAATTCTTTTGCAACTCAGTTAGTGTTATTATCATTATTTGTGATTGTTTTTCACAATAACAACAAAATTAACAACAATGCCTTTGTGTAGCTGTAGTGATCTGTGTCCAAATGGGCCTGTAAAGGCTAAATCACTTTCACATTCATCTTCATAATGAACCTGGAGGAGGACTGAG
>NW_004444073.1:4051218-4056040 GCF_000243295.1 Trichechus manatus latirostris
GACACACACCTTTCCTGACTTTAAACCATACAGTATCCCCTTGTCTGTTTGAACAAATGCCTCTTGATCTATGTACAAGTTCCTCATGAACACAATTAAGTGTTCTGGAATTCCCATTCTTTGCAAAGTTATCCATAATTTGTTATGATCGGCACAGCTGAATGCCTTTACACAGTCAGTATAACACAGGTAAACATCTTTCTGGTATTCTCTGTTTTCAGCCAGGATCAATCCAACATCAGCAATGATATCCCTGGTTCCACATCCTCTTCTGAATCTGGCTTGAATTTCTGGCAGCTCCCTGTCTATGAACTGCTGCAACTGCTTTTGAATTATCTTCAGCAAAATTTTACTTGCCTGTGATATTAATGATATTATTCGATAATTTCCACATTCGGTTGGATCACCTTTCTTTGGAATAGGCATAAATATGTATCACTTCCAGTCAGTTGCCCAGGTAGCTGTCTACCAAATTTCATGGCATAGACAAGTGAGAACTTCCAGTGCAGCATCTATTTGCTGAAACATCTCAATGGGTATTCCATCAATTCCTGGAGCCTTGTTTTTTGCGAATGCCTTCAGTGCAACTTGGACTTCTTCCTTCAGTACCATCAGTTCTTGATCATATACTACCTCCTGAAATAGTTGAACATCAACTAAATCTATTTGGTAGAGTGACTCTGTGTATTCCTTCAATTTTCTTTTGATATTTCCTGCCTCATTTAATATTTTTCCCATAGAATCCTTCAATATTGCAACTCGAGGCTTGAATTTTTCTTCAGTTCTTTTAGCTTGAGAAATGCCGAGCATGTTCTTCCCTTTTGGTTTTCTAACTCCAGGTCTTTTCCTATTTCGCTATAATACTTTGTTTTGTTTTCTCGAGCGGCCCTTTGAAATCTTCTGTTCAGCTCTTTTACTTTATAAATTTTTCCATTCACTTTAGTTGCTTCATGTTCAAAAGCAAGTTTCAGAGTCTCTTCTGATATCCATTTTGGTCTTTTGTTTCTTCCTATCTTTTTAATGACCTTTTGCTTTCTTCATTTATGATGTTCTTGATGTCATTCCATAACTCGCCTGGTCTTTGGTCATTAGTGTTCAATGAGTCAAATCTATTCTTCAGAAGGTCTCTAAATTCAGGTAGGATATACTTAAGTTTGTATTTTGGCTCTTATGCACTTGCTTTAATTTTCTTCAGCTTCAACTTGAACTTGCACATGAGTAGTTGCTGGCCTTGTTCTGACTGATGATATTCAGCTTTTCCATCATCTCTTTCCACAGATGTAGTCAATTTGATCCCTGTGTATTCTATCCCGCAAGGTCCACATGTATAGTTGCTGTTTATGTTGTTGATAAAAGATATTTGCAATGGATAAGACATTTGTCTTGAAAAATTCTGTCATGCGATCTCTGGCGTTATTTGTATCACCAAGGCCATATTTTCTAATTACCAATTCTTTGTTTCCAATTTTCGCATTCTAATCACCAATAATTATCAATCCATCTTGATTGTATGCTTGATCAATTTCAGACTACAGAAGTTGGTACAAATCTTCAATTTCTTCATCTTTCACATTAGTGGTTGATGTGTAAACTTGAATAATAGTTGTATTAAATGGTCTTCCTTGTAGGCATATGGATATTATCCTATTACTGACAGCTTTGTAGTTCAGGATAGATCTTGAAATGTTTTTTTGACAATGAATGTGATGCCACTACTCTTCATTTTGTCATCCCAGCATAGTAGACCATATGATTGTTCAATTCAAAATGGCTAATACCAGTCCATTTTAGCTCACTAATGCATAGGATATCAATCTTTATGTGTTTCCATTTCATTTTTGACAACTTCCAATTTTCCTAAATTCATACTTTGTACATTCCACATTCCTAATATTAGTGGATGTTAGCTGCCGTTTCTTCTCATTTTGAGTCATGCCACATCAGCAAATGAAGGTCCCTGAAAATTTGGCTCCATCCATGTCATTAAGGTCAACTCTACTTTGAGGAGGCAGCTCTTCTCCAGTCTTTTTTTGAATGCCTTCCAACCTGAGGGGCTCATCTTCTGGCACTATATCAGACAATGTTCCACTGCTATTCATAAGGTTTTTGCCAGCCAATTTTTTCAAAAGTAGACCACCAAGTACTTTTTCCTAGTCTTTCTCAGCCTGGAAGCTACACTAAAACCTGTTCACCATGGGTGACCCTGCTGGTATTTGAAATACCAGTGGCATAGCTTCCAGCTTCACAGCAGCACACAAGCCACCACAGTAGGACAAACTGACAGACAAGTGATGGCACTTTTATATATATAACATATATTAGGGAGAGAAAGATTTGAAGGAATTGGCTCTCATAATTAAGCAGCTGGCATGTCCAAAATCTATAGTGCAGGTCTGCAGCCTGGAAACTATGCAGGATTCCAACTAAAATGACTCCATGTGCATCAGAGTGGAACTGAGCTCCATGAGATGGTCAATGGCTGCTTTTTGGAAAGTAGATTATCAGGCCTTTTTCCTATGGCAACTCTGGGAGGTCTTGAACCTCCAACCTTTTTGTTAACAGCTGAGCATGTTAACAGTTTGCACCACGCAAGGACTCCACTAATATTTTAGCCCCGGAGTTTCCTGATTAATGGGAACACTCTCCGGACATGATGCAAGGTATTGCAACCAAAGCAAATTTTGCGGTAGGAATAAACACAGCAGAATAAACACGCCACCCGAAATGGCTGCAATGTAGGCAGGTGCTGATATTCCCAGGTGCCTCTGACTCTAATGCCCGCTCCTGCCAACACACACATACACCCTTGTACTGCAGCTTATGGTGGACTTCGTCGCATATGCAGGCTACATTGCTATAAACTAAGGCACAACCATCGAGCTAACAGAGGCCTAAATACAGTGTGTGCTAATTGAAGCCAGCCAACTCAGGCAGCCCAAGCAGTTTTTATATATACATTTTATATGCTGTCATTATCAAGTAAGGAAATCTTAAACAAGTGAAGATATTTCTGGCATTTTCTCACCCTGCTTCCTCTCCCCCAAGAGTATAAATTGACTTTGTCTTACTTGAGCATCCACATCTTAGAGAGTATCCCAAGCCAAGTGCCTTCACAGATACAACCCTCGGTTACTCACTGCCTATAAATATCAGTGCAATGGAATTACACCATTTGTGATCTACCATGACCTGTGAAAATCTGGATTAGCTAGAAGAGGGATAATAGCTGACAACAGTAAAAGGCTAAATTTCACTCTTCGGAATCAAGCCAAAACCGATTAAATAGGCAGATAAGTTTTGACAGCTTATAGTTTGAGTGTCATGAAATAAACACCACTAGCTAATGTGTTCTGTTGTGGAAGACCAAGCAGATGATATTTCATGCCCTTTAGAAATGACGGAAGAAGATTATAAAACAGCACACTGAAATAACCGTGGAAATATCCACTCGCTCATGCCACCCAGAATCTCACGAAGTCCAGGTGAACCTAACTTACTCTGTGTCTTACTTTGTGTCCTTCCTCTGTCCACTCGTCCGTCCAGTCATTCCCCGACCCATCCATTCAGCCTACAAGTATTTGTGGACACTTCTCACATGCTGGGAACTGATAGACTGAGTCACATCTGTAGGAATTCGCTCTCTACAGCTTCTCTCCTCTGTTGTCCCTTGTTTTTGTCACCACGAGGGCCCATGTTCGTGTTGTAACTTGTGAGTCACGATTGCCGGGCAGATGGGCACGGGAACCCTGGTCAGTCGGGGTTAGCTTCTCAGAACCATTCCTAGGACAAGTGCCAGGAGCAGAAAACTGGAGTGGATCATTCACTGAGATGCCAAAACAAGAAGGCAAGAAGCTAGAAACTAGTTGCCGTCGAGCTGACACTGACTCATGACAACCTCATGTGTTTCCGAGTAGAACTATACTTCATAGAGTTTTTTCAGTGGCTAATGTTTTAGAAGTAGATAGCCAGGTCTTTCTTCCAAGGTGCCTCTGGGTGGACTTGAACTTTCAACTCCTTGGTTAGCAGCTGAGCAAGTTTACCATTTGTACCACCCAGGGACTCTCATGAAGCTAGAAGATGGCTGTGCACAGCACTGGCATCCCTGGGGCAACCAGGTCAGAAGCTGGGATTTGGAGCAGAATGTAGGAATAGGTACTGATGGGCCATGGAAGAGGAGCACACACACACCCTGGGGAGGAGGGAGAGCCCAGAGAGAACAAACAAATCACAGAAATTTGTTTTGTTTTTACTACTACACATACATAATTATTTTGCAGCCCCTTAGGGCTGTCTTGATTGTTCCCTTCATTCAATGTTCTGTTTTTTTTTTTAATTTTGGTAATAGGATGAAGAAGAGGCTAGAAAGATGAAGAAATAGACATTAATAAAATGGACTGACCTCAAGGCAAACTTGACCAACCGGGGAGAATTTTTATATAGAAATAATTTTTTAAAACAATATGCAAAGAACAAAGTACCTGCCAAGGAAGTTCGGTACCAGTTTTTAAATATCACTTTCATTTGCTTGATATTATAACCAAGCCAAAGATTATTACCATTTCCTGATTAGCTGCTGCCTATTCAGACACTCTAATAGCTTGGACAGGAGGCAGATGCATTCTATAGCCAGCCTTCCAGGACTTGATCTTAATTACCAATGCTGAGGCAGAACACGAAGCTGCCAGACACTAAAGAGAGAACAGTCCAGGCGATTTAAAAAGTGTGCATGCAGAAGAGTAGGGGGCATTCTGTTCGTAATTCTCAAGCTGCTGTAGCAAAGTGATGAGATAGGTCTGGATTCCAATCCTTACTTAGCTTGACT
>NW_004444073.1:4056379-4061577 GCF_000243295.1 Trichechus manatus latirostris
ACATTAGGGTTCACAATTTGTTTTGTGCAGTTCTATAGGTTTTGACAAATGCATGATACCGCCACTACAGTATCATATAAAATAGTCTTACTGCCCTAAAAATGCTCTGTGCACCACCTATTCATCCCTCCCTCCTCCTCCTGCGACTCTGGCAACCACTAATCTTTATAATATCTCCATAGTTTTGCCTTTTCCAGAATGTCATAGAATTGAAATCATACAGTACGAAGCCTTTTCAAACTGGCTTCTTTCACTTAACAGTACGTATTTAAGTTTCCTCCATGTCTTTTCACGGCTTGATAGCTCATTTCTCTGTATTGCTGAATAATATTCCATTGTGTGGCTACTCCACAGTTTGCTTATCCATTCACCAATTGAAGGACTTCGTAGTTGCTTCCAATTTTGGGTAATTATGAATAAAACTGCTATAAACATTTGTGTGCAGGTTTTTATGTGCACCTGTGTTTTTTAACTCATTTAGGTAAATTTCTAGGAGCAATGCTAGGTATGCACAGTACTTGTACTAGGTACACATGGTTTACTTGTGCTTACTTACTACTCTGTAGTAGATTTTGCCTGTTGTGTGAAACTGTGCACTACAGATTAGTAAGTAAACACAATTAAGCTCGTGTATCCTTTGCTTACTGTAAGCTGGTGCAAACTTTCCTTAGTGGTTAATCCATCCCTGAAAAGCACAGTTGCTGAATCCTATGGCAAACCTATGTTTAACTTTGTAAGAAACTGCCAGGCTGTCTTCTAAAGTGGCATGCCGTTTTGTATTCCCACCAACAAGAAATGAGAGGTCCTGTTGCTCCACTTCCTCGTGAGGGTTTGGTAGTAGTGTTTTGGATTTTAGCCAATCTAACAGATGTGTGGAGTCCTGGTGGTGCAGTGGCTAAACATTCAACTGCTAATTAAAAGATCAGCAGCTCAAATCCAGCAGCCGCTCCTTGGAAACCCTGTGGGGCAATTCTACTCTGTCCTATAGGGTCCCTATGAAACGGAATCAACTCAACAGCAACAGGTGTGTATGGTATCAATTTCCTACTGACATATGATGTTAAGCGTCATTTCATATGCATCTTTGCCATCTGTATATCTTCTTTGGTGAGGTGTCTGTTGAAATCTTTTACTCATTTTATAATTGGGTGGTTTGTTTTCTTATTTTTGAGTTTAATGTGTTCTTTGTATATTTTGGGTACAAGTCCTCTATCATACAGATGTTTTGCAAATATTTTCTCCCAGTCTGTGGCTTATCTTTTCATTCTCTGAACAGTGTCTTTCACAGAGCAGATGTTTTTAATTTTAATGAAGTCCATAGTGTGTTGTTATGATGTTGAACAGATTTCAGCGGAGCTTCCAGACTAAGACAGACTAGAAAGAAAGACCTGGCAATCTACTTCCAAAATCAACCAATGAAAATCCTAAATGGCTCGATCTGCAACGAATCACAAGGATGGCATAGGACTGGGCAACATTTCATTCTGTTGTACGTAGGACCATGAGTCGGGGCCCACTCAATGACAGCCAACAACAACATCCCATATTTGCTCCATCTCATCTTCAGGAAGATCCTCTGAAAGTCTTTTCGAGAACTTTTTCAGAAATTGAAACTGAGCCCAACTCACTTGTCCAAGATCACACAAGCTGCAAGAAATGCAACCAGGGGCTCCAAATCAATCCCTCACTTTCCACTTCACTCATGCCAAAGTAGCAATGAGCCTGTGGGGCCATGTTCAGGAACTAGCCACGTGAAGCCCAGCTGTGAAGTACATAGGGAAATATCACATACTGAAGGCTCAGTATTCCACATCAGTGTGGGAATCATTTAGGGCAAGCCCTGTGGACACAAGGCATCTTTTCTTCATTTGTGTCTCTACATATTTGAATTACAGATAATGCATTTAAATAAATGAACCACTACTCTGGACCGAGGACATGACTAGCATCTGGGATCAGCCCTAGAATGAGGAGTCTGGCCAGGGCAGAATGGAAAATGTTTTCCATCATAGTTTATTTAAATATCTCCAAGTTAAATTGACCAACCTTGAAATGCCTTGGAAAGACAACCAAAAGACCAAATGTCCTAAAAGGAAAAAGTAGCTAAGGTACACTTGCTATTTATTTTCTTTCATTTCTATTTCTTGTCTAATCCAAATAGGGAAAGATTTTTACACTGCCTTGCCCTCTCGTCTCATTGCAGAAGTGCCATGAAAAAATAAATCAGCAAAAAACACAACCAACACTGCACTTACTACATGTCAGGCACTAGTCTAAATGTTTTATATTTAATCCTGACAACAATTCTACAGGTAACGATACTGTAATAATTCTCATTTTACTTGTGAGGAAACTGAAAAGAAGAAGGAAGAAGGAAGGATAGAGGAAGAAGGAAGAACAAGAGAAAGAAAATGGTAACTAGCATTTATTGAGCACCTACTATGGGTTCTCCACTGAGGTCTTGTATACCCTGTGTCGTCTCATCGAATCCTTCTGCTGTGCCATGGAGGGCTACCATCTATATTTTGCATGTGAACAAACTGACTCAGAGAAGTAAGAAACCAGGCAGGGTTAACACTGATATGTGGTGGAGGCAGAATTCAAACCCAGGTGTTTTCAGTTCATTTTGCTGCCTTATGATTGTTGTTGTTAACTGCCATCAAGTTGACTCCAACTCACGGAGACCTTAAGTAAAACAGAATGAAACGCTTCCCAGTCCTGCATTCTCTTCATCGTCATCATCATGTTCAAGGCCGTCGTTGCAGCTACTGTGCCAAGCCATCTCTCTGAGCATCTTCCTCACTCTCATTGGCCCTCCGCTTCACCAGACACAATATCCTCTTCCAGTGACTGATCTTTCCTGATGCTGTGTCCAAGGCAATGGAGTCAGACAATGTTCTGTTATGATCCATAAGGTTTTCACTGCCTAATTTTCAGAAGTAGATCATCAAATCTTTCTTTCTAGTCTGTCTTAGTTTGGAAGCTCCGCTAAAACCTGTCCATTATGGTTGACTCTGCTGGTATTTGAAATACCAGTGGCATAGCTTCCAACACCATAGCAACATGCAAGCCACCATAGTGTGATAGATGAGTAATGTGATAGTGAGAGATGAGTAGTGGACCTTGTGATTAGGGGACTCATAAAACAACACTACGATGTGGATCTGAAGGACAAGATTAAGTTTTGATACAGAACAACATGACTCTCCTTTTATTCCCTTTTCATTAATCTAGCTCATTATTCTATTCATTTGATTACTTCACAGGCATGTATTGAGTGTGTAGTGCATAGAGAAGGAGCCCTCATGGCACAACAGTTAAATGCTTGGTTGCTAGGCCAAAGGTTAGCATTTAGAACCCAGCCAGTGACTCCATGGGAGAAAGACCTGGTTATTTCCCCTGGGATCTGCTCCTGTAGAGATTACAACCAAGAAAACCCTATGGGGAAGTTGTACTCTGTCACATGGGGTCTCTATGAGTTGGAATCAACTTGATGGCATCCAACAACAACAGTGCAGGAAGAGCACATATATGTCATTATCTTTCCCTTGTCTCTTAAAATGCCCTCCTGACTTCGTCATTCCAAGTGCAGGAAAACACTGTGCATGTGAGCCCAGGCTTGAACTGGCTTAGCACAGCTGATAAGAGAAGGGGAACATTTATTGACTACCAACTGTACCAAACACTGAAGTAGGTGCCATGGGCCCCTATGTTGCTGGCTCTGTGCTCAGCATTATTTTTGTATCCAGTAAGCATTGACTCGTGGCTACTCCATGTACAACAGAACAAAACGCTCCCCTGTCCTGCACCATCTTCATGATTGTTAGTATACCCGAGTCCATTGTTGCAGCCACTGTGTATTTTGAGCACCTTCAAACCTAGGGGCTCATCTTCCAGCACTTTATCAGACAATATTCTGTGATCCATTGGGTTTTTATTGACTAATTTTCACAATAGATCACCAGGTCTTTCTTCCTAGTCTTAGTCTGGAAGTTCCACTGAAACCTATGTACTACGGACAAGCCTGTTGATATTTGAAATACTGCTGGAATAGCTTCTAGCATCATAGCAACACACAGCCACCATCTAGTTATTACTTTATCTAACACTCACAACAATCTCATGAAAAAGACACTTAATATTCATTTTATAAAAGAGTAAATTGAGATTCTGAGTTAACATGACAGGCTCTAAAGCATCAAATCTTATGCTATTTCAAATTGGTCACCAAGTAAAAACCATATCCCTCCTGAGAGGCCATTTACTCTGACATTTATTCATGCATCCTTTTATCCATTCAACCAATATCCACTCAGCCCCCTCCTCCCCCCTAAAAAAAGGAAGGAAAAAATGAAGGAGAAAAGAAGGAAGTAAGGAAGGTCAATTCAATTATTGATTCAGGACTAGGACAAACTCGGTTGGGCAAACATCGCAAGTAGTATTTAACATATTTTGGGGTGAACCAAACTCCCAAGGTGCTCTGCCAAGCTTATAAGCCCTCCTTCAATAGAAAAATCATGTGAAATCAACTGGAAATAGGCTCCACATGTGTCCTGCTCGTTAATTTAAAAATCACAAAAATATCTTTCAAAGAGTCACTGGCTGTCCAAGTAGTCCTTTGAGAGTTCTCCAATGACCCAAGCCACAAAATAAAAAAAATGAAAGGAAAGAAATCTTTCAAGCATTAGTTATCTTGAAAACAGTAAATCATATTTGTCAAATGCCATCACCCAGAGGTTCAAATATGACTCTGAAATTGGAAATTATATATATGGATCATAACAAATTATAGATAACATAGCAAAGAATTAATAATTCCAGAAAACTTAATTGTGCTCATGAGGAACCTGTACATAGAGCAAGAGGCAGTCATTTGAACAGAATAAGGGGATACTGCATGGTTTAAACCTAGTAAAGGTGTTCATCAGAGTTGTATCATTTCACCATACTTATTCAATCTGTATACTGAACAAATAATTCGAGAAGCTGGACTGTATGAAGAAGAAAAGGGCATTAGGATTGGAGGAAGATGTATTAACAACCTGTGATACACAGATGACACTACCTTGCCTGCCGAAAGTGAATAGGACTTGAAGCACTTGTTAATGAAGATCAAAGACGACAGACTTTAGTATCGTAGTATGGATTATACTTCAAACTAATGAAAACAAAAATTATCACAACTGGACCGATAGGCA
>NW_004444073.1:4062409-4063785 GCF_000243295.1 Trichechus manatus latirostris
TATGTATACACACACATATATATGTGTATATATATATACATTTGAATAGGGTTATGACATGGGGCATTTCCTAAATTACAAAGAGAATGGAAGAGAGGAAAGGAGGGAGCGGGGAAAGGAAAGAAAGGAAGACGAGACTAGGATGATCAGTTGGTGGAGCATGAGCACAGTGCATTTTGCTGCCTAATTCTGCTCCCTTAATTCTACATTTTTTCTCTCTTGCCAACCACTGACACAAATACTTTTATTGAGCTCTTTGTGCCCATAACTGATACATGCTTTAGTCTACCTCTTCACATTCATTCATTCATCTATTTATCCATCATTTATCCATCAAATATTTTCAGCTCCTGATTTGTAGCAGCACTGGGCTGGGTGCTGGGGACACAGCGGTGACCAGCATGGCCTGTTGCAGCACTGGGGTGTAGACCAGTGAATTCTTCCAGTTTACTGTACCTTCACTACCAAGAGTAGCTGGTCAGGGGCCAAGAACAGCCACTTTTCTCTCTCTTCAGGTATCAAACAGGATAGAAACCCTCCTTTTCTGTTCTGAGAGCACATTTTGCTTTCATGTTTCCCCTGAGAAGCCATTTACTCTGACATTTATTCATGCATCCATTTATCCTCTCAACCAACATTAATTAAAATGTATTAAATACCAAAGAGCAGTATAAAGGAGAGCTAAAAACGTGAGCTCCCGGGCCATGCAGGATTGACTTCTCCTCTGACGAGCCGTGCGAGCTCTAAGGCTCCATTTTCTCCACTATAAAATGGGGGTCATAATAGGGTCTACCTCACAGACTTGTTGGGAGAATTTAATATAATAATCATGTACAGAGCTCAGCACCTAACACATTAAAGAAATTGAGAGTTGTTATTATCACTATTATTATGTGCCACGCACTATATGGTAGGGACAAAAATACAGACAAAATTTACAAAGGGGCCTTGAGAGAACAAACATGATACCAAAACAGGGGGGAGCCTGCTGTATCTCTCTGGCACTTCTGATGGGTCTTTCATCAATTCAGCCTGAGTGAGTGTAATATTCTACAAAAGTCTTCAGCTTGCTTTACCCTGTTTGAAGAAGGAATAGCTCCAGCGGCCTTGAAGTGCTGCAGCTTGTAGCCACCTTATTTTTGGCCTGAGTGAACATTATACATAATTGATCACATCACAGTGCCCGTACCCGAGAAAGCTGTTAGTTCAATAATTCACCTTGTCGGCTCACATAAAACAGACGTGACTCCCCCAAGATGACTTGAGCGTCCATCAGTCTTAAGATGCAGCATCTTCACATGCATGTGATGCTTCTAAAAGAAGTAGCCTGACCACATCCCTCAACTGAGCAGTGGGTGGGGAGACCTCTCCTTCCC
>NW_004444073.1:4065498-4066279 GCF_000243295.1 Trichechus manatus latirostris
AATTTTCCTTCAATCCTCATGTATTCTGGCCATACCATGAGAAGAGCATTGCCAGGTAGCCTACAGCCTGAATCTCAGGCTCTTAAGAGAGCCTCATGAAGCAGACATGAACCCAACCTACAGCCTACAGCCAAGCCCAGATGAGACCAGCAAAGCACCACAGAGTCATAGCTGACTCATAGACCTGTGAGTGAGAGGTAAATGATTGTTCTATTTGGGGGGCCATTTGTTACACAGCATCATTGCAGCAAGACCTGACTAACACATGTCTCAAGTTAAGAATACTTCAGATAATATCCAGGAGAAGTTCAACTAATTGCAGTCAAGTTCATATATACAGAGAGTGTGGGCCAGTTAAACAACTCTCTTCACTCAATGTTGCCTGAATATGGCCTGCTTCTGGCTGACAGTGCTACTCATGCTATAAGTAATTTGAAGTTCAGATACCAGGATGGTTTCCTACATGCTGGGTAACTGTTCGCAAGTGTTACTCACTTCTTTACTAACACTAATGGTAATAATAGCTATCACTTATAAAAGGCTCACCGCTAAGTCTTTTAAATATATTAGCTCATTTAATACTCAAACAACTTAATGAGATAGTTAATATTTTTATCCCCATTTTATAGAAACTAAAACAGAGACTTTTTTTTTTAAAAGAAAGCATTTAAGACCACATAAGTATAAGCACTGATGCTAACTTTTAATCCCAGACAGTTGACCTCCAAAGTGTATTAAACTGTTCACAGTTTTGGAATCCCAGACCTTCCGTGGAGCTAAC
>NW_004444073.1:4068539-4071089 GCF_000243295.1 Trichechus manatus latirostris
ATGATCAATTGGCTTCATTAGGGGAAGATGAAGAAAAGGAAACTATAATTTGTTGAGCTTTCCTAAGTCAAATGCTTTATATATATTGTCTTGTTTGATCTTTTTCTTTCCAACAATTTCTAGATACATAGTTCAGAGACACAGATTACATTCTTCAAGTTGTGCAACCATTCTCACTCTCCTTTTTCAAATGATTCTACCAACATTAACATAAACTCAGTGTCCCCTAAACAAAACCTCCCCCTTACCCCTTCCCTCCTAACCACTAATAATCTTTGATTTCTGCATATTTGCTTATTTCATATAAGTGAGATCATACAGTATCTGTCCTCAGCATATGTTTTCAAAGTTCATTCATGTTATGGTATGCATCAGGACTTCATTTCTCTTTATGGCTGAGTAATACTGCATTGTATGTATATGCCACATTTTGTTTATCCATTTGTCTGTTAATGGACATTTCAGTTGTTTCCACATTTTGGCAATTTGGAAAAATGCTGCAATGAACATTGGTATACAGGTTTCTGTTGCTGTTCATGCTTAGGTTTGGGACTGCTGGGTCATATGGTAGTTGTATGTTCAATTTTTTAAGGAACTGTCACAGTGTTTTCCACAGTGGCTGTACCATTTTGCATTCTCATCAGCAGTGGATGAGAGTTCCAGTTTCTCCACAACCTAACCAACACCTAATGTTTTCTGTTGTTTTGTTGTTTTTGATCATTTTCACTCTAATGAAGGTGAGGTGGTATTTCATTGTGGTTTTGATTTGCATCTCCCTAATGGCTAATGGGAGCCCTGGTGGCACAGTGATTAAGAGCTCTGCTGCTAAACAAAAGATCGGCAATCCCAATCCACCAGCCACTCCTTGGAAGCCCTATAGGACAGTTCTACTCTGTCCTATAGGGTCGTTATGAGTCAAAATCAACTCAGCTGCAACAAGTTTTTTTTTTTTTTGGTAATGGCTAATGATTTGCTTCTCCCTAAAGGTTAACAGGAGCGCCGGTGGCACAGTGGTTAAGACCTATGGCTGCTAACCAAAATGTCGGCAGTTCAAATCTACGAACTGCTCCTTGGAAACCCTATGGGCTAGTTCTGCTCTGTTCAATAGGGCCCCTATGCATCAGAATCGACTCCATGGAAGTGGGTTTTGTAATGGCTAGTAAAGGAGCCCTGGTGGTGCAAGGGTTAAGTGCTTGGCTGCTGCACAGGAGAAAAGACCTGGCGACCTGCTCCTGTAAAGATTACAGCCTAGGAGTCCCTATGGGGAAGTTCCACTCTGTCATATACGGTTGCTGTGTTAGTTATCTAGAGCTGCTTTAATAGAAATACCACAAGTGGCTGGCTTTGAAACATACAGAAGTTTATTCTCTCACAGTCTAGGAGGCTGGAAATCCAAATTCAGGTGCCAGCTCTAGGGGAAGGCTTGCTCTCTCTGTCGGCTCTGGGGAAAGGTCCTTGTCATCAATCTTCCCCTGGTCTAGGAGCTTCTCAGTTCAGGGACCCCAGGTCCCTGCTCCGCTTTCTTGCTGGTAGGAGGTCCCTCTGTCTTTCTGCTCACTTCTGTCTTTTGTATCTCAAAAGAGATTACTCAAGATACAACCTAATCTTGTAGACTGAATCCTGCCTCATTAACATTACAGAGGTAGGATTTACAATACTTAGAAAAATCACGTCAGATGACAAAATGGTGGACAATCACACAATACTGGGAATCATGGCCTCGCCAAGTTGATACACATTTTGGGGGGACACAATTCAATCCATAATAGTCTCTATGAGTTGAAATCGACTTTATGGCACACAACAACAAAAACAAAAATGGATAATGATATTGAGCATCTTTTTATGTGTTTGTTGGCCATCTGAATATCCTCTTTGGTGAAATGTCTGTTTCAGTCCTTTGCCCAGTTTTTGATTGAGTTACTTGTCTTTTTGTAGTTAAGTTATAACAGCTTTAAAAAAAAATATTGTGAATATTGGACCCTTATCAGATACACGGAGCCCTGGTGGCACAGTGGTTAAGAGCTCAGCTGCTAACCAAAATGTCAGCAGTTTGAATCCACCAGCCCTTCCTTGGAAACCCCATGGAGCAGTTCTACTCTGGGTCGCTATGAGTCGGAATCGACTTGATGGCAATGGGTTTGGTTTTGCTGGTAACAGATACATGGTTCCCAAAAATTTTCTTCCAGTCTTTAAGTTGTTTTTTCATTCTTTTGATAAAGTCCTTTGATAAACAAAAGTATTTAATTTTTATGAAGTCCTATTTTTTTATTTTATCTTTTGCTGCTTTCCTTTTTTTGTCATATCTGATATAGTCCCTTAGTAAAAACTAGGCCCCTCAGCCAAACCCCTATATTTTCTTCCAAGAATTGTATGGTTTTAATTTTCACATTTAGGTCCTTGATCTTCTTGGAATGGTTTTCGTATGGGGTGTGAGAGTTGGATCCTGATTCATTCTTCTGCATGTGGAAACACAATTTTCCCAGCACCATTTATTGATCTTTAAAGCAACCTGTGAGATAGTTATGATTATTCCCATGGTACACATGA
>NW_004444073.1:4072813-4073529 GCF_000243295.1 Trichechus manatus latirostris
TGAAAGATGTTGCCAGACAAGTCTCAGTTTGGCCTCTCTGTCTCCCAGGACAGTTAGAGCTTCTTTTGACCAATAAATTCTAGAATACAATGTCCTAGGTGCTTCACCTAGCAGGCCAGCAAGAGACAAATGAATAGAAAAAAGAGGCATATTCATAAACTCTGAAAAGGGACAAGTTCTATCCTCAATAAACTTTTGCTGCATCCCTCCTCTCTCCAATCAAGCACATTTACATCATCTTGATGTTTCTGAAACACACAGCAAGCCCCCTGGAGAGTGCAGGCTCTACCAGGGTCAGTTTCATGGGTAGGGTGGTATTCAGATTGGCCTATGGCCTGGCTCTCACTGGGCTGCCTGAGACCTCAGATGAGAGAGCTATGGCAGAATAAAAAGTATTTGTACATGAATGGGCACAAGCAGTGCTGCTTGGTGATTCCACAAGGCAGTATGATGCTCTTGGGGGAAGAGAGGCTCTTCCCACTCTCTCAGCATGGGGACAGTTGGATTGGAAAACAGGATCCACTGGACCTCCCAGAACAGAAAGGAGAAAGGATTCATAGCAGTGATAGTGCCAGGTGCCCACTCCTGTCAAGGCATTTGAAGACGGCCACCACAGCAACCCGGAGCCAGAGGTCACAAGGAGAAGATCACAGTTTGTGAGCTACCTCAGGAAGTCCCTCCTCTGAGCCAGAGAAATGGATTTGGAGAGGCTGGTG
>NW_004444073.1:4094000-4095417 GCF_000243295.1 Trichechus manatus latirostris
AAGTCAAGGGAGATCTTTGTAATGATAGAATAGTTCTGTATCATGATTGCAGTGATGGTTACACATACCTGTTGTTGTTGCCATTAAATAGATTCCAACTCAGGGTAACTCCATGTGTGCAGAGTAGAACTGCTCCACAGAGTTTTCAAGGCTGTGACCTTTTGGAAGCAAACTGCCAGGCCTGTCTTCCGAGGTGCCTCTGGCTCTGTTCAAACTGCCAACCTTTTGGCTAGTAGTCAGGTTCTTAACCGCTTAAGCCACCCAGGGACCTCATACCTATCTATACAAATGATAAAATAGCATAGACGGTCCCTAAGTGGTGCAGACCTCTGTACTGTTTTAACAACTTCCTGTGAATATATAGTTATTTTTAATTCTAAAAAATAAAAAATACTAGAAGAAAAATAAGAGAATGCAGTTATTTAACCAGTTTATTAAGTGGGTTGAACTTGGTAGAATAACATAAGAAAACAGCTTTATATGCTTCTCCCACCACTGCCTTCCAACAACTCAGTAGGCTCCCCTTTGTTTTATTTGCTAGCACCTCTATCTGACACCTGAAATTTTAGGACGTTTTGGGATATGGAAACCTTATGAAAAAAAGGTCAGCCAGCTTAATTTAAAACTTCAATCTCTCATCCAATTCAAAGCTTTTTCTCGCTTCTCTCTCATCTCTCTCTCCTAACTTGAACCTGATTAGGATTTCCCCTAGGACAAAGCTATTTTCCTTTGATTTGACAGTAATTACAATAATCGGCTGTGCAATCCTACCCTTAAACAACGTGATATTTCGATCACCATTAACCCCCTTTTTCCCCCTCCCCGGTAACCACTAATAAACTTTATTCTCTAGATATTTGCCTTTTCTTGTCCCTTTATGTAAGTGAGCTCATACAATATTTGTCCTTTTGTGACTGATTTCTGACTTATTTCACTCAGCATAATGTCTTCAAACTCCATCCATATTATAACATGTACCAAAACTCAAATGGACCTTTAAATTCTTGATTCTACCACTTTCTAGATGCATATATTTGAGCAAGTCTCTCCACCTCTCTAAACCTCAAAGGTCAATGATTCGAACTCACCAGCTGCTCCTCAGGAGAAAAATGTGGCAGTCTGCTTCTGTAAAGATTTATAGCCTTGGAAGCCATATGAGGCAGTTCTACTCTGTCCTATAGGGTTGCTATGAGTCAGAATTGACTCAATAGCAACAGGTTAAGGGGGTAGTATTGGGATGGTGCAATCGTAGTGGTCCCTGGGTAGTGCAAATGGATAGGTGCTCAGCTACTAACCAAAAGTTCAAACCCACCCAGAGGTGCCCCAGAAGAAAGGCCTGGTGATCTGCTTCTAGAAAGCCGCAGCCCTGAAAACTCTATGGAGTACAGTTCTACTCTGACACACATGGGTGTCACTA
>NW_004444073.1:4095995-4097712 GCF_000243295.1 Trichechus manatus latirostris
GGGAGGCATACAATCTCATTAACTTTCTCACAGTGATTTAATGAGGACGGGTTGTCTTCATTTTACAGTTGATGAAACAGGGATTTAGAAGGATTAAGCAACTTTTTCAAGGTCACACTATGTGTTAATAGGGAACCTGGAATAGAAAGCCAGCCTTCTCTGACTGCAGATCCTATGTTCTTGGTGCTAGCTGGAGGAGCCCCACTGAGACCACCAGAGTAGGTAAGGGTGCTTTGGGAAGGAGAAACAAAACCAAACAAAAGCAAAAAACTTCCAAGGTTGTTAAAAATATATATACATATATATTTACTCTCATGTGTTACAGAATTGAGCTACTCCATAAGCTTTTCTTGGCTATAACTTTTACAGAAGCATATCATCAGGCCTTTCTTCCATGGTGTCACTGGGTGGGTTCCAGCTGCCAACTTTTAGGTTAGTAGATGAGCGCAAACTGGTCAACATCACCGCAAAACACCTTAAGGGACCAGACCCCAAGGACAGTCTCATAGAGAAGGCAAATTCGTTTCAGGTGATCCCTCCCACATCTACCTCACCCTGATTTTATTTTCCTCCCTCTTATCTGTATGTGGAGCCCTGGTGGTGCAGTGGTTAAGAGCTCAGCTGCAAACCAAAAGGTCAGCAGTTCGAATCCACCAGCTGCTCCTTGGAAACCCTATAGGGCAGTTCTACTCTGACCTATAAGGTTGCTATGAGTTGGAACTTGCTGGATGGCAATGGGTTTTGGTGTATGTATGTAGTCCCTGAGTGGCGAAACAAGTTATGAGCTTGGCTACTGGCCAAGATGCTGGCATTTCAAATGCATCCACAGATGCTCTGGAAGAAAAGCCTGGTGATCTGCTTCTGAAAAAATCAGCCATTAAAACCCCTACAGAGCACAGTTCTACTCTGAAACACTTGGGGTCACAATGAGTCAGAATTGACTGCAACTAGTTGGTTTGTTTTTTACCTGTGTGATTTGGAATCATTTAAAAGATCCCTCTTTTAAACAAGTGAAGTAGTCTGAGGGGCAGTTCTAGGCTCTAACCCCAATTTCCGGAATCAGGGAGGGCCCGCTGAGTTGTAGTTTGGGCTTTAGCTTCAGTGATCACTTACAGAAGACATCCAGGTTCCAGGATCTTCCCATTTTTTATTTCATTGATTGTCACACTAGCCCTGTGAGGTTGATAGGCATTTTTATTTACTTTTTTCTCTTATTATTGTTGAATGAGTTTTTATTAAGTACTATCTTTAGGCTAAGAACTTTTAAATGAATGCACATTTCTGTAAATTAATTCAAATTATATACTATTTTAGAGATAAAAGGCTCATGGAGGGTAAGTCAGTTGCTCGCATAACTGCTAAGTTCCAGGACAAGGAACAGAACACCAGTCTATCACAATCTCAAACACTGCACTTCCCACTAGGCCTGGGGCAGCAAACTTTTTCTGTAAAGGCCCAGATAGTAAATGTTTTAAACTTTGTGGGCCATACCATCTCTGTCGAAACTACTCAACTCTGTGTGTGTAGCCAGAAAGCAGCCGCAGACAATTAGTAAGGAATGAGCGTGGCTGGGCTCCAAAACAAATGTTATTGACAAAAGCAGCAGTGGGCCAGAGTGGCCCGTGGATTCTATTTGCCCCCACCCTCTGCAGGAGGCCACTACCTTAGTTCATATAGTGAAAGAGTCCTTAGCTGGGTCCTTTCATTTCCCCCTACT
>NW_004444073.1:4098072-4102088 GCF_000243295.1 Trichechus manatus latirostris
CTGGCGTCTTCTTCTTGGTCACTCTGTCATCCTGGCCCCAGAGCTATACAGCATGGAGCCTGGAGCCCCAGATGGAGAGTGTGGCATCCTTCAGGATACATTCCGAGCTCTGGACCATGATCCTTCCCTCCCCAACTACCATCTTCTTTGCCTGTGTATGTGCCTTCAGGGAAGAAGAGCATGTCTGCTTAGACTGTCTGGCTGCCCTCCCCTCTGGGCCGTTCTCACTGGGCTCCGCCTACTACATGCCAGGCACTGTCCTAGGTACTGGAGATGCATCGGACAGCAAAACAAAATCACTGTTCTCATGAACCAACACGTGGTTGGGGAAGGGAGGACAACAAGCAAATAATTCCCTAATATCATGATTAGTGAAAGAAATGAGGGTAAGGAAATAGATTGATGGAGAAAAGACATTATTTTAGATAAGGTGATCAGAAAAGAAATTTTTGATGAGGTGATACTGTGCAGAGATGAGAATCAGGTGAGGAAGTAAGACTTAAGAAGATCTGAAGGAAGAGCATTCTGGGAAGAGGGAACAGGAGGTGCAAAGCCCTTGAGGTGGGAGCATGGCTGGCATTTTGCAGAAACTGAAAAGGGGCCAGTGGAGGCCAGAGTGGCCAGAGCAGGGTGAGGGATAGACAGAAAAGTGTAAGATGAGGTCAGAAAGGGAGCAAACAGCTCAAACAGGCAGGCTTTTGTAGATCTTGGAAAGGATTTGGGATTTTATTCCATCTGAGATGAGCAGCCATTCGAGTGTTTTAAGAAGGGAAAGAGTATGCCATGACATGTTTCTAAAAGTTCACCCTGGAGGCTCTAACCCCAATTAGGTGTGTGTAAGGGGTGGGGGGCAGAGAGGAGCAAAGGTGGAAGTTGGAGACCGATTAACAAACTATTACAGCAATCTAGACGAGGCAGGGTGATGGCATGGATCAGGATGACAGAGTGGGATGGGGAGAGATGGTCAGAGTCAGGATTTTTTTATTTTTTATTTTGTTGTTGTTGCTGAGAACATACACAGGAAAACATCCACCAATTCAACCGTTTCTACATGTACAACTTAGTGACGTTGATTACATTCTTCAAGTTGTGCGGCCATCCTCATCCTCCCTTTCTGAGTTTTTCCTCCCTCCTTAACATAAACTTACTGCCCCCTAAGGTTCGTATCTAATCTTTTGAGTTGTTTTTGTCGATTTGAACCCATATAGATAGTTCTTAAAAGAGCATAATGCTCAAGGCAGACCTTTTTTATTAGTTAAATTAAATTATTGTTCAGTGTTATGATGACTGCAGGGGATATTTTTGGTTTAATCAGGAGGGATCTTAAGAGGAGAGCCAGCGGGGATTGCTGATGAGTTAATGTGAGGTGAAAGACGAAGTGCAGAGTCAAGGATGGCTCTCAAATATTGCACTGTCTCATATCTTCTCTGCCCACCTTTTGTTCCAGAAGTTGCTGTGGCAACAAGCTGCCGTGGGTGTCACCTGGCAGCACTTCACTTCACCAACAGCTTGCATCTCTTGCCTTCTGCCCCAGGGCTTCTCTATTCCTCTAGGGGGTGTCTGTAGGCACCCACTCAGCCATTCCGGTACCTATGAAAACCTAGAAGATCCAGGAAGTTAACACCCAGGCCAACCCTTGACTGATGGGGATTGGGAATAAACAGGTGGATAATTCTGAGGCTCAACCTGCACAGCTCTTTAGAGGGTGTCCAGTGGGACTGCGAGTCCCTGGGTGGTGTAAATGGTTAAAGTACTCAGCTGCTAAGTGAAGGGTTGGAGGTTCAACAAGTCCACCCAGAGGTGCCTTGGAAGAAAATCCTGGTGATCTACTTCTGAAGAATCAATCATTAAAACTCAATGGAGCACAGTTCTATTCTGACACACATGGGGTTGGCATGAGTTGGAATCCTGGCAACTGGTAGTGAGAACTGGTAGGGGGACTAGCCCTAAGTACCCACAGCAGTAACCAGCTCAGTGATACTCCCTTGGACTGGATTTCTCTCTTTGCCTTTTACTCTTCTCAGTTCCCTCACTGTTGTTCCCTGGGCCCCAATATAAACTTCCCCCAGGCAAGCCCTTGCCTTAGGCTCTGAGCAACTGGCAGAAGCATACTTCCATTGACTGAAATGTAACCCCCCCCAAAAAAAATCCATTGCCTTTGAGTCGATTCTGATTCATAGTCTCTATAGGACAGAGTAAACCGCCCCGTAGGGTTTCCAAGGAGCAACTGGTTAATTTGAACTGCTAGCCTTTTAGTTAGCAGCCAGGCTCTTAATCACTATACCACCAGGGCTCCAAATGAGATGGAGGAGCCTGCAAAATGCGTTTTAGTTTCCGGTTGTATTAGTTTCCTCTGGTTGCTATAACAAAGTACCACAAATTAGGTGGCTTAAAAAGACAGAAATTTCTTTTCTCAGAGTTCTCGATGCAAGAAGTGAAAATCAAGGTTTTGGTGAGGCCATGCTTTCTCTGAAGGCTCCACGGGAGAGGCTTGTCCCTTCCAGCTTCTGGTATCCCCAGGCATTCCTTGGCTTGTGGCAGCATAACTTCAATCTCTGCCTCCATGTTCATGTGGCTGTCTTCCCTCTGTGTCTCTTCTTTTTTATAAGGACATGAGTCACACCGGATTAGGACCCATCCAACTCCAGTATGACTTCATGTTAACTAAGCACATCTGCAAAGACCCTATTTCTGAGTATGGTTGCATTCAGAGGTACCAGGGGTTAGGACTTGTCCATATCTTTTTTGAAGGACATAAATCAACCCATAACGGGGAAAGTATCAAGCATTTTGTTTGAGACATATTAAAGTTTGAGTTGTGCATCCATTAGACCTCCAGGTGGAGATGGCAAGGAGGCAGTGGAGGCACTGGAGTTTGGAATTCAGAACACAGTGTGCAGAAAAGACTAAGCTACTTGCCTTCGAAGGTCGTGATGTCAGGTGTGGTAGGCGCCCATGCCTTCAGAGAGCCCACCAACACAGTTCATCCTTCACTGATCCCATGGCCAGTGACTCCTTTCTGAGCCCTGGAGAGGTGGTGACGAGGATGCCCTGAAAGGTGGAAGGAGTATACATCAGCATGTCTTGTTTTATGATGACAGCTCCTCTGTGCTGTTGGCATTTTATTCCTGCTTCAGCAAAGGCTGTGTCCTCACAGCAGATGAGCAGTCACATTCAAATCAAAGCCTGTCATAGAAAGCCAGCGTAGCCACCCCTGCAGAGTGACATTGTCTACTGGGAGCCTGTCCCTCCCTCCATCATGGTGCCCTTTGAGTTTCAGGGAGGAAGAAAAACAAAGCAGGATGAAAGGCATTTGGAGGAGGTGGACAGACAGCAGTTGTTACGTCCATAGAAGGCCACCAGCACTTTTGACAGCCCCCAGCAACTTCTCCAGTTTGAGCCTGGATTAAGGAGACACTGCAGAGAAAGGACATGGTTTTGTTTTTATTTCCATTTAATTAGCTCAAATGGAAACTGCAATTACCACGCAGTTATACATCCCCATGTGCTTCAGGGATGCTGTCTCTGGCACATTTGCTATCCCCATTTGGAAAATTCACCCATAAAAGCATCAGGCTCGCCTGCATTGTATGTGGAAATCTCCAATGTCATCCTTTGTGCAAGGGATAAAAATTCACCCTGGGGTACCAACTTTAATAAGGCTTAATTAAACCAATTTGTTGTAAGAGGAAGTTTCTACTCTGCAATGTGACAAGCCGCTGGAGTTGGTTCACTAGGTTTTTATGTTCTGGAACTTCTGTGTTTCAAACAAAAAGTCACATGGAACATAAAATTCTATCCAAAAACTCCTAATGGAGTAATGAATTTCTGTTGTCTTTTTTTTTTTTCTTTTTCAGAATGACCTTATTGATGCTAAGGAATCCCTGAGTGGCGAAAATGATTAGCACTGTTACTAATAGAACCATTGGAGGTTCAAGTTCACCCAGAGTGCCTCAGAAGAAAGGCGTGGCTACTTCTGAAACATCACATACATTGAAAACCCTATGGAGCACAGA
>NW_004444073.1:4103088-4104382 GCF_000243295.1 Trichechus manatus latirostris
ACAGCACCCAACAGCAACAACAATCAATGACAGAAGTCACTCAACTTTTCTGCTTTAACTGCCTAGATGCTCAGAAACACTTTGTGATTTAACTTTAGCCAAGGCCTGCATGTCTGTGTTTTTTACTTTCTTCTGTTCTTGACCTTTTGTCCGAAGTTACGTTTTCCCTGGTCCTGATTTTTAAGTTTATTTAAGTGTGCTCAATGCAGTAAACCACCTTAAATCTTTGTGAAATCAGAATTGGAATAAATGAATAAGCATTCAGTTTTAATTTACATACCAGATTCTTTCTGTACCAAGGGAGTGGCACTATAAGAAAAAGACAAGAGCCCTAATGAATCCTTGTTGGAGGGAGAGGTTGGGAAATGGAACCAACCAAAGAGACATAGAGGTATTGAAAGAGAAGGAGCATGCTGGTTAGGACACAGGAAAGGAGAAAGTTGAGCAATACCTTTCTTCAATGGATATTTGACATCAGAAATTCTAGCTACCTACAAATGGTAGGAACGTTCTATAGCCAAAAAGACTGGTTTCAAGTACCCTTGGCAAGCAGAGCCCATCCTCTACGCTGAAGCACTAGGTAAGTAGCATGTAGTACAATGTAGAGAGTACATTGCTGGGAGCATCACAAGTCCCACCTGCCCTCTAAATATTTCCCTTATGATATGATATAGGACCTCATTTGCCCACATTTGACTAAAAAAAATAAAAAAATCACTGCGATGGAGTCGATTCCGACTCAATGTGACCCCACGTGTTACAGAGTAGAACCACTCCATTGGGTTTTCTTGGCTGTAATTTTTACAGAGGCAGATCACCAGGCCTTTCTCTCATGGTGTCATTGGGTGGGTTCGAACAGCCAACCTATACCATCAGATAAAGATGTTAAATGTCAGAAGACTCTAGATAAGAAAATAAAAATATGGTACCTAAAACTGGTAATGTGTAAACCTCAGAGCAGCTGAAATATATTTTTGACAAATAAATTCTTAAAGGTATAAGAACTAGGTTAGCTACATTTTTAAAAAGTGTCAGAGAAGGTCTGGACATAAGATGTTGCCAGGAGGGCAAGCCAGTTTGAAACAGGAATTGGTAAGATGACAACTAGAAGCATAGGACATCTCCATTTGTGAGGAGGGAACAAGAAGTTAAAGAAAGGGACAAAGTTGGAAAGTGGAAGAAGGGGGCACTGAAGAGACGGGAGGGTGGCACAAATAATACCTGGCATGATAACTTGTTCTTATTCCTGGTGAAAAAAATCTCAGGAAGCCACACTTGACCTGTTTCCCTAGTG
>NW_004444073.1:4106028-4106900 GCF_000243295.1 Trichechus manatus latirostris
ATAAGGCCACATCTGCATGACTCCTGCAGGATGCAGCCCATCTCAGGCTATGCTACAAAAGATACACATGGTTGTATCTGCTGCATTTTTACTGTTGGCCCCACAGTCTCTCCCTGTCTCCTCTTGGGCTTCTCATTTCATAGTAAAATAGAAACATGTGTCTATGTATGGAGGAGCAGAAACCAATCAAGTTGCATGAATTACTGATATCAAGACAATAAATGTTAACTTATGTGAGAATAACTAGTGTATATATGCATCATTTAGGCAAATATTTTCATACAATTGCTCTCATAAAACCGATAGTCCAAATGAGCTAGCCATATGAACAATAAATCATGGAACCAATTTGAAGAAAAACAAGTTCCACTTTGGAACATTGAATTCACGTTCTGTGCACTTGAAATCAACTAAACATAAGAATTTGATATTCAGTAAGTTGTGTTAGGTAGAACTTCAATCCAGTGAAATCTACAATCCCCCAAATTTGAAAACACATTTTTGTTTTGCCCAAATTTGTTTAAGATAAAAAACTAAAATATGTGTACCATATTGTTCCTTGACATTTTTTTCTCTAAGTAAAACCAGAAGAAATAAATAGCAAATTACTGAACAACTCAGAATTAATGTGGTGAAAGTCTATCTTGCTTGTTGCCCAGTCCACTCCCAAACAAAAAGCGAAGTTGGTAAATCCACTCTGACCCTCTGGAGCAGTCCAAGTATAGCAAACACCTCCTAGCTTGATGGCACATTCCAGTTCCACTGAGATGCTTCTATTTTCCTGTTGCCTTCATGTTGGAATAGACTCATGGCGACCCCATGTGTGTCAGAGTAGAACTGTGCTCCATAGGGTTTTCAATGGCTGATTTTTC
>NW_004444073.1:4119802-4120665 GCF_000243295.1 Trichechus manatus latirostris
TATAGCAACCAAAAGGTCCCCTTAAAGGGGTAGATGTCTGGGCTCTTAGTTCAGGGTCACAGTCATCACCAGCATTCATTTCATTTTCCTGTTTATTCATTCTTGGCAACTTGAGCATCATCATTTGTCAGAATTAAAATCCTGGGCTCTGAAAAGGCTTGTATCTCAGGATTTAGAATCAGAGACTATTTTTGCTTGTTCCTAAGGGTTATGTGTGAAGGAGATAGCTGATTAAAATATCTTGGCATATGTCCCCAAAGGCATTCTCCTTCTCCCTCACCAAGAGCTTTCCAGCTCATTTCTTTAATACCGTCAGATCTAGATGAATGTGAGTGATAAAGAGAGGCAAAGTGAGCAGAAACTCAACAAGGAAAAACTCCACCTAGCACTGCTGCAACCATGAAACTTGGTATTTTATCAGTTTTTATTTATTTATTCAAGAAAACTTTATTGATTATCTACCAGGTTTTTTTACTTAATTAGGATAATGTGTTCATGGGTATTTATAACATCATTCTGTACATATTTTAAAAAATATTTTTATTGTGTTTTAGGTGAAGGTTTACATAGAAAATTAGGTTCCCATTTAATAATTTTTATACAACTTGTTCCCATGACATTGGTGACATTTTTCATATATGTTAATATTCTCATTATTTCCGTTCTTTTTGTTCTGTTACATTAATTTAACTTTCTTGTCCTTTCTTAGCTTTTCATCTTTGTTTTAGTGTAAACGTTGACAGTTTTGTCTCATATGGTTGGTTATTTTAAGAAAACACGGTATTCATGGGTGATATTGTTTATTTTATAAGCCAATTTACTATTTTGATGAAAGGTAACACTGGGAGGGGCTTCAGTTCCAG
>NW_004444073.1:4122562-4124147 GCF_000243295.1 Trichechus manatus latirostris
TGGACTTTGACCCTTTGTTGAAGATCAGCTGCTCACAGATGGATGGATTTACTTCTGGGTTCTCAATTATATTCCATTGGTCTATGTGTCTGTCATTGTACCAGTACCAGGCTGTTTGGATTACTGTGGCTGTATAATAAGTTTTGATATCAGAAAGTCAGAGGCCTCCTACTTTGCTCTTCTTCCTCAATATTGCTTTAACTATTCAGGACCTTTTTCCATGTAAAGTTGGAGATTAGTTTTTCCATTTCATTAAAGAGTGTTATTGGGATTTGGATCAGGACTACGTTCTATGTATAGATTGCTTTTGGTAGTAAAAAAATTGACATTTTGACAATGTTAAGTCTTCCAATCTATGAGTATGGAATGTTTTCCATTTATGTAGATCTCTTTAGTTTCTTGAAGTAGTGTTTTATAGTTTTCCTTGTATAAGTCTTTCATGACCCTAAAAAAACAAAAACCAAAATCATTGCTGTTGAGTTGATTCCGACTCATAGAGACCCTATAGGCCAGAGGAGAACTGCCCCATAGGGTTTCCAAGGAGTGTCTGGTGGATTCAGACTGCCAACCTTGTGGTTAGCAGCCAAACTCTTAACCACTACGCCACCAGGCTTTCCTTTATATCCCTAGTTAGGTTTATTCCTAGGTTTTTGGTTTTTTTTTTTAAATGCTTTTGGAGACTATTGTAAATGGTATTGATTTCTTGATTTCCTTTTCAGAGTCCTCCTTGTTAGTGGAGTGGAATCCAACTGATTTTTGTGTGTTGATCTTGTATCCTACCACTTCACTGAATCCTTCTACTAGTGCCAGTAACTTCCTTACAGAGTCTCTGGGATTTTTTATGTATAGAATCATGTCATCTGTGAATAAGGATACTTTTGCTTCTTCTTTTCCAATTTGGATACCCTTTATCTCCCTTTCTTGCCTTATTACTCTAGCTAGAACTTATTGAATAGGGGTGCTGATAAAGGGATTCCTTGACTGAGGAAAATGTTCTCAGTCTTTCTCAGTTGAAGTAATGTTGGCTGTTTGTTTTGCATACATGCCCTTAATTATGTTGAGAATTTTCTCTTCTATTTTGCTGAGACATTTTATTAGGAAATGGTGTTGGATTTTATCAAATGCCTTTTCTCTGTTGATTGAGATGATCATATGATTCTTTATCTTTGTTTCATTGATGTGGTGAATTACATTGATTGATTTTCTATTGTTGAACCATCCTTGCATCCCTGGTATGAATTCCACTTGATAATGATGTATTATTATTATTTTTTGATATGCTGTTGAACTCTGTTGGCTAGAATTTAGTTGAGAATTTTGCATCTATATTCAAGAGAGATATTTGTCTGTAATTTTCTTTTTTAGTGGTGTCTTTTCCTGGCTTTGGTATCATCGTTATGCTGGCTTCCTAGAATGTATTAGGGAGTATTCCTTCCTTTTCTATGTTCTGGAATAGTTTGAATAGAACTGATGTCAACTATTCTTTGAATGCTTGGTAGAATTCTCCAGTGAAGCCATCTGGGCTGAGGCTTTTTTTGTTGTTGTTGGGAGTTTTATTATACCATCTTCAACTTCTTCTTTTGTT
>NW_004444073.1:4125686-4126874 GCF_000243295.1 Trichechus manatus latirostris
CTTCCTCTCCATATGGAAATTCTATGACTACATCCTTTATGCCCCCTTTTGTTTTGAGATTGTCATCATTTACAGACTGACATCTCTGGTTCCCTGTTTAAGTTTTGCTGCTTTATTTTACATTTGAGAATTCTTTGTCTGTGTTGGTATTTGGGTGGTGCTGTCATGTGTCTTAGTCTCAAGTTGTTGTCTGATGTAATTGATTTTTTGTCTGAAGGACTCCCTTTAATATTTCTTATAAGCTTGGTCTGGTTTTTACAAATTCCCTTATTTATTTATTTTTTTTAATTTGGGAATGTCCTAGTTTTGCCTTCATATTTGAAAGATAATTTTACTGGATACATGATTCTTGGTTGGCAATTCTTTTCTTTCAGAGTTTTATATATGTCATCCCATCACCTTCTCGCCTGTGGTTTCTCCTGAGAAGTCAGCGTTTAGTCTTATTGGTGCTCCTTGGTAGATGATATTTCATTTTTCATGAGCTGCTCTCAGAATTCTTTATTTGTCTTTGGTTTTGGTAAGTTTATGATATGTCTTGGTGAGTTTCTTTTGGGGTCTATCTTGTATGGGGTTCCTTGAGCTTCTTGGAGTGAAATCTTCTCATCTTTCATGATATTAGGGAAGTTTTCTGTCAATAAATCTTAAAAAATTCTGTCTGTGCATTTTTTTCTGTCTTCCTCTTCTGGAATTACAAGTACATGTAAACTCTTCTTCTTGATAGTGTCCCACATAACTCTTGAGCTTTCTTCATTTTTCTTCATTCTTTTTACTGATTGTCCCTCACACAGGTTAGTGTCACTGGATGTGTCTTCTATTTTACTGATTCTTTCTTCTGTTGTTTCAATTCTGCCTCTATGTTCTTCCATTAAGTTATCTATTTCTGATATTTTATTGTTACTCTTCTGGATTTCTAGTTGTCTTTTCTGTATGGTTTCTAATTGTCTATTTTGTCATTTTGTTCTTGTATGGTTTTCCTGAATTCTCCTGGGGTTTTGTCTGTGTTTTCCTTGATTTTATCTGTTTTTCTTGTTGTCTTTGAGGATCCTGTATATATGTCTTTTAAATTCCTTATCAGGAAGTTGTATTACCCTTTCTTCCTCAGGAAGGTATTCTGCCCCTTTATTTTGGTCATTTATTTGAGCCATCTTAACCCATTTCTTCATATGATTTGTTATTGTCTGTTGTCTC
>NW_004444073.1:4130385-4132019 GCF_000243295.1 Trichechus manatus latirostris
TCAACTAGCCAATCAGTTTAGGAAATAATATCAGACTATGACCCAGTGAAGTCTAGCAGCCTACCTTTGCCTTGCATGCAACATTAGGGCCTGTCACCAATCACCAGCCATCTCTCAGGCACACATTCCTTTCTTTGGAAACATGAAATGCCCCTAGATAAATGTGCCCTTCTCCAGAGAAACATATTTCCCACTCAACTGCAAATCCTGACTCAAAGCTGAAATTAATGCAGGCAGGCAATTTAAGGGTCTTAGAAAACTTCCTTAAAAATGACAAATGTATGCGATGTCAAAGCCATCCAATATGTCTGCATGCCACCTTATTAAATTAAAAACACCTGGCTTATTTTTTACAATCTATCCAATGGCTTACAGATTAGGATCCTAGAAACAATACAATGTCTTATAGCAAAAAATATACATATAATAATCCACCTATAGTTAATATAAATGATGAAATGTTTTTGTATATATCTATATATATGTACACATATATACTCTGGTTGTGTGTACTTTGCAGAATCAGCACACAAATACTGCAATCCTTCACTGGCTCTTCCACTTCAGTGTCAAGGACACCAGATTTCAAAGTCTTAAGGACTGGAACAAAGGTCACCGTTGAGGACAAAGGACTGGCTTGATGCACCTTCCCTTGTGAAGGACCAAGTTCGCTGGACAGTGGCAACCTGCAATGCATGGCTTACTGCATGGTCCGATCTCATTCCAGTTGTCACAGGTCTTGATGCATCCTGGGCCACAGGTATCATACACAGCACCTTGCTTACACTGTGTGGCTGAAAAAAGAGGAATAAACAAAGGGTGACATGGAGAAATGGCTACATTAATTTATCCTCAGCTCAATGCCATCCCTGCAGGCTCATGTCACTTCCCGGACTTCCTGGGCCTTTTCACAAGCACAGGCTCAGATCCGCATTTTAACAAGGGAGTAACAAACATCCAGCATTCCCAAAATGCTCTGGGAATCACCTGCACCTATAAAAACAGCATCAAAAATCCACCTGCTGGACCAGTGAACTTCAAAATAAAATAAAATAAAGAAGTTTTTTATTCCCAGATAAGGCAAACTATCAATTAGTAAGGTTACAAGACAATGTATAAGATTAGTTCATTATTGAGAATACCATAAAAACTAACTCTGACTAGGCCTTCCAGCTATTGAGCAGTGATGAACAGGAATATTCTGTACAGCCACATCAATATTCAAATATATATAATTTACACACACAAAGAAAAGCCTACCAAGGATATTGGAAATGTGTGCCATATTTTAATCAAAGTGATTATGTATTAGATTAATCAATTTGAAGCAAGTTAGAGCAAGAGTTGGGATAGAGACCAATAGAGAAAACTCAAATTTTTTGGTGGGGAGGACAGAGGCTGGCTGGCTGGGCCAGAGATGTAAGAATGATGTAGTAGCCAAGTCAGAGACAATGTATTATCTTTGTTAACTTAGAGCTAAAATGATTTTGACATTATTCTGAGAGTTCCCAAAAATGCATAATAGATTTGTCAGAAAGATAATGCAAACATTCTGAAAGTTTTATGACATGCAGCCCTTTCTAACCGAGTCATTTCCAGTGATGATCAAAGGGGCTGTCCCCCATTCTCATCAA
>NW_004444073.1:4133830-4147007 GCF_000243295.1 Trichechus manatus latirostris
CAGTGTTTTTGATTCGTGCCAGTAATGCTGGGGTGAGATGGTATCTCATTGTGGTTTTAATTTGCATTTCTCTAATGGCTAGTGATCACGAGCATTTCCTCATGTGTCTGTTGGCCGCTTGAATATCTTCTTTGGTGAAGTGTCTGTTCATTTCCTTTGCCCATTTTTTATTTGAATTATTTGTCTTTTTGTTGTAGAGGTGTTGGATTTTCTTGTAGATTATAGAGATTAGACCTTTGTCTGACCTGTAATGTCCAAAATTTTTTTCCCAGTGTGTAGGTTCTCTTTTTACTCTTTTGGTGAACAATCCAACTTTTATTCAAAGTTGTATGAGCAATGGAAGACCTTCATCAGCTCAAACGCCTCTACTGTTATTTATGCAGTTTGCAGAGTAACACCTGGTGACGAACTATGTAATTGAAAAACTGTAAAGTAGAACTGGTTTTCAAGCAGGTGGACTTTACTTTGAATCTTTCAAATTACATATTTAGAGCAACTACAGAACATTCCCGTCTGACCATACTTAACTAAGTTAATAAGAACCATAAAAGTAAATTCAATGAGGCTCCCCATTACACTAGTTAAAAACAAATGGGAGAAGAGGTGTCCTATTCAGAGAATGTTCAATTACGTCTCACGAGTTCTTACTTATTATTAGAAAACTGAGTTGCATAAAACAGAATTTTGAAAATCATCTGAATGGAACCAACTTTATATTTGACTCCGTAATTAATACTTTTCTTCATAGATCTCTAGTTTCCAATATATTAAGCCCTGGTATATTTATCCCAGAGCCTCGGTGGTGCACTGATCAGAGCTTGCCTGCTAACCAAAAGGTCAGCAGTTTGAATCCACTAGCCGCTCCTTGGAAATCCTATGAGGTAGTTCTACTCTCCTATAGGGTCACTATGAGTTGGAATTGACTCGATGGCAACAGGTTTGGTTTGGTTTTATATCGATCTCAGCCTAACTTTTACCTAAACATATACTAACCAACCTGTTCTGAGGAAAGATGCTTTGGGGGATGGAATAAAAGACAAGGCTATCTGTCTGATATACCAACAGACGGATGAAATAGTTGTAGCAAATTACCAGTCAATTATAAAGAAAACATTAACTGTAACCTTATTGATTGCTATGCCTAGCTCATTCACTCACCTTTTTGAGATATTTCCTCAAAGGTAACTTCCTACGTAAAATGACACTCCCACATTCTCTACCCCTTTTCTCTATTTTCTTCTCTTTACGCCTAACACACATTGACATCACTTTTCACATCATAGTTATTTGTTTGAATGCTCCAATTACAGTACAGCTGTGGTTCACAACCAGAGATGCTCATCAGAATCCTTTGAGGATCTTTTAAAAGGTATATGTTTCTCACCCCCATCCCCAAAGATTTTTGCTCTGGGTCTGCAGTGGAGTCTGGGTTGTTGTTGTTAGCTGCCGTAGAGTTGGCTCCAACTTAGGGCCACCCCATGTACAACAGAACAAAACATTGCCTGGTTCTTTGTCATCTTCACAATCATTGGTATGCTTGAGTCCATTTTTGCAGCCACTGTGGTTTTTTTTTTAGTGCTTCCAATCTACGGAGTTCCTCTTCTAGCACTATGTGGGAAAATATTCTGTTGTGATATAGAGGGTTTCCACTGACTAATTTTCAGAAGTAGATTGCCAGGCCCTTCTTCCTAGTTTTAATCTGGAAGCTCTGCTGGAGCCTCTCCACCATGGGTGACTCTGCTGGTATTTGAAACACTGGTGGCATAGCCTCCAGTATCATAGCAACATGCAAGCCACCATAGTATGACACACTGACAGAAAGGTGGTGGTGGACTGGGTAGCTCTAGAATGAAAAAGTTTGCACTCTGACATACACCCCCAGTTGAAGAGAGGTGAACCACGAGGCCTGGGCTCCTAAAGGGAGGGTTCTTATCTCCCATGACCCAAAGTTCTGGCCCAAGGCCAACCACAGGGGAGCAGCTCAATACATGCTTGTTGTAGAATGATTTAATCTTAATGACGTTCAATTCATCATTCCATTTCCCAGGGTAGATTCCATTTGGCCGGCCTTGAGTTTATTTTCTACTCTGCTGATTCCACAATGCCTCTTTTAAATCACCTTTCAGTCTACATACTTTGCTCTCCTTCAAATCCTGCAAAGACCCCTTCAAGTACGAGCCCTTCTCTGTAGAATGTCCTCTTACCACCTGTGTTCTTTCCTTTCCCTCACTCCCCTAGAGACATGACTTCTCCTCTCTCTGGCTTCTCAATTCTTTCTTCAGTCTCTACCATTTAACTTCCTAATGCTCTTCTGTGACATCTTGGCTTTTGGCTATGGAACACCAATATTTCCTTCACAGTCTATAGGTAGAAAGTAGCATGTAGAAATTGAAGAACTACAAGACAAAATAACTTCTTCTCTAGTATTCTCCTTCATCTTACTGACACCGTCTTCACCGCAATTCAGATTAAATCAATAAACATCCACACATATGTGCCAGGCATTATTTAGGCCTGGGGATTTAAATGTGAATCAGATATCATCTCTGATCACCAATCACAGGCGCCTGGGCTTATAGCCAAATAGGTGACGCTGACATGTAAACAAAGTCGTAATAAAATGTAAGACTCCCATATTAAACAGTGAGAGCAAAGTACAGCAAAGGAGTAAAAGGGGGCAACATCAACTCACAAATGTGAATCAGATATCATCTCTGATCACCAATCACAGGCGCCTGGGCTTATAGACAAATAGGTGACGCTGACATGTAAACAAAGTCGTAATAAAATGTAAGACTCCCATATTAAACAGTGAGAGCAAAGTACAGCAAAGCAGTAAAAGGGGGCAACATCAACTCACAATTATGGAAGGTAGGGTGCAGGCATCAAGGAAAACTTCAGAAAATAAATTTGACTTAAGTCTTAAAAGGAGTCCCTTGGTGGTACAAACAGTAGCATGCTCCACTGCTAACCTTTTAGTGGTTCAAACCCACCCAGAGGTGCCTCAGAAGAAAGGCATAGTTGATCTGCTTGTGAAAAATCAGTCATTGAAAACCCTATGGAGCACAGTTCTACTCTGACACCAATGGGGTCGCTGTGAGTCGAGGTTGACTCGACAGTAAATGGTTTTAAGTCTTGAAAGGTGAGTAGAAACTTGCCAGACAATGGTGGGAAGAGCTTCCCAGGTGAAGAGAGCAGTGTGGGTAAGGGCAGGGCTGGGGCAATGGCAAGGCACTAGGGTTTCAGCAGGGAGGAGAGGACCTTTGGCTTGGTGGGTGGGACCCTGGGATTTGAGGAGGGAAAGTGGTAGAAGACAAAGTCAGAGAAGTAGGCAGAGGCCAGAAACCAAGAAAGACCCTGAAAACCTTGGCAAAGGGGAGCCTTGGAAGAGTGTCAAGCTGGGGAGTGATGCAATCAGATTTGCCTTCAATCTGGTACAACTTTTACATGATCCTGGACAGTTAATACTGACTTATAGACTGGTTTACCCTTCTGAGAATCCAATTCTTTTTCTCAAACTTATAAAAGGCAAAAGATAATTTTTTAAATCTTGAACGTGATTTGATATGCACCCATGCATTTGAAAAGGATTCATTTGGTAAAATATATGTATTTTTAAAACAAACCAACAGGAACTACCGAAGTGCTTCGGGCTAACATGTATTTAGTCTGGAGGTGGCATTCAAGCAGCTACTAGTAACACACAAACAAGGTACTCGCTGACTTTATCAATAAGTGGCTCTGTGCCCACAGGAACAAAATAGGCTGTCTCTGTGTCCCCCTACTGGGTGCTAGGGGACAAGAAATGAAGGCCACAGTACCTGTCTCCTAAACTTTTACAGGAGGCATACAGTGGCCAAGGAAAAGCTCAGTGTGTGTAATTAGGGCACAGTGTGTGCAATTACTGCAGAGAAGAGACTAGAATCACTAGGATTTGTAGAGCAAAACAAGGAGGAAACTCCTCACATAACCCAGCAAAACCATCCTATGTGCTGCAGAAAGGCACGCATACCCTCTCTGAATATCCCAGCACCCTTTTCATTTGCAACCTGAATGTGCAGTGACAAAGTGTCAGCCATCAGCAGGTGGCAGAAAATCTGCAAAGGACAGCAATGTAAGATACAGAAGACAAGACTGTAAAAAATTTACAGAGTCGGAAGGTACCAGGCAACAACTACCAATGATAAGGAATAAATGACTAGAAATTGGAAAGTCACTAATAACAAAGTCACTGATAAAGATCTAGATAGCAAATACTTGGATGAATTCATTGATGCTGTACAGAAATACATAAATAAGTCTCTACATTTATATTTTTCTATGATGCTTTTGCTCATCTGTGTTCTTACAATGATTAAGAAAGGGGCTATGATACAAATTGACCTGGCTTAGACTCCCAGATTCCTCGATCTCTATCTCTGAGAATTTTAGCAAATTATGTAACTATTCTAAACCTCAACATCCTTATCAGTAAAACGTGAATAATGTTAATATTACCATGTAGATTATTTGGGGATTAAATAAGATAAACCAAAACTAAGTAGTTACCTTGGAGTGGACTCTGACTCATGGTGACCCCACGTGTGTCAGAGTAGAATTGTGCATTTTTTTGGAAGTAGATCACCAGATCTTTCTTTTGAGGTGCCTCTGGGTACACTTGAACCTCCAATCTTTTGGTTAGCAGCCAAGCATTTTAACCCACCCAGCGACTAACTTAAATATGATAAAATGTAATATAAAATTCTAGTATAGTCCTTCTAAGCAAAGGTGGTGCTTAGAAAATAGTAAATACTAATATAAATGGTTATTATTGAACTTCTACATACCTTTACTATATCCCAGTATACAACAACTACAACTATATCCCTTAGCATATTATATTGTAATTTGTAATTGACATGCTAAGCTACTAGCTGCCCTGGAGTCAACTTCGACTCATGGCAACCCCCTGTGTGTCAGAGTAGACCCATATTCCACAGGATTTTCAGTGGGTGAGTTTTCACAAGTAGACAGCCAGGCCTTTCTCCTGAGGTACCTCTGGGTAGACTCAAACCTCCAACCTTTTGGTTAGCAAGTGAGCGCGTTAATCATTTGCTCCACTTAGGGATTTCATTATTCTTTCTTGCCACAGCTACTGGGTCTATACCGTGTCAAAAGTCATGATTATTAAGATCCAGACTAGCCTTTAAAACATCACCTCTTCATCCAGAGTTTCTTGCCTGGCTGGCTTCTTATTTTAGCTTCTAAAATTTTTACTGGGGAAAATTTCTATTCTGCCTTAAGTGGCCTTAAGTGGTGTCATGAGTCAAAGGATCGGGGGCTACAAGCAAGTAAAGAGTATTCTCATAGGCTTCAATATTCTAGATGAATCTGAAATTAATTTACTGAGAACTGCTGCATATCTCTGTAAATTTATTTCTCTGTGTGCCAACTGTCGGTCTGTGGAAGTCCAAAGTGTGTGTGTGAAAGGTCCCCCTCCCCTCCGACTGCATATTGAAGGGTTTATACTTTACTCAGATGGCCCCACTAATTTCAATGGTAAATGGAACCTTTCAGGAGCCATATTCCCCTTAAAGCCGGATGCTGGGGTAAGATGTGTAGTCCTCAGTGCTCTATGTGCACTGAAGTGGTGCTAAGTGCAGCTCTGGGCCAGGAAGAGAGGGTTTGCCCATTCTGTGTCTAATATGATCCTAACTACAGTGCCAGCATAGTTAATAAGATTAACAAAGTTCTGCTGAGCACTACAATACAACAGGATGGATGGATGGGGGCTCAGCTCCATTTATTTTATTTATTTTCATAGATTTCAGGGAAAGAGGACTAAAAATAGAGAAAGGGAATGAGGAGTACTCAAAGTCCCTCAAAGACACCTCCCTACTTATCCGACCAGGCACTGACGAATTAGGTTAGAGATCAGCCACTCAGCCTCACCATTCAGCAGCCTCAGCTGCACCTTAATGTGAATCACTTTTATCATATCAGTACTCCTCTGAGAAGGGCAGCATTTATAGAGAGATATTCTTGCTGGGGAAAGTGAATTCTGACATCAAGATTGGACCTGGGTTTGCAGAGGAGAGAACAAACCCACAAGAGAAGTCAGGGAGAGATAAAGGGGCTTTGGCGTTTTCCCAAGGACACAGACTAGGGACTGTGTCAAAGGACAGCTGGTGTTGTTAGCTGCCGTTGAGTCACCACCAACTCATGGTGACCCTGTGCACAACAGAACAAAACGCTTCCTGGTCCTGTACCATCCCCATGATGGGTTGCAGATCAGACTGTTGTAATCCATAGGGTTTTCACTGACTGATTTTTGAAAGTAGATCACCAGGACTTTCTTTCTACTCGGCCTTAGTTCGGAAGCTCTGCTGAAACTTGTTCAGCATCATAACAACATGCAGCCTCCACTGACAGATTGGTGGTGGTTGTGCATGGCGTGCATTGGCCAGGAACTGAACCCATGTCTCCTACATGGAAGGAAACTTAAAAAAAACCCTTGCCATCCAGTCGATTCCAACTCATGGCAACCATGTGTGTCAGAGCAGAACTGCACTCCATAGGGTTTTCAGTGGCTGATTTTTCAGAAGTAGATCACCAGGCTTATCTTCCAAGGCATCCCTGCATGAACTCCAACCTCAAACCCTTTGGTTAGCAGCTGAGTGCGCTAACCCTTTGCACCACCCAGGGACTCCCGAGGAAGTTTTAATAACACCAAAATACCCATCATCCTGCTCCCTAAATCCACGCAAATAAACACACAAACTAGCTCGTGGTTTCAACTCTGGCTGCAGGTTAGAATCACCTGGGGAGCTTTTAAACATTCACAAGTCCACTTGAAGCAGGATATCTGAGGGTCAGACCCAGCCATGGGTTTCTTCATCTTTTTTTTTTTTTAAATAGCTCCTAGAGTGTCACAAAAGGAGCCCTGGTGGTACAAATGGTTAAACGCTCAGCTGCTAACTGAAAGGATAGGGGTTTGAACCATCCATCAGCTCCACGGGAGAAAGACCTGGTGATCTGCTTCCATAGAGATCACAGCCATAATAAACCTTACAGGGCAGTTCTCCTCTGTCACATGGGGTCGCAATAAGTTGGAATCGACTCAATGGCACCTCACAACAGAGGGTGACAAATGCCCAGCCAGGTTGAGCACCACACCCCACTGTTCTAAGTGAAAATGATGTCCTTGCATGGTGAGCGGGGCTCCAAGACAATTCTTCCTGACCCCTCTTCCAACAGATGACCACTCCTATCCTCCACCTATGTAGACACTCTGGAGTTAGCCATGGCGTACACTGACTTCTTTTCTAATATCAGAGCTAAGATTATCAGGACTAGGGTAGAATGCTCCAAATCCATCTCTTCAATTGAGGCAAATCTGGCCCTTTACAGAAATGTTTCCCAACCTGAAACTATTGGGAATCTTCTGTGCTCCGAGCATATTCAGTCATCTCACCTTCAAATCTAAATAGCAGCTACAGCTACCATAGATTGAGCATCTTCTATGAGCTGGATAGTCTTCTAGATGCTTTACGTACATTACCAGTAATCTTTCTAACTGCATGGTAGACATTGTTTTAAAGTTCCCAAATAAGCTTAGAATCTCCCCACTTCTGGCCGTATGCACTGCTACCATTTATCCCATGCCAACATCATTGTTTTTCTTTTCACCTAGACTACTGCAATAGTCTCCTGCCTGGTCATTGCTTTCAATCTTGCCCCTCCCCAGTCTATTCTCCACACACGAGCCAGGGTAATCTTTTAAAAGCAGAAACAGGCTTGCTTCAAACCCATCACTGACTTGTATTGCTCTTAGAATAGAGTCAGACTTCCTCCCAAGACCTGCAAAGGCCTACATGATCCAGCCCCTGCTACGACTCCACACACCTTTTGTACCCTGTTTCTCTTCAGGCCACACTGGTTCCCTCTGGTTAGTTGTTGTTGTTAGCTGTTGCTGAATTTGTCCCTGACTCATGGGAACCCTATGCACAACAGGATTGGACTATTGTGATCAACAGAGTTTTCAATGGCTGAGTTTTAGAAGTAGATCACCAGGCCTTTCTTCCTAGTCCATCTTAGCCTAGAAGTTCCACTGAAACCTGTTTAGCATCATGGCAACACACAAGCCTCCACCGAGAGACGGGTGGTGGCTGTGCATGAGCTACACTGCTCAGGAATCAAACCCGGGTCTCCCAAATGGAAGGCGTGAGAAATCTACCACTGAACCACCACTGCCCCCATCTGCCTAAAATGACTCCCTTCAATTCTTCAGGGCTTAGCTGAAATACTGTCCCCACAGAGAAGTCTTCCCTCTTCACCTTACACCCCTCCCCTCCATTTGTTTTCTAGCTCTTTGCCCCATTTGTTTCCTCCATGGCACTGAACGTAATTTGCAAGTACTTATTGTCCTTGCTTTCTTTGTTTCTCCCACGGGACTGCCAGCACCCAGTGACAGGCGCCTCATCTCTTTTATTCACCAAAGTACACACAGTGCTTAGCACAATGCCCAGGATTTGGCTATTTTGAAATAAACGTTTGTTGGATGAACAAAGGAGTCCATTTTACAGATATCAATAAGCTAATTAATTCGCCTGAGGTCAAAGAACAAATAGCAGCTATTATAGATATCCATCTTTCAGAGGAGAAGAACATTCTGTTAGGGTTTGTATAACAATATCTCAAATATATATATATATGTATATATATACACATATATATATCTATCACTTTTATCCCAAAGACCTTAAATAGCTGTAACTGTCTGGAATCTTCTGTTTTCCACACATAACCTAAGCAACGGCTGTGAGTGTCCATGTGCTAAGTACATGGAGCTGGTAGCTTGAAGTTGGGAGCATTTTGCAACATTTTGTTAAAATGTGCTTGTCACAAAGCATTTCTCTTAAGTGCTTTCTACCCAGACCAGTGGGAAGCTCGTGTGTTGCTATCAAGTTGAAATCCACGTGGGTCACTGATGGATCCCTTTGGCCAAGGGGAGATGTGGCCATTCACACCAGTAAGTCTGCTCCATTGCCATCCTTGCAGTACAGTGATGTGCTGATGGATGGATCCACGGGACCTTCTCACCTGCACAGTTCTGCTGAGGCTCCCAGTGGACTTTGATGCTCTCTCTCTGGCAGGCCCGGGTATAGGCCAGGAAGGACTCGCAGTAGCAGTTTTTATGGACTGGACATTCACACATGTCTGTCACACAGGACCTATGGAACCCAACAGAGAGAAATGATCATTTAAAAAGGTCAAATCATCAAGCACCCTAAGTGTGACTTGAGGAAATGGGTGGATGGGTGGTTGGCTGGTAACAGTTAAAGGTGTGGAGAAAGGTTGCTAGTTTAGGTTGGAGACTTAAAAATAGTATAACAATTCTGGATGAAACCTAAATGCTAGATACTTCTGAGCAATGGGGTATTAGTCTCCCTCTCTTCTAGAGCAGCATTCTCCAACAGAACTTTCTGCAATGATGGAAGAGTTCTATAATCTCTCCTATCCATAACAGTAGCCACTATCCATAATTTGGCTGTTGGGCACTTGAAGCATGGTTAGTGCAACTGAGGAACTGATTTTTTTCATTTAATTTTAATTAATTTAAATGTAAATAGCCACATGTGGCCGGTGGATGCCCTTATTGGAGTGACACCCCTTAGAATGCAGCCACCATTCCAGGTGTCCCCATTTGTCAATAGCACTGATATAAGAAAAACAGGCTCTACTACAATACGACTAAAATGGTGAACAACTTGATGAAAACGTAAGACCCCACTGCTTTCCGAAGACTATACTTCAGACTGGCTTTTGTAATATCTAGAATCTTAGTCTTTTGAGGAACACTGAACTTTCATTCTTTAGAATGCAGGGTGACAAATTCCAAATAAAGCAAACATTTCAGGCCACTAATTAGACTAGAAAAGATAAGGAGGATTGGACCAGGGTCTCCGAAGTTTAAGTTTGAATATGGAAATGATCAGCCAGGACATAAAGAGAACTGAAATGTGTTTAAATGAAAACTAACATATTTTTAAACACACTGATCTCCAAGACCTAATAATGTTTACATTGGTATCTAGCATTACAGTTTACAAAGTGCTTTGGCAAACAAGGCATAGTACAATCCCTATTTTATAAATGAAGGAGTCATGTTACAAATTAATAGACTGACCCAAAGTCACACTATTGTTATTGTTAGCTGCTGGCAAGTTGACACCTGACTCATGGTGACTCCATGCATAATGGAGGGAAACACTGCCTGGTTCTGCATCATCCTCATGATCAGTTGCAGATTAGGTTGTTGTGATTCATAAGGTTTTCATTGGCTGATTTTTGGAAGTAGGTAGCCAGGCCTTTCTTCCTAGTCTTAGTCTGGAAGCTCCACTGAAACCTTTTCAGCATCAAAGCAACACACAAGCCTCCACTGACAGATGGGTGGTGGCTGTGCATGAGGTGCACTGGCAGGGAATTGAACCTGGGTCTCCTGCATGGAGGGTGAGAATTCTATCACTGAACCACCAATGCCTCTCGAAGTTGCACTAGTACGTGGCAAAAGAAATGTCCTAACTCTGAGACTAGTGCTCTTTCAATCAGACCATACCACTGTCCTTGTCATCTGTCAGTAAGTTTACTGCCTAACAATTCTGGGTCAGTCCTTTACATGAAATATTTCACATATTTTAAGGTCTTGAGAGATGTGTTTTATAACAGAAGTTAAAACTATAGGATGCCTTCTTTTACTATCAAGTTGATAGTTTTTAAATAAACAAAACAAATTCCCCTTTATGCAAGAGGCCACCCTGATTAGTAAACTAAACTGTCCTTATTTTCTTCCTACTGTTGTTCAGCAAACCCCTTTCCTTGCAGAATCTAATTCCAGGCAGAAAGCAGAATATATTCAAGATTACAAAAAGCACATCTTGAAACATGGTCAGGACGTGGCCATCCAATGTTAGTACGCCAATATTTTCTCTTGGTAGGGGATCCATTACATCCCCAACTGCAGAGAGTGACCAGCTATCTCTGGGTAGACGCCAGCACAGTGCCTGCTCTGAGTGAGAATTAAATAGCAAAAAGCCATATTATAGGATCAATAGGCCCAGAGTGTACCCGCCAAGTTATTACAGCCCAACACTCAAAGGCACAGGCTTTGGAAAATACGAACTAACAGAAACAAAGAAAGAACAGATCTGAAACCTAACGGGCCTCTTCCATTTCATTGACTGAGACATTATTTGATGCACGGTACTCCAGGCACAATAACTAGGACAGAAAAGATGACCTCTCTCCTCTCTGTAATAAGCAAGGGGGTATTTCTTAATAACTTCTTCAACTTTCATTACAGAAATTCTGTGAAATCATGCTCACTAGCAAACTTATCCAGGCACTAGACACATGTGCAGTGACTGCATTGGGAGAGACTCGAGACTTCCAAAGAGAACTCAAATAAAGCCTGTCATTGAAACGGCCTCTGAACTCTGGGTATGAACCCTAGCTCAATACTTCCCTTGTTTCAATTTTCATTTCAAACTAACCCACACCTGCCACATTTATGCTCAGACTTCACAGAAGCCTGTTTGGCTGCCCCAGGTTCTACCCTCTAACACCATTCCTACTTCACTCGCACCCACAAGAGACTTTTCTCCCCACTCTCTTTCCTGGGTTTCCAAGACCCTGGACCATGGGTCTCTTTCCTGTGTTTACAGCTCCCATGGATGTGACATGGATGGAATGGCATCTAACGGGGCTGCTAAAATGATGGTACCAAACTCGCTGTTGTCAAGTCGATTTAGACTCGTAGCGACCCTACAGGACAGAGTAGAACTGCCCCATAGGGTTTCCAAGGAGTGGCTGGTGGATTCGAACTGCCAACCTTTTGGTTAGCAGCCAAGCTCTTAACCACTACACCACCAGGGCTCCAAAAGGTGATCTCAATATTAGGAAATACATTCTCTGATTTGAAAGGACATGTAGTGTAATTCTGTAAAATTGTATGGAAAGTAAAGAAATAAAGTTTAATTTGTTAGGGTAAATTATTATTTATAGTGAATTATTTATTTGTTTTCTTTTGATTTCTCCTAATTGTCCTATGAGGCTATTTATACAATTTAAAATAAATTATGGACAGCTAAAGGTTGGAAATCTGAGTCCACTCAGAGGTGACTTGGAAGAAAGGCCTGGAGATCTACTTCTGAAAAATCAGCCATTTAAAACCTTATGGAGGGGTGATGTAAAAATTCAGGAACAGTTAATGGTGATGGTTGAACAACATGATAAAATATATTTAATGTCACTGAACTGTACTGTACCACTGTGAAGGTTGGTGAAATGGCAAATGTTTTCTTACATATATATTTACCATAATAAAAATAGATTAAAAAATAATAAAGCCCTGTCGAGCACAGTTCTACTCTGACACACATGGGGTCACCATGAGTCGGAATCCACTCAACAGCATTTTTTTTTAAGTCCAATTCACTGAGACTATTGAGAGAAAATGGTTTAAGCACACATTTAATAATCACTGCAGACACATACTCCACCCCACCAACTGACCTCTCTGTCCCCACAAACACAATCAACAATATACTACTTTTTAAAACTAAGGAAGGTTTTAGCTTATTATATTACTTGACACTCATGAGGAACAATATTTGAAGAAAATACATTTGTCACAGCCAGCTCTTTACTTGAAATATTTTACATATTTTTAAAGCCTTAAGAGATATGTTTTATCATATAAGTTAAAACTGTAAGATGCCTTTTTTCACTGCCAAGTTGATGATTTTTGAACAAACTAATGCCCAGTGTTTGTGAGAGAATAGAGAAATAGATATTCCCACTCTCTGCTTGCAGAAGTATAAAAATAATAATGAGCCGACCTTCATTCAGCTCCTGTGTTGAGCATGTCACTGTGCTAAGCATCTGTACAAGAGTTGTCTCTTACTACACATAGCAACAGCATACGAGGCAAGTATTGTTACTATCCCACTTAGCAGATAGGGAAACTGAGGCTTAGAGAAGTTAAGTGACTTGCCCAAGATCACATAGCTGGTGGCAGATTCAGAACTGCAAAACCAGGACTGCAACTCAGTTCTTTCTAACTTCAAAACCCATATTTTGAGTAATTTTATTAAATGATCTTTCTGGAGAGCAATTTGGCAATATTTATAGATAGCCC
>NW_004444073.1:4147426-4153037 GCF_000243295.1 Trichechus manatus latirostris
TATTTTCTTCAATGACCACATATCACTTTTCTAAAAAGTGTTTACTTTTAAAACAACAGAAAGAATAACATGGGGCATATAAATATTAAATAAGAATTTAGGAAATACAGTGAGAAGATAAAGGAGAAAGAATGAAAGAAAATTA
Organism: Trichechus manatus latirostris; assembly: GCF_000243295.1. Lineage (NCBI taxonomy): Eukaryota > Metazoa > Chordata > Mammalia > Sirenia > Trichechidae > Trichechus > Trichechus manatus. The sequence continues at coordinate 4,147,572 of NW_004444073.1, forward strand.
GAGCATCTGTTTGTTAGTCTTAGTTATTAAATATTTCTCCAGATAAAATCTTTCCAATCTGTGTATTGGAGGTCTCCTGATACAGACTTGGGTTTGATTCACTTTGTGTTCTCCTCACACTTCCATCTCATTGGTCAACTGATACTGCAAACTTGACATCAGGAGGATAGAATGGATAATGGAATAATCATGTATGCTTCTGCTGGTTACAAAGGAATTTATTAAGAAAATAATCAAAACATCCTCAAATGCACTTCGAAATTCAGGAAGAGGAGCAAAACTATCGCTATTCAAACGTACAATCAATGTTTATCACAATAATTCTGGATGAGGAAAATCTAGTCTATAACACAGTGGAGTTGAGTTTGTGTATATTTATGGAGGATTGTTGTCCTTTCCTTAATAGTATGCACAATACTGTACATTTATATTCATATTACAGGATAAGCGGGACAATTTTAACACTGTGAGCAGTTACTGGGATTTATGGCTTTGGAGTCTCTGCTTTCACGACATTATTCCATCAGAGTTATGTTCTGTTTGATGATGAGCTGGTGGTCAGGAAACACACCTGCTGCAACAGGAAGACACGCATGGCATGATATGATCTCTTCCAGAAAAGCTCTACAGGTAAAGAGCACCTGCCTAACCTTTGGGTTTTTACCTTAGAAGTGTAGCTTCAACAGCCTTTTGAACTTTCCTTCACAGAAGCTTTTAATTAATGTATCCAGGAATGGTTTTCTGATTTATCCACTCTGCTCCTGGCACCTTTCCTGGCAGCCGAGAGGTGCATGCAGGACTTGACTGTTGCTCCGTGGGCTACACACAGCTGCTCAGTGCAGCGATTCAGCAAGAATCATGCCAAGAGTTACTGTAGGGTCCCTGTGAGCTGGTATCATGGTGGGGAGCCATGCCGGGCTGCGCCAGCAGCACTTTGTCCCACACCAGTGACCTTGCTTCTCTAATTGTTTTATGTATGTGCTTTGTGTTTCAGTGAGACTCCTTGAAGGCCTGGCTAATGTTTGAAACCTTTGCTTCACAGCACCCAGCACAGTGCTGATACCAGAACTTCCTTTCAGTCCACCCCCTCCCTGAAATCCAAATTAATACAGTTCACCTGCAGGGGAGCCTTCATCACCTTCTCCCCTCTCCATCAAGCTACAGCCACTTCACCCTGCAGAGCTCTACTGGCAGTAGCCACTAGCCACATGTGGCTATTTAAATTAATTACAATGAAATTAAGTTAACTTAGAAATTAGTTCCTCAGTCACACTAGACACATTCCAAGTGTTCAATGGCAGCCACAGGTGGCTAGTGGCCATTATATTGGATACAAAACAAAAACAAGAAACCAAACCTGTTGCTGTCGAGTCAATTCTGACTCATGGAGACCGTACAGGGCAGAGAAGAACTGCCCCATAGGGTTTCAAGGAGTGGCTGGTGGGGCAGTGATATGTAAACATTTCCATCATTGCAGAAGGCTCTATTGTGCAGCACTACCAGGAGTATGCCTCCATCTACACGGGGGCACCATTCCTGGCCTCCCAGAGTGATTTATAGGTATAATAAGATTAGGAAAATCTCACTCCTACTTTCTGACCTACAGAGAAAGTTCAAATTTCCTGGTATCAAATTCAAGGTCTCTAACAACCTAAACTTCAGCCTATTGTCTTATTCCATCCTTCATTTTTCCCCACTCATTCTTTACCCAGCCATGGGAATGTCTCATCAGCCCTAAAGCTTCCTTCCATCTTGCTATTGCGGCCTCAAATGCTCTCCCTTGCCTTTCACACTGGAAAACTCTGATTCCTGTCTTTTTAAGTCTAAGTTCCAGTTCCTCAGTGGTGCTTCCTGACTGGCCCAAGAAAGTTAACCACTCCTTCTTGGGTCTTCATGCCCTTCAAACCTTTATCATTGCACCAGAAACCAGTTGCCACAGAGTCAATTCCAACTTATGGTGACCCCATGTGATGTAGAACTATGCTCCATAGTGTTTTCAATGGCTGTGATCTTTCAGAAGTAGATTGCCAGGACTTTCTTCTGAGGTGCCTCTGGGTGGTTTGAACCGAAAACCTTTCAGTTGACTGTTAACCATTTATGCCACTCAGGGACTCCTTATGATTGCACAGACTCTTTGAATCATAATTACTTCCTTCCCTGTTCGGGAGGCAGAGATGGATGGTGGTCGCTCATCCAGCCCCCAGCAGTGCCTTGAACACGGTACTCGTAAATATCTGGTGAACCATCAGAAGAGCAGATGAGAACGGCCTGATAAGATTTACCCAGCTCCAGAGGGTCGGACAGTTGGACAGTGGGACAGTTTCTAGCAGAAGAGGGTGAATTCTATCCTTTCTCCTCTTCCCTGGTCACCACCCAACAACGCCACAGCTCTGGGAGCTGCTCGCCCCAGGAGACTCTCAAGCTGCTTCTATAAGAAACTTTCTGCTGCCGCTTTCATTTTAAACTTCTCCTTACACTCCTTTCCTATCTCCCGGGGGGGGGGGGAATTTTTTTTTAATTTACCGACTGGTGGAAAAAAAGATTTAATGAGAGAATTCTGTTTTAATGACAGATTTTTGGAGAAGCACATATTCAATATTACAAGAACAACCTATAGCTCTCCATGCTATTAAAAAGGCGAGTTTCCAACACTGCTCAAAATCAAAACATCAAACATCTCTATGCTTCCTAGCAACAGCATATCCAAGTGGATTCCCTCTGCCTTCTCTGGCACGGGGGGCCACCCTGTCACGGGCAGGGGCCGGTACGAGTCTTTGCTACCCAGGCGCAGATGTGAAATACAGCTGTATTAACCATTGGGAACGCGTCCACACTGCTTCTGGGAGAACAGAGGGCCAGGCGGGAGTGGCAGCTACCAGGCCCATCTGGGGGCCAGATATTCTGCTTTCCCTGCTGCCACCAGGGTCTCTGGCCAGGCTGTTTTCAATCTGGAGGTCAGCTTTCCTGAGAGGAAAAGAATCGAGGCAGATTCGCAAGCAGGAGGAAGACAACTAGAAAACCATATCGAAGCCATGTTATGGATTAAATTGTATCTCCTCAAAAGACGTGTTAGAATCCTAATCCCTATACCTGTGTATGTAATCCCATTTGGGAATGCGGGTTTTTTTTGTTATGTTAATGACGCCATCTCAGTGTAGGGTGAGTCCCAAACCTAATCACTTCTGAGTTATAAAAAAAGCAGATTAGACACAGAGACAAGCACACACTGGGGACAACAGATGCCATATGAGGATTATATACAAGCCAAGGAACCAGGAACACGAAAGACTACCTACAAAACAGGAATCAGTGTGGCCGAGATCCTGATTTAGACTTTTAGCCTCCAGAACTGTGAGAAAATAAATTGCTGTTCTTTAAATCCACGCACTGGTGGTATTTGTATTACAGCTGCACCAGCTAACTACGACAGGCCATATGGCTTCCCTTGCTCCATGTATCTGGAAAATTCATGGAAGTGAGTGAAGGCATCTTAGGCTTGTTGGTGCCTGGGCATCGATGGGAAAGAGCAGGAGGGAGGGGATACGGGTACTAGAGTCCTGGCTGAGGGGACAGAAATGTGAAGATTACTAAAAAATTCACTTACATTTCAACCCTTGAAATTCTGCTCTGACCCCACTAACCTGAGTTGTATGGAAGCAACTAGAGTTAGTAGCTAAGACAAGGTATATCCATGTGACATTATACCTGAGAAAATAATTGTATCCATAACTCAATAGTGGCTACCACTGCTCTTCACCTCAGTACTATACAGGTACCCTCACACTTGCACTCTAACCCATGTGTTGAACAGGTACAATAAATCACCACTCTATCAGGATGAACAGGGCCAGAAAATTTAGTTGTGTAAAGTGAGAGGTTGCCTTATGGCGAGGTTAATGAAATGGCTTGCTCCCTCCTGACCCTTCCTGGTCCAGCTGCAGTTTGCACCACCTGTGGTGACTGTCCACTCTGGCTTAAGTACCGATGAGAATATTCAGGCTCTATGGCTGCCAAGGAGCCCTGGTGGCACAGTGGTTAAGAGCTCGGCTATGAAACAGAAGGCTGGTGGTTCGAATCCACCAGCTGCTCCTTGGAAACCCTAGGGGACAGCTCTACTCTGTCCTATAGGGCTGCTGTGAGTTGGAATCAACTCAACAGCAATAGGTTTTTTATGGCTGCCAAGTAAGACAGTGGTGGTTTAGTGGTGGAATTCTTGCCTTCCATGCTGGGCACTTGGGTTTGATTCCTGGCCAATGCACCTCATGTACAATTACCACCCTCTGTCAGTGGTGGCTTGTGTGTTGCTATGCTGCTGAAGAGGTTTCAGCAGAGCTTCCAGACTAAGATGGACTAGGAAGAAAGCCCTCACAATTTACTTTGGAAAAATCAGCCAATGAAAACCCTATAGATCACAACGGTCAGATCTGCAACCAATCATGTGGATGGTACAGGACCGGCCAGCGTATCGTTCAGTTGTGCATGGGGTTGCCATGAGTTGGGGGCTGACGCGATGGCAGCTAAAAACAACACAACGTGGCTGCTAGGACTGCCAGGACAGCATGACAATTCCAGGCATTTCTGGGTTAGTCTGAACATTTCATGTACTTGATCTAGGGAGATGGGGGCAGGGGAACAATGGCAACGGGCGTCCAGACTGCTTCTCCATCTGGAGATGCTGGATTTATGCCCTGTCTGACCTCAAACCCCACCCCCCATACACATACACACTAGTTAGACCTTGAGCCCACTCCTGTGTTGGAAGAAGGAACCTATTGAGCGCCTGTTTGTTTTAGGCACTAATCAAAGCACAGAGAATAACAAGGATGGACTCCACCTAGAAGAGGAGATTGTGCAGATCCCAAAAACCAAACTCCAAATGACATCAGGGCTATTACGGCAGGAACCCCATGCACTGGGATTCTGAGAACTAATTCTACGGGAGCGCAGCCGGGGTGGCCAGAGGGCCTCACAGAGCAGGAGGCCTGTAAGTTGCGTCTTGAAGGACCTATGGAATTTTGCCTGGTTACAGAAGAAGAAAAGAGAAATTCCAGGCCAAGGGAGGAGCCTGAGTAAAGGCACAGAGTTTCCAAATCATCAGACCTTAAATTGTGTACAGTCCTGTGGTTCAACCTCCCAATATTAAAATAAAATAATAAATTAATTTAATTAAAAAAATCCCTGCCTGATGGTCACGTGCCTCTTCCTGAAGACCTGTGACAACAGGGGCTCATTTCTACCCCGAGCAGCCTGGCAGGTCTTCTGCCTAGGAAATGTCTTTCTTCGAGGAATCCAAATCGTCCTGATCGCCAGCCCTTACTTGGTCCTGACATTGCAGCCACAGAACCCGCCAATGTGCTCCTCCCCAGGAAACCGCTACCCTGCTAGCAGGGTTTTCATCTTCCTATCTCCCCTACCCTTCCTTCCCTCTTACCTCCTCACTTCCTGCCTTGACAAGAGAGAAAATTT
>NW_004444073.1:4153697-4155752 GCF_000243295.1 Trichechus manatus latirostris
CCTTCATAAGGCCATAGATGAGACCATAAGTGGAGAATATGATCCCATGCCCATAGTTAAGTTTTCTTGGGCCTCTGGGCTGGGGGAGGTGTGTGCACTATTCTGCTCTTCCCCTCAGCCTCCAGGGGCTGTGACTTTAAAGGGACCAAATGCCAGAGATACAACCAGTAACATGGTTAGAAATATGCCTCTTGGGAAAGATGAGGTATCTTTGCTTGAGTATAAAACACTGGCTCCTTGGAGGGAAAAACTGACCATGATTAAGAGACATTTGCTGAGCTGTCACTCTTGCAGGGATGACTCCTCATTATTTCAGTTTGGGCTGGATCGGGGCATCTCAAGGCTGAAGGGTCTCACAAGCCAGGCAGGGAGAGGGGAAGCCTGGTCACTATCGCCCTCTAGTGGCCGACCATTAGAGTGTCAAGTAACACTGTACAGTAATTCTTATTCCAGGATTTGCTTCTAAATCAGACTACTTTTCACCTTTTTTAGAGGCAGGCTGGTAAAAGAGAACATAAAAATGGCTGTTTGGTAGAAAATCAATCATTTTTATCTTAACCTGGAGTTTAGTCCATTAACGTCACGCTCACTGTAAAACAATTATAAGACCTGTATACTCAGTACCTGTGTGATCAGAAAAGCCTGCCCCTGGTTCCTCCCACAAAGGGTGCAAATATCTGAGGCTCACTCCTAACAGAGAGCAGGGCAATGTGGACCATCAATGGGGAAAAGCCTTTGCTTCTTCTGTTTTTGTTTTTGTTTTTTTTTGTAAAATCTCTTTTTGCCTATGCACCGATTCTAAACCAGCCGCTATTGAGTTGACTCTGACTCTTGGCGACCCCATGAGTGTCAGGGTATAACTTTGCCCCATAGGGTTTTTAATGGCTGATTTTTTGGAAGTGGATCACCAGGACTTTCTTCCAAGGCACCTGTTGATAGACTCGAGCTTCCACCAATTCCGTTAGCAGCCAAGAGTGTTAACTGTTTGCACCACCCAGGTATATAGCTTCACATACTTTGTTTTTTAAAATAATCGCACCCTTTATGTAAGCAGGAGAGAAACATTCTCTACCAAGTTTTGAGGTGGTGACAACAACCTAAGTGAAATGTGCTGATGGGTCACCAATATTCAGCCATTTCTTAGGTAAGCCTGCCTCCTAATTTGCAAAATGATAGAGTCCTCTCCACTGCTAGTGTTCTGTGATTCTAGATCTAAATATGGACTTGCCCAGCTAGCCCTAAAACTAGGTGGCATTCACACTTCCAAAAAATGAAAGGGGGCTCTTTACCCAGAAAAATCTCAAGATCCACCCTGTGTGAGCTCCTCTCATATTTCTACCCCTAACATAGGTGATGCCCACCACCTTTGAAATTGTTCCATTCAACTCAGCAAATACTTATTGAGAGACTGTATGTGGACTAGACTCTGTGGGGAATGAACAATAAGATTCAGCTTTAGTGAGGCAAGGAGGTGGCCAGGGCACAAAATTTAAGGAGGCACTCACTTTTGGGCTACTGTAATTGCAGGGTCAACACTTGAGGGTGAGTGTCTCCTTAAATTTTCCTCCCAGGGCACCTTGCTTGTCTCACCCTAGTCCTTGCCCTAGGAAAGGGAAAAAGTGCCTACATTTGTGCTCCCTAAGCACAAGGAGGGACTAGTCCCTGGAGAAGGACATCATGCTCGGTAAAGTAGAAGGTCAGCCAAAAAGAGGAAGACTCTCAACAATATGGATTTACACACTGGCCGCAACAATGGGCTCAAACATAACAACGATTGTGAGGATGGTGCAAGACTGGGCAGTGTTTCCTTCTGTTGTACACAGGATCGCTATGAGTTGGAACAGACTTGAGGGCACCTAACAACAACAACAGTCACAAATTCTTAGGCAGTTGGAGGAGGCACCATGAAAAGGCCTAGATCCCTTTGGAGTGACCACACCTGGCTGATGTTTGGCAAATTATTTCACTTCCATGTGTCTTGTTTTCTGGGTAAAATCTGACTCTCATAGGATTCTCATTACCACATGGGTAAACCTTGAAAATCTGATGCTGAGT
>NW_004444073.1:4156405-4157535 GCF_000243295.1 Trichechus manatus latirostris
CACCCACACTGCCTCCAGAGAGGACCCTAACTGGGTGTGTGTAGTCACAAGTGGCTGTGAGGAAAATCCCTGAAAGTGAAGGCATCCAGCATCTGGAGGGCACACCCCTGCCACACGCAGCAGCCACCACCAGCCTGACTGCTTCAAAGGGGCCGATCCTTCCGTAGGCCCTTTTCACATTAGGCAGTGGCTGTCTGCCAAGTCCCACAAAGGGGCAAAGGCACAAATCCTCCTCGACCCACATTAATAAAAGGGTGGCAGCGGCGGGCGTCTGCCCTCGGAGGACGCGCTCGGTGGTGAACTCTTTCAGATGCTCGGTGCCTTTCATCAAGCAACTGCCCTGCGTTTTGGCTCCACAATAAGCCATCATTCACATCCAGTCACTGCACGAGGAAGGGTCTTTTTGCATTCAAACTTGGCGCAGCCTTCCCTTAACAAGTCCAACTCGATCCACTGAACTTAAATGGAGAGCTGCCCTTCCCAATAGGACCTCCCCTGCCCCGTCAACAGGGATGGCACAGGGCCACTCTCACATCGCAGACAAGAGGTTCAGTGACCAGGCATCTCCCCAAACCCAAATCATAAACACCACAGGCCAACTGCTCCCACGTCAGCCTACCCACCGTCTGCTAGAATGAGAGCACCCTGGTACAAATCCAGAGAGATGGAACATGAGGACTATTTCTAGAAGCAACTGAGGAGAGCATTACCTTAAAAGCCAGAGAACACTAACAGCCCCAGACTAGAACAGTGGGGGCGGGGTTGCATCCTCTGAGTGCCTACTCTATACCAGATACATTTTATATTGTTGTTAGTTGTCACTGCGTTGGCTCTCACTCATGGCGACCTCATGTATAATGGAACGAAACATTACCCGGTCCTGGCATCTTCATGATCCATATATTGGTGCATATAATTCTGACTGCAACATATTAATTTAGTACCCTGTTTTTAAGAGAAGAGAGAACTAAAGCCCAAAGAGGTTAAGCATTTCTTCCTTTCTTTTTTTTTTTTTTTTTTAACATTGCACTGTTAGTAAGTGTCAAAGCCAGCATTCAAAGCTGGGTCCATGCTCTCTCCCCTACCACATCTTGCCTTCCACCTGGAATGTTCTTCCACTTCCTTCTCCT
>NW_004444073.1:4166258-4167140 GCF_000243295.1 Trichechus manatus latirostris
GTATCAACAAATGAAGGTCCCAAAAGCTTGACTCCAGACACATCATTCAGGTGGACTCTACTTGGAGGAGGTAGCTCTTCCATAGTCATATTTTGAGTTCCTTCCAACCTGAGGGGCTCATCTTTCAGCACTATATCAGACAATATTCCACTGCTATCCATAAGGTTTTCACTGGTCATTTTTTTCAGAAGTAGATTGCCACGTCCTTCTTCCTAGTCTGTCTTAAGCTCCACGAAACCTGTCCACCATGGGTGACCCTGCTGGTATCTGAAATACCAGTGGCATAGCTTCCAGCTTCACAGCAACACGCAAGCTACCACAGTATGACAAATTGACAGATGAGTGGTCTAACTATATTGCACAGACATCATGTACCTTCTGTAGGGAAAAGCAGCCAGCTAAGCATTTTTGTATAACCACTCCTTATAATAACACTTAGGGGAGCATAAACTCTTCATTCTCCACATAGCAGCCACATGTTCTTTTTCAAGTATAACACAGACCATATCATTCCCTTAATCAAAACTTTCCAAAGACATCTTATCACATTTAACATAATCTAACTAAGTCTTAATGGTGGCCCACAAGCCCCTGGATGACCTAAGCCCTACCTTCTCTATACCTTCATCTCTAATTACCAGCCCCCAGCTCACTACTTTCCAACCAGGCTGGTCTTCCTGCTTTTCCCTAAATAAGCCAACCTCACTGATATCCCTGCCTGGAACAATCTTCCTCCAACTTTCTGTGGCTCACTCCTTCTCAACTTTTACGTCAGCATTACCTCTGTAGACATTCCTTCCCTAACCACCAGTATCTAAAATAACCCCTTACTCTCATCCTATCACTGTTTTTCTAATCAGAAATTATTCTATTTAATTGATT
>NW_004444073.1:4168854-4188630 GCF_000243295.1 Trichechus manatus latirostris
TGTGTGTGTGTGTATGAAATTTGTGTTTTACTTATAGGAGTGAGTATTTAAAGAAGTTCAGAGACTGGTTACTGATCCGTGTCCCACACTGAAGCCCACATGCATGCTGAAATCAGCTTTGGGAAGTGACACAAGTAATACGTTTCTCATAGTTAAAATATACACATTTGTAATTTTCTTATTCATATATTAGAGGTCAAATTAGATTCAAAGTTATCACCATAATAATGTTACTCTGAGTCACTGACATTCTGTCATGCATATCTATCTACCATTTATCCATCCATCATCCTCCAAATTGTTATCTGGTATTTATTAATACTATATTTGTGGCTGAGTTCCTGGGTGGTGCAAATGGTTAATGCACTTGGCTGCTAAGTGAAAGGTTAAAGGGTCAAGTTCAGCCAGAAGCACCTTGGAAGAAAGGCCCAGGGATCTACTTCCGAAAAATCAGCCAATGAAAACCGTACTCCAGCACACGCGGGGTCACTATGAGTTAGATTCAACTCCATGGCAACTGTTTATATTCCCGGCACTGTGTAAACTGTGACCTTGACAGATACAGACCTGCCCTTCTGATGCTCCTGAACTGGGATAGCACAAGCAGGTCATCACCAGGAGTGGGATGAATGTGGTGACTGGAGGAAGAGAGGGAGCTGAGAGCACTTAGCAGGGCAGTGAGCTTGGTCTAGAAGTCAGGGGTGGGCTCTCTGAGGAACTGATCATTTTGGCTGACAGTGAAGGATGAGCAGGAGCTAAATGGACAAGAAAAGGGAGGGGTTACAGCTTCAGAACAGGGGACAGCACCCCACTCACAGCTCTTCTATGCCTCCAGCGGAGGGTATCTTCAGCACTTGAGGATGAATCTCTCACCCTTTAGAAATTTAGAATGAAATGACAAATCCAGTGATTTGAAATCTCAAGTCTAAATTTTTTGCAGAGCATAGTTTCTACCTTTAATCTCTATGATGCTATTTTTGAAAACTTTGGGTCCTAGTCCACCTTCCCACCCTCACCTCTACTAGAAATGTCTGCAGAGCATAAAAAAAAACAAATCTTTTACAATGAGGAGAATCTTCTGATGTGTGTATCTTTAAAGCACTCATATTATCAATGCTGTTGTTAAATTTAAATTTTTTCCTGTTTTCATAGTGATCCATTATATGGAAAATGAAGCTGCTGTCTTTAAAGAGTTTACTATGTCACTCATTTACTCCCTCCCTTCATCAACAAACACCCACTGATCACCAACTATGTGTGCGGCCAGGGTACAGCACAGTTAGCAAGACAGACCGAGTCCCAGTCCCCATGGAGCTAAGAGTTGGGCAGGGACCAGCCAAGTGAACAGGCTAATAGGACGTCCAGGGCTGTGGTAAGTGCTACGAGGAATGGTGTGGGATGTACCACCTCTGATTCCCAATCCTGAGCTATGGAGCACTGAGAAAGAGGACCAAACACAGTCTGTGAAGTCAGGGATGGACTCTATGAGGCTGGCCCTTGTTGTTCTGTTGTTAGTTGCCATGGAGTCAGCTCCGAATCACCGTAACATTATATATAACAGAACATTACGTATGTTGCCCAGTCCTACACCATTCTTCATGCTCATTGGTATGTCTGAATCCTTTGTCGCGGCTATTGTTGTCAACCCATCTCATTGAGGGCTTCCCTTACTTTCGCTGACCCTCTACCAAATATGATGTCCTTTTCTAGCAAGTGGTCTTTCCTGATGATGTGTTCAAAGTAAGCAAGACGAACTCTCACCATCCTCGCTTCTAAGGAACATTCTGGTTGTATTTCTCTAAGACTGATTTGTTTGCTCTGTGCTGAGTATGTAATAGATGCACTCAATAAACATGCTTGTTAGTTGACTGAAATGTAAAAGGTTAATAAAACTCATTTTCTTCTTAGGTCCTTGTTATGGTGATGCTCACTGAAATGGCAGTCGAGCTTAACCCAGAGCTGAGTTCTCAAAAAGGAGAGATTTGGATTTCATCCTTACACTATAATTTCTCCTAACGAAATCTGACTTTATAACTCTTTCTTGCTTAATATTCATGACCAAAACTCTTGGGGGTCAAGGAGAAAAGAAAGAATGCAAACACAGAATAAACTTCAAGAGTTAAAGACTGAAAATCAAGTCTCTTTTTAAGTATAAATAAACCGAGGAAAAGTGGAAGGAATTCAGTTTGAAATTATAAACATTAAGAACTTTTCTACAATAAAAAATAATGAAACCAAAATATTGAAACTAAAATACCAAGTGCTAGCTGTGTATCCTTGGGCAAGTAACTCAAACTTTTGTTTATAATGAAATATTTCAAACAAAAGAACAGAGAGTAATGGAATAAATACCTATGTACCCAGCACTCAGAATGAAGAAATGTTAACATTTTGCTATATTTGGTTTAGGCTTTTAAAAGGAAAAAAAATTAAAGGTATAGTAGAAGTTCTTTTTGGTTCCCTTCATTCTCAATTCCAATTCCCTTCCTTTCTCCCCAGGGGTAGACCACTATCCTTTCTAATAATTTTATATTTTTACTACACGTAATTGTATCCACGAATAATATGTAGTATTCTTCTATGTTTTTAATTTTACATTAATGGCATCACACTATATATCTCTTTCTTGAACTTGATTTTTTCCATGCAGTATTATGTTTTCAAAATGTATTAATTTTGATTTCAGTATATCTCATTCATTCATTTTAACCAATGTATAATATTCCTTTATTTCTTTTTAAGCCATTTCGCTAATTGTGGACAACATTTCCAATACTGAGCTACCAACAAAAATACTACAAATAAATATCCTTTTAAATATATATTTTGCTATCTTTTTGAGAAAAAGAGCTCAGCTGCTAACCAAAAGGTCAGCAGTTCAAATCCACCAGCCACTCCTTGGAAACCCTACAAGGCAGTTCTATTCTGTCCTACAGGGTCTCTGTGAGTTAAAATTGACTCAACGGCAACAGGTTTGATTTTGGTATATATTATATTTATCTTTGGAACATGCTGAGATTTTTTGTAGGCTAAAAAATGGTAAATTTTTGACAATGTCCTATGTACGTTTTAAGGAATGCAAACTCTCTATTTCTTGAACTCAGAGTTCTGTATATGTCTATTAAGTTACACTGGTTAATTTCAATTGTTCAGATTTTCTATATTCTTACTGATTGTTCAGAGTGACCTATCCATTTCTTAGACAGGTGTGTTAAAATCTTTTTCTGTAATTAAGAAGTTATCAAATTCTTCTTGTAAGTTGGGCAATTTTTAATGAATATGTGTGAAGGCAATGTTATTAGTCATGGAAATGCACTTGACTGTAATGTCTTCTTGACTTATTGTGTCTACTCTTATTTTTTTCCACTTTTTTACCTTTAATTTTATTTTGGCTGATATTATTGCTGTAACAGTTTTTATTTGTAAGTAAGGAGTCCTGACGGTGCAGTGGTTAAATGCTCAGCTGCTAACCGAAAGGTCAGCTGTTCAAACCTACCAGCTGCTCCAAGGGAGAAAGATGCGGCAGTCTGCTTCCATAAAGATTGCAGCCTTGGAAACCCTATGAGACAGTTCTACTCTGTCCTACAGGGTCACTATGAGTTGGAATTGACTCGACAGCAACGGGTTTGGGTTTGGTTTATATTGCTTTTTTCATCTTTTTACTTTTCATTTTTTTGTGTCATTCTGTTTAGGTGCCTCTCCCACAAACTACAAAAAATCCAATTTAAAAGTCAGTCGGAATCAGTTTTTTTTTTTTTTTTTTAACTCTTCATAGGCAATTTTGGTCCATTTATAATTTTTATGATTACTGATCTATTTGTAGTTTTGTGTTTTCTATTTATAATTTTTTTTCTTTCTTTCTCTACTTTCTGCCTTCTATTTCCTTTAGGAAAACAAAATGTTACTACTGCTTGATCTATTAATCCCATTACTGTTTATTTACCCCATGTTGTTGTTGTTCTTAGCTATAGTGATCCTATGTAGAAGTAATTAAAAGATCAGAAACTATACATACATGAAGATGTTGCATGAAGCATTATCTGTGTTGAACTGGAAACATATGGCCAACAATAGAGAGCATAATGAAATATTTGAAGTCATTGTAGCACTATGGGAAAATATTTAATGATGTTCTATTAGGAGGTAGGAAACCCTGGGTGGTTCAAAGGGCTAATGTGCTCAGCTGCTAACTAAAAGATTGGAGGTTTGAGTCCACCCAGAGGTGCCTCGGAAGAAAGACGTGGTGATTGGATTCTGAAAAATTAGCCACTGAAAACCCTATGGAGCACAGTTCTACTGTGACACACATGGGCTCACCATGACTCTGAATAGACTCAATGGCTACTAGTTCTTAAGAGGGAAATCATAAAACAAAATTCCCTGTGTGCGATGATTTCAACTATGTAAAGTATGCTAGTGCTTCGTGAAAAACGTTCAGCCCATCTAGTATCTTTGAGCAGCACGGCCCTCCTCTGGTGTGGGTGCTCTGGCACCTGTGATTTCCACATCTGATCCTGTGTCACACATCTCTATTGCTTCCCGCTCTCAGCAGTCCTAGCCAGTTCTATATATACTTACCCCAAAAGTTCTCCTGAACTCATGTTGCAATTCATGCTGTTCATTCACCCACCCATCCAGCCAGCAAATTTTCATTCAATATCAAATACATGCCAGGCCTTGCTGTCTTCCCACTTACCCAAGGTAAAATGTCCCCTCATGGCAATAAATCCCAGATCAGCTGGCCACCCTCCCACGCTAAAGAATCTACTCTGGAAATGCTCCTCTCCTTTGACAGGGAAGGCCCCAAAAGAGAACATGCAAATACGAAAATCATCATGTACAGATAGTTGGATCATTTCTTTTAAATTATCTTTTATGACTCTGTTTAAGTTTTTGTTTTGTTTTGTTTTAATAAAACGAGATAAAGGAATTCAAGGTTTTGTTAAGAAAATGAAAATTGAAAAAATCATAACAAAGAAATGTATTCAAGGTAGAAATTTAGTTCTCAAGGATTTTCAGAGGTTTATGCTTAAATCTTTAGCACAAGGGAAAAAAAAATAAAGTTCTGGAAAATGCTTTCATCCCCTTAGGATGGTCTGCACTTATTACATTAGCAGAGTGTCCTTTTAACTAGCCTTACAGCAACCTCTCTGATGCCAAATTGGCAGAACTTCTTCTATCCTAACCTTCTGTTTCTGGGCGAAAAATGATTTTTGAAGCAAATTTGGCTTATGCTATGCAAAGACATTTCAGAGACCCACAGCTTCCAAGGTATTAAGTAACAGCTGACAAAAATTAAAATTAAAATATAATAATCAACAGGGTAATACTAACAACACTTTAAAACACCTTTCCTCTAGTTATCATAAAGTTTCTGGGGTCAAAAGGATAATTGTTTTACTGTCTCTCTTTGGAGAAACCGAATATCAAAAGTAATTGTCAACACAGCAGCTTACTTGCCTGTTTCCTATTACTTGTGACTTCATGACCTAGAAGGGGCCTGGAACAAGACAAACCCATTGCTCTCAAGTCAATTCTGACTCATAGCGACCCTATAGGACAGAGTAGAACTGTCCCATAGAGTTTCCAAGGAGTGCCTGGTAGATGTGAACTGCTAACCTTTTTCCCTTTTTTCAGTGCTTCTGACTCTGGAGACACTTGAGACAACCTGTTGAGAATGTAAGGTTAGTACTTTTGACTCTGGTGGTCTTATAAAAATGGCTGTGACAAATGGAAAGAGCACCACTTTAAATTTAGAGATAAGTACCTAACTTTCTGAGGTGCATGCCCATTGATGAATGAGACAATTTGATCCTTGGCATAACAGAAGCTCTGACATTTTACTGTATCATAAATAATTTCCAAAAACCTAAGAAGAGACTGGATTCCACTCAGGAGGGTATGGATTTTAAGAGGCTCCTCCTCCAGCATTTTATAAGTGTTATTGTCTATGTATTAATAATAATACACATTAAGGAAAAAAACAGACTTAAGGATCCCAACTCGCTTTGGAAAGTTATTAATGCATGATCGATGGACAAGGATAGTGTTGTTGCTGTCGTTTTTATTATTGGTACTTTTTGTTAAGAGTCATGAAAACAGATAAGAAGTTCAAAGAAGACGACAATAGTTGTTTGGAAAGGTAAAAATAATAAAACATAATAATTAAAAAAGAAAAAAAAAAACTTTATCGCTGAAGATTTCAAAATTCTCTCCTAACTCCCATAATTCTGTAATTCAGAAAAATGAGTAAGTCAGAGAGCAAGTGAAAAGAGCTGTCTCTGAGCTCTAGAACACCAACTCTTTTAGATATCTGATACCTGACTACTTTTCTGTCTGTGCACATGGGAATAAGTCAAAAACTGAAAAAAAGGCAGGGAAAAGGCAGATGGAAAAACTATTCTATTTTAGAAATTCTTACTCTACCGTCACCAAAAAGAAGGCAGCAGCCATCTATCCAATCCTTCCTCCCTTCCTCCTTCCCTCCCTCCTTCTCTGTTTTCCTCCCTCCCTCCTTCCATCCATCCATCTGTCCAATTTTACTGTACATTACTTCTGCCTACTACTAGGTAATGTGATTACACAATAAATAAGACAGGAAGGTCCTTACCCTCATGGAGTTTATATTCTACCTCATATTTATCTCATGTTTTCATCAATGCAAGGGTATCAGTTATTCATTAGTATTATTTTTAACATAAGAACCAATGCTAATGCTATTGTCTCGAGATTAGTCATCTTTCACCAAAAATAACCTTCCTATACCTAAATAAATGTGCTAGCTTACCTGTACTACTCTTACTTGTATTACAAGTATTTGTGTACATGTTTATTTTCTCTTGCTAGAATGCAAGCAGCTGGAGGGCAGGACTTAAATTTGCTCCATCTTTGTATTCCCTGAAGCACCTAGTGTAAAGGTATTTACATAGTAAGCACGTAATGTACTTTTTAATAATTGAATCATTCATTGATTCAAAATTAAGAATTACTTTATTAATTGGTAATTGTTGATTAGATAAACCTCTTAAAAATACATAGTGAATGATGATCTCTCTAACTTAACATACTTCCTTGACTCCTTATTATTTTGTTTAGGATAATGACCAGAATCATTACTGTGGCCTATACAATCTGGCCCTGTCCCACCTCTCCAGTGTCATCTCACCTACACATGCCCTGCTCTCAACCACATCTTGTCTCCTTTCAGCTTCTGTAAAACACCTTGCTTCCTTCTACCTCAGGGCCTTTGCACTGGAGTCCATCAGCACTGCCCTCACCTGATTCGAGCCTTTCCTCTTTAGATGGCAGCTTAAGTTTCCCTTTCCTAAGGCCGAGATCACATCAGGTTTACATTACAACATCTCACAACTCTTCCCACTTTTCCTTCAGGGCACTTATCACAGTTTTCAAATAATATTTACTTGCTTGATTACTTAATATCTCTTTTCCCCCCTAAACTGTAAACTCCATTGACAGAAGACAGAGACCACGCCTCTTTTATATGCATATGTATGTACCCCAGTGTCTATTTCAGTTCTTGGGTCCAGTAATCACTCAGTAAACAGTGTTGAATGAGTTAATGAATTAGTTTCTTTTTTTTTATTGTTGAACAAATATCAGTTCAATGATTCTAACGTGTACAATTTAGTGATACCAATTACATTAATCATGTTGTACAATCATCACTGATATCTGTTGCCAAATTTTCCATCACCGTATACAGAAACTCAATGCTTACTAAACAATGGCCAGCCTTTCCCCTTCCCTCCTGCCCCTGGTAACCACTAATAAACTTTGGTCTCCGTAAATTTGTCCATTGTATATATTTCATATAGGTGAGATCATACAATAGTTGTCCTTTTGTGATTGACTTAACTTCACTCAGTATAATGTTCTCAAGTTTTGTCCATGTTGTAGCTTGCATAAGGACTTTATTTCCCTTTATGGCTAAGTAATATTCTATTGTGTGTATACACCAGCTTTTGTTTATCCATTCATCTGTTGATGGACATTTCAGTTATCTCTACCTTTTGGTTATTGTGGATAATGCTTCAGTGAATCTTGTTGTACATATGTCTGTTTGCTTTGCTTGCTTTCAAGTCTCTTGGGTATATACCTAGTACTGGAATTGCTGGGTCATATGGTAGTTCTATGTCTAACTTAATAAATTGGGTTCTTATTGGTCAATAGAGAAAAACAAAGAGCAGAAGAATCTCAGTGCTAATATGAGCAAGGCTCCATAAATTAACCATCATGTGACTCATCTAGGTTTGAAGAACAGATATACAAAGGGACAATGAGAATCCATAATTGGTAACTGCTGGACACAGTCAGGGTCAAAAACTAGTAGAGGTCCTTGGCGGGCTGAATTTGCAGGAGCACAGTCAGAGAGTTAAATCCTTGTGGGGATGGAGGTGAACTCCCAGAGAGCCTGGAAAAACATGTGCACATGTTACTGCTTTTGGGGGATTATAAGAGGAAGGGGATGAAGCGCATGGCCACATGAAGACAGCTGTCTAAAAATGGAAACCCAGGCTTATTATGCAGGAACCAGCTCTCCCAGATTAAAAGCAGATAAGCAATAAAAATGCCAATTGTGTCAACAATGCTGTCAGTAAGACAGAATTCGAGACAAACACTCATTCACAGGAACAGATGTACTTACAAACCACTAGAAGAAGAATCTATCAGGAAAAGGAGAAGAGGCAGTTATGTTGCCCAGACTACCTACCATCCTAGCAGTAGCGGAGGCATGGACAAGAAGCAGGTATTTAGAGATGAAACTGGGATTGTCGTTGAATAATTATGCCCCTTACCAGCCCAGTGTCCTAGGATACTTCGTGAAGATGGCCAGGCACCTTGATACCACCTTGATAGCTACCGGACACTTTAACCTGAGCTTGTTACTGGAAACCCATGAAATAATACAAAAATAATACAAGTAAAGCTCTTAGCATACTACCTGGCACATAAAAGAACATAATAAATGCTATTTTTTTAATTGTTACTATGATTAAGCCTGAGGTTTTATATTTCATTATGTGGCTTGCTCCAGAATCGCATGGACAACATTTGCTTCTATGTACTGAAAGCATTTTAGATGATTAAAAAAAAAGTATGCTGAACAAAATAAATTCCAGCTGCATTAAAGATTTAAAATAAAATAAATGAAACCATAAAAGTAGTCAAAGAAAATTTATGTATATTTTTATATAATCTAGGAGCAAGTAAAATCCATATAAGCATAAATAAAAAGGGAAAAACCATAAACCACAAAAAAAAAAATAGAAATATTTGACTACCAAAAAAAAGTGTAGCACTTGCATATGGTAATAACTACTATAATCAGAGTAACAAAACAAATGACAAAGTAAGGGGAAACGTTGCAACATATTACAAAAGGTTAATATCTCATTACTAAAAGAAGTCCCAAAAATCAGTAAGAAAAAGATAAATACCATTAAGAATAAGAAATCAATTTTTACCTATTATTTTGGAAAGAAGTTTTCTTTTTTCCTTTGCTTCCGAGTTTGTTTTTTCTTTATTGTTCTTTTTAATGAAAATATTCTGTTAGCAAAGGTGCAAAAAATAAACTTGCTTGCTCACATATTGTTGGTAAAAATATAAAATTGGATCAGTCTTTCTGGGAGCAGTATAGAAATAGATATACAAAAGCCTTAAAATTTGCATGCTATTTGACCTATTGATTCCACTTCTGAAAATTTATCCTAAGGAAATAGAATACTGTATTTTTATGCAATTTATTTATCATCTTCCAATCTCAGTTGAGATCGAAACCAAAGTCTTGAATCCAGACTTACTCCACCTTGTTATCCCCAAATGAGATTTATTTTCAGCAGACCACCCAACTGCCTCCAAATGACTGAAACATTCAGGCCTCAGCCAGTCAACAAAGTCTTTACAACGCAATTGGATCAACAGCAAAGTCATCTGATTGCTTGTGCAGGCAAACCATAGTCATGAAAAGGTAACTGGGCTGGAGCAGGAGGTAGGCAAATTAAATTTGCACAAAAATGGTTGATGCTAAAGGGACTAATAGGCCACAGGAACTACAGCCTCTTCTAACCTGAGACCAGAAGAACTAGATGGTGTCCTGATAGCTCTGACCAGGGACACAACAGAAGGTCCTGGAAAGAATGGGAGAAAAATATAGAACAAAACTCAAATTCCTAAAAAAAGGCCAGACCTACTGGACGTATAGAGATTAGAGGAACCCCCGAGACTATCGCCCTAAAACAACCTTTGAGCTTGCAATTGAAGCTATTTCTGCAGGTCACCTTTCAGCCAAATAATAGATCAGCTTATAAAATAAACAATATCACCCACGAGTAATATGCTCCCTTAAACAATTAACTATATGAGACCAAACAGTCAACATCTACCCAAAAGCAAAGCTGAGAACGCAAGGAGGAGAAGGGAAGCTAGATCAATGGAAACAGAACAAACAGAATGGAAGTAATGAGAATGCTAACACATTGTAAAAATTGTAACCAATGGCACGGAACAATCTGTATAAAAATTGTTTAAGGGGAACCTAATTTGCTGTGTAAGTTTTCTATTAAAACACAGTAAAATAGTATTAAAAAAAAAAATGTAGGGCCATGGGTAGGTTAAGCCTTAGGTACAACTCACCAGAATAGAACCTCTGCTAATAATCTAGGACTGAAAGATTAAGCTAGCAACTCCCTGAATTCCCATTTGAAATTCTATGAAACAGTAGGAGATTCCATAAAAGCTTAAGAAAAAATAATAAAAAGCTGTCTCTCCTCAATAATTTTTCCAATGAGTTGTTAACAAGGCCATGTCACTGAAAACTAATTTAAGCATCAATCTTTATTATGGAAATCCCAGCAATTGCTCTCCTTCCCTTGCTTTCAAAGCAGGTTCAGCCATTCAGCCTTGAAAGAAAACCACTGAACCAGAAGAACTTTTTCCCATGGAAACATTTAAGGGCAAGAGCAATCTTTATCTTTCCACAGATGTTCTTGGGTCCAAGTAAGTCTCTCCTATACCTTAACTCAGATGATAACAATAAACTCTCCACCCCAAGATTATGTAATATTAATTGTTCCACTCTTTTTTTTCAATGCCAGAACCTTAAAAAAAAAAAAAAAAAATTGCCAAATCAAAAATTTTTTACATGTACAACTCAGTAGCGTTAATTATGTTGATCATGTTGTGTGACCATCACCACTATCCATTTCCGAATGTTGCCATCACTCTTTAGAGAAGCTCAGGGTCCCTGGGTGATGCAAATGGCTAACACACTCGGATGCTAACCTAAAGGTTGGAAATTTGAGACTACCCAGAGGCACCTCAGAAGAGAGGCCTGGCAATCTACTTCCAAAAAATCCGTCATTGAAACTCCTATGGGGCACAGTTCTACTCTGACACACATGGGGTTGTCATGAATCAGAGTTGACTCAATGTCAACCGGCACTGATACTGATAATAGAAGCTCAGTGTCACCTAAGCAATGACTCCCTCAGTTGTTCCACTCTTAATTCTTCACACTCTTGTCTAATAATCTGGTGCATTTATCACTCAAATTATACATGTTTAAATTAAAAGAAAACCTGATCGGGATGAGGAAGGATAGTTTGGAGGTTGGAGACTAGCACCTTTGGCTCCCACAGGAAACTTCCGTTGCAGATGCAGCTTATCCTGACTCTCCATAGGACACAACTAAACCTTTCCACCCTAAACCCATTTGTAGAAATCCTTCCAAATATCACAGGAACACACTATATAAAGTCTGAAAGCACACACAACAATGACGAGGAAAGTGACAAACATACTACTGCTGTGATTTACAGACCAGCAGGCCAGCTGTTGTTCTCATCGCTACATCCTTTCCTGAACGCTCCAGAGGCTTTGTAATCTGGCACTAACTCTCCCGGCTGTACTAATCAAACCCACAGGAAACAAATACTAACCTGTGCATCCACTTTTCTTCTCTCCCTGCCTCTCCATACCCTCACTGCCAACAAACACAGACACGAGGGGGTGGAGGAATCAGGGCAGGGAATAACTGAACTGCAGAGAAGTTGTTGGAATGGGCGGGCTAGGGGATCGACAATTTGAGGTATTAAGTCCTGTGTGCTTGTAAAGCCAGGTGTCCTTCACCCATGAGGAGACCAAAGTTGATTAAAAAAGAAAAAAAAAAGCAAACTACAGAGCAGAGCCAATGGATACATGGCCAGCAAAGTCCACTGCACACGAGAGCCAGTGGAAATCTTGACACCCAGTTCAAATTCAGGTCACTGCTGCACAATTTCATGAGAAACATGACTGCATTTGAAAGACTTTTGGGGCAGTTGAAGATTTCCCACGGGTTGCATTTTCCCCCTCATTGTGAAGTGACTATCACCAAGATTCTACATGACATTAAAAGCCAGAAGGACTGAAAGCAGCTCCTTCTCCAGGGGAAGAAACGTTTACAATGGATGAAAAGAAGAAAAAGCAGGTGAAGAACTAATCATTGGTATTGTAGCATTGGTATTGGTTAACCCTGAGAAAGTTGAATTTTCAAATAAACTTTTTAAATGATAAACTTTCAGGATCAAATGGATTCAAGAAGAAAATGAATTTATAAACTAGGTTGGCACCATGCAGCCGGTATGAAGAAAATTTTAATCTTGAGGCAGGAATTACCACTAATTCATCTTTGTCCCCTCAGAGCCTAACCAGTACCCAGTTGTAACGGGAGCTTCATAAATGTTTACTGAGCTGAACTGACGTCTATTTACTATTTATTATGCCATCAAGAAACCTGATAAGCACAACAAAATTAATGGGACAACTGATTCAAAGTAGAAGTTCATACTCCAATACATTTCAAAATCATAATCCAACCTCTCCCATGACTGCCCACTCCCTTGCTACAAATATTTTAGGCTCAGTCTAAGACTGGACCCACCTGGTGGCCCGTATTGAGGTGAAAATTAGAACTATATAATATTCTGAGGAGTATCTAATGTTAAAGAACATTCAAAAATCCATTGGGATTATTAGAGTCTTTTTCTTGTTCCAGCCCAGGTATTTAGCATCACATCGGAAAGCAGCTCTAAACACATGTGGCTTCATGTAGCCTATGTATAAACATAAACACTTAGGGAAAAAACACAGAAACAATGTAGTCAGAAAAGTCTTCTCTTTTTCTCCACTCTCACAATCAACATCTCTGGGAGAGGGTACAGGGAAGCCCTAAAGAGAAATCTAAGAATATGGAGTATCCACCCTTAAGTAAGGAGTCAGGAGCAAACGCACATTCCAAATGTCACCCAACATGGTACGGTGCTTTCTGGCATTCTGAAGAACACTTCCTGGTAAGGTCAGTGACTAAGAGAAGAAAGGGAAAGAAAATCAATGTGGAAACTGGGGCTTTGGCTGACCTCAGCAGACAGCTCGATGACTCCAACAATAAACTGACTTCACATTCAGGGACCCATTCATGACAGTTTACCCACTGGTTCCACTTGTCTCCTTGGCTTACATAAAGCTATAATGCAAGGCCATTTCTGATCATCCTGGTTTGATTCACCACACTGGAAAAATCAAAGTGCACAACCTCCATCTAGGTCTAATACATCAAGAATGAGTATAACAAAAGATGAACAATCTCCATTTACCTCTATCAATACCACTGTTAATAATTAGACCTATGAAATCAGCACAGGCTTCCCATTGGTAGTTTTAAATCTCCACAAACATCTTGCAGATCCAGGATTCTAATCTGGAAAGATTTTTACTTGTTTGCTTTTTTTTTTTCTAATTCCCTATCTCTAACTTTGGCTAATGTGCCTATAGCATTATATCAATTACAAAACTTATCAAGCATTTACTATGTGGCACACTCTGTGCTAAGTACTTTAAATATATTCGCTCATAATATTTAATAGTTACAAAAATCTTTTGAGGAAACTTACTACTTTATATCCACATTCTAAATTGAGGTCTAAAAAGTTTAAGTCCTTTTCCTAATGGTACATACTAATGGTGGAGTCAGGATTTGAGCCCGAATGGTTTGTCAACAAGGCACTCACACTGAGCCACTATCCCAAACCTCAACTACACCAAAGGTGCACAGAACCCCAGGTATTACACAGCTTCTGCCAGATAAGGGGCCTGATATGACATAGGATGAGAAGGCATTCCATTGGAAAAACAATCCTGAACATAGAGAGCTGCCCTAGATTTTTTTTTTTTTTAAAAAAAAAAAAAGACTAGAACATAGAAGAGAGGAGAAAAACACCTGGGCCTGAGTTAGTGTCATATTTCTGTTTTACTTCCGAAAAAATCCTAAATCTAAGTCCAAATTACATAACACTCCAAATAGCTTACTTAGCCAATTGCCTTTGTTCCAGTTCAGTCCCTGGAGGATGTCAGCCAGAGCTATGCTCAGAGGTTTGGCAGAAATTGTAAAATCTTAGAGAATTATCATTCTAATGTCCAGAGGATACAGTGATAAATTAGCTTGAGAATGCTGCTCAGTTAATAAGGTGGCTCAATTAGCATTTCCCAGTGGAAGTTTGGTGCCCAGTGGATACCAGGACAGCAAGAGCCTGTTGGTTGAGTTGCCACACCCACTGTTTATGTATTCTAAAAACAAGTAATTCTATAATTACTATACAAATAATTCTATAATTATTCCATTAGGCAGTTTCTAATCATGATTAATTTCTCCTGCATCATATTAACTACTAGGAGCCTCCAGTGCTAGAACCACATATTAGGAGATGTGACATAGTCCCCAGTCTTATGGCACTTGCAACCTCTAGTTGAGGAGATGGGGAATAAGCTCAAGACAGGATAAATTGCAATAGAGGATCTAAACCCTGATTGGAGACTACAACAAGAAGCTAAATAGTGTGCTTAACAGACAAATTAAAAACAAAACAAAACAAAACCTGTTGCCCTCAAGTCATTTCTGGCTCTTGGCAATCCCATGTGTAACGGAGTAGAAATGCTCCATAGGGTTTTCTTGGCTGTAATCTTTATGGAAGTAAATTGCCATGCCTTTCTCCCATGGTGCTGCTGAGTGGGTTTGAACCACCAACCTTTTGGTTAACAGTCGAGCAATTCATGTAGCAGCCCAGAAAAAAATTAAAAAAACACAGGTCTTTGTTGAACAGGAAAGACTTACAAAGGTCAAAAAATTTGAGCTGGATGGATTTGGAGAGGCGAGAAAGAAGATTCCAGCAAAGGTTCCTGAGGAAAGGACGAGAGGCCCGACATACATGGCATGCTCAGAGCCAATCAACCTGGCTGGACCACAGGGTTTCAGTTCATCTGAAAAAACAGGCAGGGAAGACACTGGAGCAAACCTTGGATATCAGGCTAAGGAGCTTGTACTTTGTCCTGTTAACAAGGCGGTGGAGGGAGCATTTAAGGTTTTTTATGAAAGGACCAAAGAGCTCAAAGCAGCATCTGAGTGTGGAGCTCACCAGGCAGAGGGGTTTGGAATAGAAGATCCTGGCTAAGAGGACAAGTTAGAAATGTATGAAAAGTGCAGGCTCTGGGAGATGAGGGCCTCAGACTGCATCTGTGAGTGAGGAAGGCAGGAAAAGGGAAAGGAGGCTGAGCAGCTGCCTAAGCCCTATCTACCAGCAGGGCACTGTGCCTGCATACTTAACATTCAATTTCTCATTTGGTTCTAACAACTACTCAGGGTATAGCTCTTATTCATCCCACTTTACATTCAGAGAAGTTTCAGCTAAGCTACCCAAGCTCATGGTCAGTAAATGTGAAGAAGTGATGTAAGCACAATTTCTTAGATGGGAAGAATCAGTAGAGTTGGTAACTGGCTGAAGAGGGTATGAAAGGAAGAATGGAGTCAATTATGCCTATAAAGTCTCAAGCATAAAAAGTTAAAAATCTTTCCTAATAAAAACATGAACCCATTGCTGTTCTGACAGAGACTGGAGAAACCCCAAGAGTATTGCCTCCAAACACCCTTTTAACTCAGTACTGAAGTCACTCCTGAGGTTCATCCTTCAGCCAAAGATTAGACAGGTCTATAGGGCCAACAATAACACATGTGAGGAACATGCTTCATAGTTCAACTGTATATAGAGACTAAATGGGCATATCAGCCCCAAAGGAAAGACAAGAAGTCAGGAAGGGACAGGAAAACTGGATGAACTGAAACAGGGAAACTGGGGTAGAGAAGGGGAGAGTGTTGACACATCGAAGGGTTGGCAATCAACATCACAAAACAATTTGTGTATTAATTATTTAATAAGAAACTAATTTGCTCTGTATACTTCCACCTAAAACACAATAAAAAAAAAAATATGAACCCAAGAAGAGCATATAGACAATGTAGGGTCCCCTTTCTGTTTGTCCTGTAAGTGTCTAAAGTGTCCCCCCAGAGGATTGCATTCTGTTTGTTCCCACCCAGGGACCTGAGATGAGCCCCCCTCCCTTCTGCATAATCTTTGCATGCCTACTTTTGTGGCACCTGTGTTTGGCCTTACATGGGTATTGTTTTGCGAAGTAAGAATCAGAAATATGATCTGGAGGACAGGCATTGGGGCTGGGACACTGAAGACCTGAGTATCAATCCAATGCTTAGTTGTCTCTCATAGACTGGGCTACCTTGGGCAAACAGCTGGGCAATCGATGACTCCACTCTCCCAATACATTAAACAACAATAATGAGAATTGTCTCAGT
The DNA here is from genome assembly GCF_000243295.1 of Trichechus manatus latirostris. Lineage (NCBI taxonomy): Eukaryota > Metazoa > Chordata > Mammalia > Sirenia > Trichechidae > Trichechus > Trichechus manatus. The sequence goes on from NW_004444073.1 coordinate 4,185,551, forward strand.
GTTCCCCCAGCTCAGGGCAATGTTAGATTGAATAAAACAATGTTGATAACTAACCTAGAAAATAGGTAATCTACTCACTTTAAGGCAAAACAGGCACTTTGGTAAGGACACAACCACCTTTCTTAACTGGGACTGTAAAGTAAATACGTACTTTGCACATTAAAATGTTGTCTCATGATCTATAAATCAAAATGGTACTAACTTCATCCTCACTAAGGAACCTACATATTATTTCATCTTCTTTTGAGAGTGTCATGGATTGAGCTGTGTCCCCCCAAAATATCTGTCAACTTGACTAGACCATGATTCCCAGTATTGTGTGATTGTTTACCACTTCGTTATCTGATGTGATTTTCCTGTGTTGTAAATCCTATCTCTACGATGTTAATGATGTGGGATTAGCAGTAGTTATATTAATGAGACAGGACACAATCTATAAAATTAGGTTGTGTCTAAAGTCAATCTCTTTTGAAATATAAAAGAGAGAAGCGAGCACAGAGACATGGGGACCTCATATCACCAAGAACGCAGAGCCTGGAACAGAGTGCATCCTTTGGAGAAGCTCCTAGACCAAAGGAAGATTGATGACAAGGACCTTCCTCCAGAGCCAACAGAGAGACAAAGCCTTCACCTAGAGCTGACGCCTTGAATTCAGACTTCTAGCCTCCTAGACTGCGAGAGAATAAATTTCTCTTTGTTAAAGCCATCCACTTATGGTATTTCTGTTACATCAGCACTAGATGACTAAGATGCGGGGGGAATGACTCATGAGCTAAAGATCAAACTATTCTCATCACTGGTGAGTCCAGACATTCCTGACTGGTACTGTAAGGTGAATTTTGTTTCTAAGCGTAAGAATGATTGATTTTGACAGGTCCTCAGGTGCTTTTAGTTTTCTTCCAATGTCATCTAAAGGGAAGAAGAACAAACCAAATTGAACCTGTCTTCTTAGACCTTTCTTAAAAAAGTCCAAATCAGGACAAGAAGGCACGCATTATTCCAGTGGCACGCTCATAATCTGCTGCCAGCCTCTGCTGACGGACGGGAATCTGTTCAGAATTCATACAACATGATTGCCCTGACAGCTCCCATTGTGCACAACATGCCTCAAGTTGTAACTCATCTACGAGATGAAACTCACAAAGAACAAGCTGTTAAGAGCAGCGTAACTCTATCTAACACACTCACAAACAGCCAAGAATACACAGACTCATTGGTATACTGCATCATTCACACCCCTCCTCCCCACCAAAGGCTGTGTACCTCATACCCTTGTACACAATACACGTATCTAGCCAATCATTTCTACATAGGCGGCAATTCCTAACTAAGATACATCCAGAAGACAGAACTTTGACCAAAAGAAAGCAAATAAGTCTAAGAGAAACATCTCTGGTAATCTCATCCTTAAAAATGAACAAGAATCAGCTCTTTCCATTCCACTTTCTTACCTGAAATGTGTTTCTGAACATGTCCCACATGGATCTGTCAGTTTAAATCCATGATGGTGACATCTCCTGCCCAGGCAAACGGCCAACCAAGAGAAGACATGTTTGCCATGAAAGGTCAGGCAGTTAAGCATATCCAGGAGCAGAATGTCTGAGCCCATTGTTGGGCTTCCCAGCCACCTCTGCAAACTCATATGTCAATCCAAGAGGCTGACTATTTGGTTGGTTTGAATCACATTGCTAGTTCTCCAAGATGGTTCTAGGAATTCTCCTGAGAAAAACAGAAAGTGGTCCTGAGCTCAGGAAAGTCATAATCTAGGTGCCCCAAAAGAAAATGAGAGGTTGTATAAAAATGCCACGGTCCTACAATAAAATACAGAAATTACTTGACAAATCCCAGGGTTAAATACCCACAATCACCGTCACCGGGCCTGAGCTAGAATTCAGTTCAGCGCAACTCACTGGGCCTTTGTTAAGCATTCCCTCCAGCATATGGGGGGAGAATGAGGATATAAACATGAACTACAAATGGCCTCTTCTCTCAAGAGCTTAGATCTCTTAAGGGAGGCTGTCACATAGAGGAATAACAGTAATAGATCCAAGGCCAAATGGGATTAGTGCATTAAAACAGAATTAGAAAGAAAGAGAGAGAGAGAACATCAACTTTGGCTGGAGAAAAGTCTTGAAAGAAATGGTCAATAAGCTGGGCTAGACATGGGGAGAAATATGAAAGGGCAGTCCCAGCAAATGATATAAGCTGTGAACAAAGGCACCAAATGCATTCAGGGGTTGATAGATTCACTCTGGAGCAGAGTGTGGGTAAAATGGGAAAATTTCAAAACAAAACTTTTTGCCAGATGGCATGTGGCCTTGAAGGCCATGCCGATGGTTGTGAACTTGATCTAAGAAATGATGCAGAGCCACTAAGCGCTTCTGAGCACCACAGGATATGCTGGGCCTGACCACTGGCACCAGCATCCCAGCTTCAGGTTGAGTCTTGAGCCTCCTGGGCAAGCGTGAGCTCTGGGAAGGGTGTCTGGTTCTCTACATTTGTATTTATTGCTAGAGTTAGCCTCATGATTCCCTCCCCTGACGGTCCCACAAGACCTCCCCTTTCTAGCAGCCCTATAGACCTGTAATCATCTTCCCCTGCTCTGACACCTGTATTTTAATCAGACCTACCTTTCCAACCCTTTTCTTTGAAGACAAGCTATTTTTAAAAATCCATGTGTTTCCAAAACTCTTTCTCAGAAAAAAATTCAATTTCAATCCTTTTTCCCCCTCTGCTTTGAAGAGGAATGGGAGAAATGGCTGTGTTTCAAGTTCATATGATGGCGGGAAAAGCAATCAGTTTAAATTCAGAGGAAAACAATCTTCTGTTAGACTTAACCAGGAAGGAACTCAGACTGAGGATCAAGAGGCACCAACCAGAAAACAGAGGGGCAACTTATCCCTTCCTCTGTAGAATACCAAGTTTCAAAACACATGGTTAGGAGAAACGCTAGGGTAGGGAGCAAAAATGTCAGATCCACTTAAGGCCCAACACTGGGTTTTTAGTAGTTGGACATTAACAAACATAAAGGCACAGCTGATTCTCTCCACATCCACGTTTATTCTATCATATTTCAAATC
>NW_004444073.1:4189337-4204854 GCF_000243295.1 Trichechus manatus latirostris
GTGGGGTTGGAAGAGAGACAGATGCCAGCCATACCTAGCAGCAGAATCTTTGATGTGGTAAAATGTGAGACTGTTCACTACAGATGATCTGGTAAGCAAGGTAAGCACTGTACTTACCTGGCCTATTGGATAATTCACCCGTGGTCATTCACTACATATTGGAGGGACTTGTTGTTAAGTTGGAGCACAACAAGGACTCTGTTGTAGGGAGAAATGGAAACATCTATTCTCCCCACTTTAGGTAAAAGAGTATCTGGAATTACCTTGGGGAGAGTACCTCTCTCCCACTATCTGCCAAGGTAGTTAAGGTTGGCCTTGATCGGACTAGATGGGTGATTCTCAAAGTGTGGTTCTCAGACCATCATCAGTAGTAGTTGGGAACTTGTTAGAAATGCAAATTCTCAGACTCCATCTCAGACCTACAGAATCAGAAACTCTGGGGGTGGGGCCCAGCAAGCTGAGTTTTAAGAGGCCCTCTAGGTGATTCTGGGTGGGGCAAACCATTAATGCACTTGGCTAGTTGCTAACCAAAAGGTTGGAAGTTTGAATCCACCTAGAGGTGCCTCGGAAGAAAGGTCTGGCAATCTACCTCCAAAAAATCAGCCCTTGGAACCCTACAGAGCACAGTTGTACTCTGATGCACATGGGGTTGCCATGAGTCAGCATCAACCAGGGCTTCAAATAAGTTCAAACCAGTTCAGTCATGGCCGACGAAGCAAAACTGCAACAGACCCAAATTTTTTAAATTTAGGTGATCTGGAACCATAAACAGAATGGGAAAAAATTATGCATCAAAGCCCTGGAATAAGAGACTCAGAAGAGGCATCATGAGCCCTTTTGGTAGCCTGATGTGCAAGACTGGATTATTACCAGGACTGAAGAGAGTGATACGCATTCAAAGCAGCATGGCAAGCTGCCATCTTTGAGCAGGGCACCATTGTTTCCAACTCTGTGCAAAATCTGAGAGGAAAGAGATTTAGTTGCTATGCAACGTGTACGCTGCCCTTGTTTTCTAAGAGGAAGATTAAGTTTCTAGCAGGGCTTCAACCTGTAATTTTTCCCGTTCTGGTTTTGGTTCCTATTCACCCAAATTTAAAAAATTCGGGTCTGTTTCAGTGTTACTTCCTCAACCAACACTGAACCAGGAAGAAATGATTCCAAACCCTGGTGTCAGCTCTATGGTAAATGGTTTCAGGTGACTCTGATGCCTGCTTATGTTGGAGAACCACTCATCTAAACCAATCAACTCATTGTATCTTCCCAATTATGGTGATTGGTTCAGAGATGGGCACAAGACTCCATCAGAACGAATAAGGTACATGATACTCACTGGAGCTTTTAGTACAAACTCACTCCTGCCTGTATAATTTCTCTGAAGGTATAATCATGAAGATATTAGAGGAGAGGGAGTTGTGTCCCTGCCTGAAAACAGAGTCAGCACAGAGGAAGCAGGGGCCAGAATGGAGAAAGTACAAATCCAGGCGACCTCTTCAAACCTGAATCAAACCACAAGTGAAGTGAAGTCTGCCCTGGCTTTTGAGTTATACTAGTCAATCGATGCTCATTTTTTGTAAATTAAACATGTTACAATTTAAACTGATGTAATTTGTGTTTTCTTCCTATAAATGAAAAGAAGACCTAATAATACAATGTGAACAAAAGTACATATTACAGCTAAACTTAATCAAGCTAAACTCAGGAAACGAGGAATGTCATCCAAGTGAGAAGCACATGTTGCCCCATTAAGACGTGGACTCTTGTTGAAGTCAGCCTTGACATGTCGGATTCTCTGCCACCCCGGGGGTACAGTGGGGCTGAGACTGGTGTGGGAAACACCTTTTACCCAATGCTGGGGGCGGTGCTAAAACCAAGGGAGAGCACAGAAGATGGGACAAAGTGAGTGGCTGGATAGATTAGCAAGGCAGAAAGAGAATCAGTCGCAATTATCAAGAACTAAAGGACAGAGCCTGGGAATCAGAAAGCAGGGAGGAATGGGTCTGGAAGGGGAGAAAAGGCTTGCCCGGCAGACCAGATACCTAAGACAGGCTGGTGCCTGGGACTGACTCACTGGCGATTTGTGGCTCAGTATCTGTGGAGACCCTTAAAGGACCAAGGATGGAAGAAACACAAATAACCTCACAACTCATAAATACAAGTTCTTGTGCTGATTAGTGGACAAGTGCCTTGCCCTATTTCTGCATCATCAGTCACTCCAAAACATTTCAGTTAGGAGACCTTCCACCAGAGGTAAATAATGAAGAGCCATGCCAGCGACTGACAGGTGACCAGCCATGAACAGGTGAAAATGCCTTTTGCAGAAGTGTGATGGGGTGCCTTCAGCTCCCACCCTACCCCCCCACCCCCAGGGCATGCACATCTGTTGCACATTACAGCCCAATTCCAGCTACCCCACGAAATAGTTACCTGGACTTCTTTTTGCTGCATGGTAAATTTTTTTTTTTAAAGTGATAGTTCTACTAAAATACAGATATTAAAAGCATCAATGTGCTACCATACCTTAAATGGACTCATCTGGACAAAAACATTCAACAGAAAAAAAAATGGAAAAAAAGTTCATAATAATACCCTTAAAAAAAAATTCAACAGTACAGACTAGATCAGAGTGGAAATGAAGACCAAACTAGTACTGCCTAGACTTTAATGTGTACACAAATCATGTACAAGTATGGCATTTTGAATAGCAAGTGTCTATACTGCATGCCAGTTCAGTGACAAATGTGTATTACAGAATGTGCTGGAGAAGGTGGACATGGCTGGGCATGTGTGTTTGTGCACGTGAACCACATGTGTAAGCATGTGCAACCTCATCACTCCAAATGTACTCTGAAAAGGTTCATGGCCTGGACTCCAAGCATAACCAAACCAGTTGCCATCAGGTCGATTCAACTCATGGCAACCCCACATGTGACAGAGTGGAACTGCACTCCATTGCATTTCCAGTGACTGATTCTTTGGAAGTAGATTGCCAGGTCTTTCTTCAGAGGCACCCCCTTTCAGTTAGAACTGAGTGCGTTAACCATTTGCAACACCCAGGGACTTTCCATGCATAGCAGAGCAAGTAAAATAAACAGGAACAATTATTAGAACCTAAGGCCACTGCCCCAGGTATTACAGACTCAGTAGTATGGAATATACCTTTGAGGGCAAAGAGGAAACCCACTTTAAAGCTCCATGTGTTATAACAAGAGCATTTAGCTTCAGGGGAAATGTGATTTGACCCATAATATGAATGAATCATTGGCAGTTGAGATTTTGTGTAATGGACTTTACTATATTCAGAGTGTATAACACAGGAAGGACACACACCTCTTTGGGAGAAGGCACAGGTAGCTCAAGGAGTTGGCTGCATCAGCATTTCAGAGGCCCATGAATGAGGCGTAACACTTGATCCCTAAGCCCCTCTTCTCCTACCCCTTAGCCTGCTTCACTCCTAGCCATCCTTTTGATCTCAGCTAAAACATCATTTCCTCAGGGGGGCCTTCCTTGACCCAATTGCCCCCCAGCACACAGACACACATATACACACACACACACACACTAGGTCTGATCCTCCTGTTAAATGATCTTCTCATATGCCAAACTTTTCCTTCATAACACACACGTATCATTTGTTGTTGTTGTGTGCCATTGAGTCAATTTTCCACTTACAGCTACCCCACGTGACGAAGTAGAACTACCTCATATGGTTTCCTAGACTGTAATCTTTACGGAAGCAGATCGTCAGGCTTTTCTTCCTCAGAGCTGCTGGGTGGGTTTAAACCACTACCAAATTTTCAGTTAACAGCTCAGCTGTTAACCATTGTGCCACGAGGGCTCCTACACGTGTCATAGCATATTAAAATAAACAAACAACAATAACAAAAAAAACAGTTGCCATCAGTTGCTTACGACTCCTGGAGACCCCGTGTATGTCAGAATAGAACTGTGCTCCATAGGGTTTTCAATGGGTGAATTTTTGGAAGCAGGTCACCAGACCTTTATTCCAAGGTGCCTCTGGGTGGACTTGAACCTCCAGTCTTTCACTTAGCAGTTGATCACATTACCCATTTTCACCACCCAGGGACATAGCATATACATATGTTTATTTGTGAAGATATTGGCTTAATATCTTCCTCATTCACTAGACCGTGTACTCTGTGAAGACAGGCACAGTGACTATTTCATTTACCACTGTCATCTTAATATATAGCACAGTGTCTGGCATTCAACAGGGCTCAAAAAATATCTGTTGAAGAGTTGAAGGGACATAGGGAGGGAGGAAGAAAGTAGGGTTTCTTAACCACGTGCCATTAACCCCCGCTAGGGTGGGAATCCCCTATTGTACGCATATATGAAACCCTTTGCTATCTGTTTGATTCTGACTCACAGTGACCCTATAAGACAGAGTAGAACTGCCCCATAGAGTTTCCAAGGAGTGGCTGGTGGATTTGAACATCCAACCTCTCCATGCACTTTTTTGGAAAAAGGAGACATAGCTTTCATGAGAATCTCAAAAAGGATCTATGACCTCCCAACAGTTAAGAATCACTAAGTTACCAGTATTGTATTAATCAAAAACATCTTTAGCAAGATGTGAAATAAAAATCAGTTTTCTTCTTTAGAAATTGTTTTTAAGTAGTCCTTAAAAGCAAAGAGAAGAAGGAAAAAAAAAAAAAAGATGAAAAAGAAGGAAATACACTACAGGTACACAGCATTTGAATTAAGGATCACAGTTCCAAGATAAATGCAGCTTTTCAAAGCTGGAGTCAGACATTAGCATGTATTAGCTCAAGAGTTAATACTATGTACAAGAAAAAGAAACTGGCCACCATTTTGAGATTCACATTTTTCTTGATAAAAGATCAACAGGATGAAAATATCTTATTTAAATTTCAGCTAAAACAATTTTGTTTAAAAGAGAAAAAGAAAAAACTTTTTAAAGAAAAAAAATCCTCCCAGAATAAAAAACTGTAATACCAACAGTCCCTGGGTTATGAACGAGATCCATTCCTAAGCGTGTCTTTAAGAATTTGTAGGTAAGTCAGAACAGATGCATACGTTTCTTTTACTTTAGTGCAAGAAGAGGCTGGAAGAGTTTTCAATTATTTAAAAACTGCACATGCAGCAAGTGAAGGTGATTGTGATGAAGAATTTGTAGCAAAGGTAAAGTCTTAGCTGCATACCTGGCACACAGTGAGCATTCAAAAACATGAGCTCTTAATATAGTATTGCCATCATTATCAGTAATATTACCATATTATTAGGTTTCCCAGAGCTCCAGACACATATTACATGTTCAAGAAATGCTAGCCTAACATGACTGCCATTAGGTCCTATTGCCAAAAGCATAGAATCACCATCTGCGGTAATAGCGCCCTTGATTTTCAGTCAATAGCTGATTTTTTTTCCTCCTGAATAAGTACTGACCTCAAATTTCTTACATCCTAATTTGCTATTCAGGTAGACAAATCCTAACAGTGGCCACAAAACTCAGGGTCAGTATCTGCTTAATATCTTTCCTCCCTGGCTTTGATCACAAAGACAAAATGAAGACTTCAATTTCCTGGTTTCCTTTTCATATGGAAAAGCTTTCAGGGGTTCTGAAAGGTCTTCTGGCCCATATTCATTGAGCAGCTCAGATGCATCCTACCTTAGTGCTCACACATGGGCCATTTGCTTGGGCTACAATGAAGAAACCAGCTTGCGAGCTCTCTCTTTAAACTCAAAACACAAGGTAAAGACAGTAAAGATCATAAAGAACAGCTCTTTCATGTTAAAAGAATTATTAAATCCAGTGTCTTCACCAGATTTCCCCATCTCCGTGCAAAACATTTATTTCTCTACTCTGTGCCCATTGACCAAGCTCTTTAAAATCCTGCAGCCAGTAAAAAGGAAGCAGATTTTTACAGACACATCCTGCTGGCTGCTTTGGCCGCACGGGCCTGGATTCCTGGCTCTGAGCCACTCCATCCTGAGAATGGAGGAGGAGAGCATTTGGGCGGCTTGGCCTCTCACAGGAACTCTGGACTCTGTTTTTGCCCAGCAACAAAGCCACAGTGTATCCGGTGTCTCCTCCTCCTTCACTTGCTGGGTCCTGGATAATTCATCTCATGGTTACCAGGGTGGTTCCCGGTGTGGACCTCCCTGTATAAAGCAGCTCAGCAACCAGAACTTTGGATTCTAATTCTAGCTTCACAAACAACCCAACCGAGCACGCCCAGCAATTCCTCTGGGCCTGACTTTATGGGAAAAAAAGGAGGCAGAAAGACCAGTACGTGTCCCTGGGTGGTGCAAATGGTTACGCACTTGGCTACTAACCTGAACATTGGCAGTTCAATCCACTTAAAGGCGTCACTGAAGAAAAGTCTGGAGATCTACTTCCAAAAGATCGCAGCTATTGACAACCCTACGGAGTGCAGTTCTGCTCTGAAACACATGGGGTCTCCACAAGTCAGAATCAACTCTACTGCAGCTGGTGAGACCAGTACCCTTTCATTTACAAAAAAGGCACTAAAAAGTTTACTGTCACACCTATACTGAAAATGACACACCAAGAAAACATCACTGAGCTCCAGTTACCACTTTGTTCTCAGTGGGGATAGGTGCCGAACCTCCTTACCCATAGAATCTCTCTATGTTCTTCTGGCTTCTGATATTTGGTGATCGTACAGGGGCAAAAGAAACCTAAGCCCCATCCGTCAAAACAAGGTTTTTGAGTAGACAAAGTCTCAGAGCTCTAAGTCTCTTGGAGACACACAAGGAAACTGGACACAGTTCTTGTAATCCCTTCGCCTAGTACAGTGGTTCTCAATGTATGGTCCCTCACCTTAACATCACCTGGAAACTTGTTAGAAATGCAAATCCTCCCGCCCCACCCCAGACCTGCTGAATCAGCTTGCTAGGCAATTCTGATTCATGCTCCAGTTTGAGAACCACTGACCTAATGCATAGACTATATAACAGGTGTATAAAAAATGTTTGAAGGATAAATTAATGGTTCTTGAACCACTGCTCAGTATAACCTGCTTCCAGGTAATGGTGGAACGACACTGCTTTGTGCCCCTTGCATGTCTGATGGATACTGACGCATAACATTGTAATGGCGTGGCCATGCCCTTTGCTCCTGATTTACTGTTTACGACACTGCCCCACGGACTGTTTCCGTTAGCTGTCTGTGCCAGGCTCTTGTTGGCCTCCAGAGCTTTGAACATACAGACACCTCTCCCTGGGATCATTCTCCTCTGTTCTCTTTCTCACTCCCTACTCCTCTTTTTGTCCAGCTAAATCTTACATATGTTTTTGGTTTCAGTTTAGAAAGTCACCTCCTCCAGAAAGACTTTCCTGTGGCAGCATACGGATTCTCATAGCACCCTGTACAGCCTCTATCAGAAAAGGCATCTCTCCCTATTAAATAAACCCTCCTGTTTACTTGTTTCCTCACCAACTAGCTTAGACAACAAACTATCATCTACCTCAACCACTGTCCTATCCAGTACCTCGAGCAGTGCCTATTGTTTAATCAACCAATCAGGTGTGGTTGTATTAGTTTCTGAGGACTTGCATAACAAAATACAACAAACTGGGTGGCTTATAAGAACAGAAATTTATTCTTTCACAGTTCTGTGACAGATCCTGTCAACAGGATCATGCTCTCTCCAAAGGCTCTAGGGGAAGATCCTTTCTTGTCTCTCTCAGCTTCTGGTAGCCCCAGGCATTCCTGGGCTTGGTCCAATCTCTGCCTCAGTCTTTACACGGCCATTTTCCCTCTGTCTGTCTCTCTGTGTCTCTTTTCTTTTATAAGAACGCTACTCAGATTGGATTAGGACCCAGCTACTCAGGTATAACATCTTCAAAAACCCTATTTCCAAACAAGGTTGGGTTCATAGTACCAGGGGTTAGTACTTCAACATATCTTTTTGGTGAACACAATTCAATCCATAACAGTGACTATAAAATAAAAGAATATTGAATATACCATGGACTGCCAAAAAAGTGAACAGATCAGTCTTGGAAGAAGTACAACCAGAATGCTCCTTAGAAGCAAGGATGGTGAGACTACATCTCACATACTTTGGACATGTTATCAGGAGGGATCAGTCCCTGGAGAAGGACATCATGCTTGGTAAAGTAGGGGGTCATCGAAGAAGATGAAGACCCTCAAGGGGTCTTCACACAGTGGCTGCAACAATGGGCTCAAGCATAACAATGATTATGAGGATGGCACAGGACTGGACAGTGTTTCTTTCTGTTGTACACAGGGTCGCAGTGAGTCGGAACTGACTCGATGGCACCTAACAACAACAACAACAACAATATAAAATAAAATAAATATATGTATTGTTTATGACAGTAATATATACTGCTTTAATTTATTATTGATCGATTTCATTGACTCTTGTTGTTGAGTGCTGTCAAACTGATTTTGAGTCATAGTGACCTCATGTGACAGAGTAGAACTACCCCTCAGAGTTTTCTGGGAGCAGATTGCAAGGTCTGTCTCCTGCAGAGCCACTGTGTGGGTTCAAACTGCCAACCTTTTGGTTAGCAGCTGAGCACTTCACCACTGCACCACCAGGGCTCCTGCTCTGACTCCTAGACATGAATAATTGACCTTTTACCTAAAAAAGAGGCCAATGGATCTGAGAATATAATTCTCTCAGCATTTTCTGCCTTAACCAAGCTGCCCCTCTGCAGTCTTTTTTTTTTTTTTTAATATACACACTCCTGAACCCCACTCCCTGGAACAGCCACTGCCCCATCTGGAAGCCTGTGCGTGCAAGAGCCACAGACAGTGCAGCTCCCCTGCTGCTCCTTTCACTTGCCAGTTCAGAAGAAAAGTTAGATTGAATATTACATTTCCCTATAAACAGAGAATAATGTGTAGGAGTCTCCAAGAATGTGAAATCCTCCCCCTCCTGTTTCATATTTGCACATTCCCCACTGATTTTAATTTTTGCCAGCTTGATCGGGAAATGGTCAAGAAATCCTAGATGGCCATCACACCCACTACAACCCTGAGCCTTGGGTGACGCCCTGGAGCTGTTCCCAGCACAGCACCAAGGCCAGCGAATCTTCTTTGAGAAGCCAGAGGATGCAGGACACCAGCTGATTTCCCAAGATGCTGTGCCTGACCTTGAAGTTCCACTGAGTCACAATGCTGGACTCATCAAAAGCCTGATGGGTTCCAACAATCTGTATATGCCTGATCTAAACCAGCCTACACAAGAGACGACTCTGGGGACACCCAGCCCCAGGTTTTCTTGCTTCCAAGGAGTTCTGGCATCCAGCTAGGTGTCCTGATTTTTCCAAAGGGCAACATGAAATGACGTGACCCAGCCTGACCTCATGAGGGCCACCCAAAACTTGCCAGTGACGTGGCCAGCAGAAGGAGACCCCTCATTCATGCCATCTAGGTTTTACATGGGAAACCTGGTTCAGCCTCATGAGCAATCTGTTGGGTGATAATATTATCTTCATTTTACACTGAAAAAAATGGAAGTTCCGGGGTGTTAGATCTCTTGCCCGTGGCCATGTCACTTGTTGCAGAAAGGATTTATGTCAGCTTACAAAACTACACACAGAATTAGTATGATGATTTAGTGAATGAAGAAAATACAAAAAATAAAATGAAACCAGGTATTGAGATTCATTTACAAAACAGAACAAAACATGCCCTAAAGTTATGTACGCTCAACAGAAGTGGGTCACAGACTAGGCTCTGGGCTGTTTGGTAAGCCCTGGGAAGAGGAAAAACAAATAGTCTATGTCCTAAAGTTCTTGTACTTTTCTTGTAGGAGAGAAGCTTGGGTCTTCATTCAGAACCTTTTAGTACTTAGTTTGCATACAGTATTAACTAACATTATTTTTTGCATCTAAATCACCAGCAAATGAGGAGAAGGAAGTAGGGCAAGGGGAAGCTATAGCAAAAAAGACATAAACTACTAATATGATCTAATTACCAAACAGAACTCAGGAGCCCACTCCTCCTTTCAAGGGTCTCCTAAGAATGATGTCCCTAACTGTCTGATGCACCAAGAATAACCTTGAATCATCATGTAAAGGTTAAATTATGCTCAGATCATTCTTTAAGCAGGCAAAGGACATTGGCATCAAGAACGTTAAAACTTGGTTGTTATGGATTAAACTGTGTCTCCCCAAAATGTGTATTAACTTGGCTAGGCCATGATTCCCAGTATTGTGTGACTGTCCACCAGTTTGCCATCTGATGTGATTTTCCTATGTGTTATAAATTCTATCTCTATAATGTTAATGAGATGGGATTAGTGGCAGTTATGTTAATGAGGCAAGACTCAATCTACAAGATTAGACTGTGTCTCAAGCCAATCTCTTTTGAGATATAAAAGAGAGAAGCTAGCAGAGAGACATCGGGACCTCAAACCGCCAAGAAAGCAGCGCTGGGAGCAGAGCAAGTCCTTTGCACCTGGGGATCCTGCTCAGAGAAGCTCCTAGACCAAAGGAAAATTGATGACAAGGACCTTCTCCCAGAGCCGACAGAGAGAGAAAGGCTTCCCCTGGAACTGGTGCCCTGAATTTGGATTTTTAACCTACTAGACTATAGGAATAAACTTCTCTTTGTTAAAGCCATCCATGTGTGGTATATCTGTTATAGCAGCACTAGATAACTGAGACACTTGCATACTTTCTTTCTTTTGGTTTTACTCTTCTAAGAAAACCAAAACAAGACACATGAACTCCTTTTCTTCTCAACCTCTACCCCGTAAAACATCTGGGAGTGAGTGCTTTTTTTTTTTTTTTTTTTAATTCAGGTTCAAATATTCATCTTATAAAATTAATTAACCCTTCTTCGCCTCCCCCTCTGGTTCAGTATTATCAATTGAACTAATTTGTGAGGAGCACATTGTAGAAATTTTAATTAATTCCAGGTATCATTTGTTCTTATTTGTTTTTTGTTTTGTTTTAGGAAAAGTATCAATTTCTACACAAGATAGAATGAAATTCTTCCAGATGGGTCTAGAAATAGCGGTGTAAAATAAATCAAAAACACTCTTCAAGTACTGGCAAAGTGCAACATGTATTAGCAGGTATTCTGATGGCAAACTCCACACCAAACAGGCTTCTAATTCAGTGCAAATGAAACAGTATTAATGATAAAACTAGTATGACTGAGCATTTGCCTTGTGCTAGGCCTGGGGTAAGTACCTTAGGAGGGCTATCTCACACAATCATCGTGATGAACCCTCATTACAGTGGGGCAGGGCATCTACTCATGCCCTTTTTACACTAGGCTAGGGTTTCTACAGGTCAGCTAACTTGCCCAAAGGTACACACCTTGTAAGTGGCAGAGCTCAGAAGTTAACCCAGGCAGTCTGGTCTGGCTCCAAAGCATGGTTGTCAACTATGCCATACTCATTTTATACCACTCCATCTATCACTTTCTAAAATCGTCAGTCACACCAGCTTCCATCTAGTCTTCTAAACAGGCCATACCCTTTCCAGCACCTGGACTTGTCATTGCCCCTGCCCTGAGAGGGACTTCCTCACCAGCAACTTCCATGTATGGTGGGCTCTACTCAGATGACGTCTCCTCACAAAGGCTTTTCCTGTCCACCTAATTCAAAGATGGCTGCCCTCAGTCCCACCCTATCACAGCATCCTATTTTCTCCATAACTCTTCTCACATTTAGAAATTGCCTAGTTTTTTATTTAGAGCCATCTGCCTGTACTGAGTGATGCAAATAGCTAATGCACTTGGCAGCTAGCCAAAAGGTTGGAGGTTTGAGTCCACCCAGAGGCACCTCAAAAGAAAGGCCTGGTGATCTAATTCTGAAGAATCAGTCATTGAAAACCCTACAAAGCACAGTTCTACTGTGACACACATGGGGTTGCCACGAGTCAGGGTCACCTCTGTGTCATCTGGTCAACTGGCCTGCTCTAGAGTATGAGTTCTCTGAAAGAAGAATCTTTCTCTCTTGTTCAGCCCTGAATCATCACATCTAAAACAGTACCTGGCACCGAACAGGGCATCAAGTTGAAAAATGAAGAAATGAATGAATTAATAAAATCCTCCTCTGAAAGCTCATGGCAGAAACAGGATGTTTAACAACCTGAGTGGACAGTTATAGAATCTGGGAGCCACCATGGTGGCTCTTGACAAATTCTCTGGCAGAGACCCCAAGACCAGGCATTCCTGTCAGCCTGGCTGCTCAGGCTCCGCGGGAAGCCTGGCATGAGTCTGTTTGCCTCCAAAAAAAAAAAACCAAACCCGTTGCTGTCGAGTTGATTCTGACTCATAGCGACCCTATAGGACAGAGTAGAACTGCCCCATAGGGTTTCCAAGGAGAGCCTGCTGGATTCAAACTGCTGATCTTTTGGTTAGCGGCTGTAGTTCTTAACCACTACACCACCAGGGTTCCCAATCTGTTTGCCTCAGGCTGCTTCAGATAGCTGAAGAGTAAAATGAGGAAGATACTACCTGTGTCAGTATTCAATGGATGAAAGAGCTTTACACCCATCAGTGATGAAAAAATAATAAAGCTGCACCCTACTGCCTCCTGCTTACTAAGAAAGAATCAAGAATTCCCCTAAGCAACCCAGAGAGATGCTACAAAATAATTAGTGTTTTACCTGCTACAGTGACACTCATTCAAATCTGTGTTCAAGAGCCTCATCTAATTGCATTCAAAATGTAATGTTCTGAAGAAGCACTGCAGGATTCTAGGGAGTTTATGCGTAAAATAAACACAAAGTTAAAATTAAAATCATAATTGAAATTGCATTTAACCTTGAGCAAGGAAGGTAAATCTATCTGTCAAGATAGTTTAGTTTTCTTTCTTTCTTCTTCTTTAAAGGATAGCATTTGTCTTCTTTTGATTGGAAAAATTAAACATGGGAGAATTTTGGACTTGAATAAAATAATGCCCTAAGTGTCCTCATACCTTTCTTCCTAGCTCCAAGAAAACTTGACTAAACACAAATGGCCCTTCTGAGTTGAAATCTAGGTAGCTAGAAAAGCAATTTAAGGCCTTTTTCTTGTATCGCTTTGGTGGATCAAATAGGAAGAATCTACCTGTGGCTGAGGTGGAGAAGAATGAATGAAAGGTTGAAAGGAAACCACCACAAGGCTTTGATTCCAACCTGGCTGAAAGCTCAGAGCCAACCACTAGGTGGAAGGGATGTGACTTCTCAATAAGAATGCAAAGTGGTGCCAGGGCAAGAGGGTGAATTGGCCTTGGCCAGATCACCCCGTCTGAGGTCTGCCTGTTGTGCTACAATAAAAAAACAAAAACAAAACCCATGCCATTGACTCAATTCCAACTCATAGTGCTACAACGAGAGGAGGCTAATTTGAGATGCTAGGACCATCTGAGAGAGGCCAGGGCAGAAAACATCTACGGATTGAAATATGGCATAAGGAGGCAGCAAGATCAAATACTAGCTGAGGTGCAGAGGAGAAGCTGGGATGCCCAAGTGGCTTAAAGTGAGTTGTGAGTAGGCAGAGGTAGAGGGCCAAGATTCAGAGATGTCAGCTTGCCTGCCACTGGCAGTCACAGTAGAATGAGACTCATGCAGGAAGAGGTGCTGACAGTTCTTACAGCAGCAAACGTAGACCAGAGGCTCTGCTTGCTCTGACCAGTCTCTTATCTTAAAGGACAGAGATGTGGGCATACCCTAACTTTACCTGCATCATTGAGCCTGGGGCTAAAGACCTAGGATGGAACGGGAACTGGACGTAGCAAAAGTGACAAGTGGATCACAGAGGATGAAGATAAAAGGTAAGCTAGGAAAACAGCTAACAGAATTTTGCTGAGAGCAGACCTTTCAGGGGTGATGCTGGGTGAAATCCAAAATGGAAGAAAACACATTTCCCATCCCCTAAACCGAAAAAACCAATTGCCATTGACTTGATTCTGACGCATGGAAACCCCATGTGCTGGAGAATAGAACTGCATTCCGTAGGGTTTTTAAGGCAGTGACCTTTCAGAAGCAGATAGCCAAGCCTTTTTTCCAAGGTGCCTCTGGGTGAGTTTGAACCGCCAACGGTTAGGCTAGTAGTTGAGGGCAAATTGTTTGAGCCACCCAGGGATCCCTCCCCATCCCCCAGTTAACCTAAAATCCAATGCTGGAGAGAGATAACAGCAGTGCAGCATAGTAAACGTATTAAGTGTGGTAAATACCATTAGCATAGCTGGGAAACTAAAGAGGTCTGGGATGGAACTTGAGCTATACTTTTAACTTAATTCTATGTAGAAAATGAGGGTATCTCAGGCAGAGGGGAGGGCATGGACAGAGACCCAGAGGCAAGAATGTGCATGATATAGTTAGATATGGTGAAAAAAGTAACCTATAACAGAAGTTTCAAGTTAAAAAAAAATTAAGTGAACTAATTATTATGGGAAATATTTTGAACTTCTAAGCTCAGGGCTAAAATGTGATACATCATACAACTGAGGTGCCTACTGCCACCTGGTGGCCACATATCTTAATTACAGTTTCAGGGTGACTAAAACCCGTTGCCATGGAGTCGATTTCGACTAACAGTAACCCTGTAAGACAGAGTAGTACTGCCCCCATAGGGTTTCCAAGGCTGTAAATCTTTACAGAAGCAGATTGCCACATCTTTTTCCCACTGAACGGCTGGTGGGTTCAAACCACGGACCTTTCGGTTAGCAGCCAAGCGCTTAACCACTGTGCCACCAGTGTTCCTTCAGGGTGACTACTCACCCTAAAAACTGAGCCTGCCAAAGGAAAAATGAAAAGCAAAGCCTATACTGTCACACTTTAAAGTGAACATCTCGTCTAATTTAGAACCCTAGTTCTAGTGGCAATTCAAGGCAAGTCATTAAGCATTATAAACAAAAATGTTCCAAGCATTTTCATAGAAGGGGAGATTGACTTGATTGTTATTATAGAAGAGCAGTCGACTTTATATGATTTTCTCATATGCAAACACCACACACACACACACACACACACACACACACACAGTGTATACTCCCTGCCTGTATCTCTCCTCTTGCTTTATAATAAATGATGAGTTTCCTTTACAGGAAAGCACAAAGTGAGCCATCCACAAAGTCTGTGATCTTCCCCTGGAAGGAAACCCCTAGTGTTCCCAGGACTGCAGTATATTCAACACCATTGTCCTGTTGGAGTTCCCATGTGCTCCTACCCTCCCTCCTAGCTCCTACCTCCCAGTACCTCAGCAGGAAAGGAGACATCTGTGAATCCTCTGGCGTTACTTCAATTCCTTACAGCTGTAATAACCACTGCATGGGAAAAAAAGAACATTTCCTAGACTGGGAATCCCCAGACACTTTCCCAAACCGAACAAGTGAACAGAGGTTTCACTCTGGTGAATTATACCCCATTAGAACCCCAGAGTGAAGAGAAGAAAACAGTCCTGAGATGACTGTGGTCTGTAAAAGTCTGAGCTTGACTGCAGTTCACATCGTTTTTCTGACTTCTCTGAAATGTGGTCCTGCCCTGGACATAAAGTCCTGCTTTGCTAGCAGGTTATACTTATTGAGAATATTTC
>NW_004444073.1:4207054-4208869 GCF_000243295.1 Trichechus manatus latirostris
CAGGATTGGAGGAAGACTCATTAACAACCTCCAATATGCAAATGACACAACCTTGCTTGCTAAAAGTGAAGAGGACTTGAAGCACTTACTGACAAAGATCAGAGACTACAGCCTTCAGTATGGATTGCACCTCAACATAAAGAAAACAAAAATCCTCACAATTAGACAAATAAGCAACATCATGATAAATGGGAAAATACTGAAGTTGTCAAGGATGTCATTTTACTTGGATCCACAATCAAAGCCCATAGAAGCATCAGTCAAGAAATCCAATGATGAATTGCATTGGGAAAATCTGCTGCAAAAGACCTCTTTAAAGTGTTAAAAAGCAAAGATGTTACCTTGAAGACTAAGGTGCGCCTGACCCAACCATGGTGTTTTCAATTGCTCATGCATGCTAAAGCTGGACAATGAATACGGAAGAGTGAAGAAGAACCGATGCCTTTGAAGTATGGTGTTGGCAAAGAATACTGAATATACCATGAACTGCCAGAAGAACGAACAAATCTGTCTTGAAAGAAGTACAGCCAGAATGTTTCTTAGAAGGGAGGATGGTGAGACTTCATTTTATGTACTTTGGACATGTTATCAGGAGGGACTAGTCCCTGGAGAAGGATACCACGCTTGGTAAAGTAGATATCAGCGAAAAAGAGGAAGACCCTCAATGAGATGGATTGACACAGTGACTGCAACAATGGGCTCAAAAAAGCAACGACTGTGAGGATGGCACAGGACCAGGCAGTGTTTCATTCTGTTGTACCCAGGATCTCTATGAGTCAGAACTGACTTGACACCAGCTAATAACAACATCTTAATGCTGAACAGGCTTCAGAGGAGCTTCCAGACTGAGATGGACTAGGAAGAAAGGCCTGGTAATCTACCCTGGAAAATCAGCCAATGAAGACTATGGATCACAAATGGTCAGATCTGCAAGTGATCATGGGAATGGCACTGGACCTGGCAGCCTTTCATTAAGCTGTGCATAAGGCTGCCATGAGTCGGATGGAGGCCAACTTGATGGTAGCTAACAACATCAGCGGAGGGTCTAGAGGAAGTCTTTGTGGTGGGGGTCTGCCTATTCCTCTTCGATTTCTCAGCTGGTGTCCAGGACAACTAGATGGAGAAGGCTACATGAGGCCAGGGTAGGGAGATGAAAATGAGAAAAGAAACGTGAACGCCTTCACACTTCCTCCTCAGGACAGTCTACATTTGAATCCAAACGTAATTCACATGATTTTATATTGATTTTCCCACAGTACACTACCTCTCTAGCTACAGGGAATTCCTCCATAATATGCCAGTGTAAGATAATATGAAAAAAAATTATTAAAGGGAATTATCTAATTTAAGGATGAGTCAATTATCAAAGCTAAGACTTAAGACACATTATCAGTGCAGCCAGTTAATTTCTTTATGCTATCATTAATTAAATTATTTTGCATCTAAACATATTCAATTAATTAATTAAAATAAATTGGGCTGATTGCAAAGAGTTTAATCAGACATTACATTTTCATGCCAAATGAGGCCATAATGGGTGGAACTGATATGTGAATAAAAATTAGTAAAGCTTCAAAACAGAAAAAAAAGAAAGTCTTCGCTAATGTGTAGTCACTTCTCATTCATTTATGAAACTGGTAGTTTTCCAAGTTTTTAGACAATGGACAGTTTACTATTAAAAATGTTGAACCAGGTAAAATGCCAAAATAAAATAAGAGTTTATAAACCCTAGAGGACTCAAAAGTAAATTATAATTCAGAGAAATTGGAATTATGATTTTGATCTTATAAGAAGAGCTATCTCATACTTATAATA
>NW_004444073.1:4209719-4214815 GCF_000243295.1 Trichechus manatus latirostris
GGCACACTCTATGCCATCTTGCCTATATACCGGCGCCAGTGCTGAGCTGTGCTTTAGTTTCAGTCCTCGAAGGAGAAACCTTCCCAGGTAGTTATCATCGTGCCCATTTTATGGGAAGCATCTGAGACTCGGCTAACTGCCCAGGGTCACACAGCTAGAAAGTGGCAGAGCTGGGAGTGGGTCCATCTTGGATTTGCCCTACACACAGCTCATTCTCTGTCTACTGCTTCATAAAGTCTCCCTAGGAACCCTGAGTTTTGATTTTTCCCTGGAGCTCACCTAAAAACAGACTTACCTTACCACACAGAACCTTGTTCATTTTCTTTCCTGCCAGACATGAGGAGGGAAAGGAAAAAACCCAAGATCTACCCAACATCAGCCACCTTCACTGCAAAATGAATGACAACGCATCCTTCTGCTAGGAAGTGACAGTATTGGCACCACACAGGACACACAGAATTGCCCAGCTCTGGCTCAATGGTTAAGTGCTCAGCTGCTAATCGAAAGGTTAGTGGTTCGAATCCACCAGCCACTTCACGAGACAACAGACCTGGTGATCTGCTCCTATAAAGATTATAGCCTAGGAAACCCTATGGGGAGTTCTACTCTGTCATATAGGGTTAGTATGAGTCCAAATCGACTGGATGTCACACAACAACAACAACCCTCCCCGAGCTCCTCTGCCCTTTCAAGGAAAGAGGTTAGCTGTGGAAGGGCATTCTGCCACTATGCCATGCCACAGAAGGGGCGAGCACAAGCCTATGTCCCCACCACATCCCATTCTCTGAACCTCAGTGCATAAAGATCCCAAGAGCATTTTCATGAGCTACCAAAACATGGTGCCTCAAGCCCCTTGCACACATAAGCTGACCTCTGACCTGCTGCTGTAGCGGCTATAGCAGAAACGGGCTTCTCATGGCCACTTAAGAACTATGATTCTCTTGTGCATGTATGTCAAAGTCGTTTCTCAAGACTTCTGCCAAGGCGTTCAGCATGTTTCTGCTTATAGTTCACAGAAAGAAAAAGAAATAGGAACTTACAACAAGGACTAAACTCTGCAAGCCTGCTCTCTAATTTTAGTTTTCAACACGTGCCTTTGAAATGGATTAAAAAAATCAAAGGTGTAGGCTGCTGGGAACCTGGAGAAGCACTGCCTTCCCATCCTTTATTAGGCAGAGAATGGTCCAATCCAAACCCACAACCAGGGTAAGGGCCTCTAAAAGAGATCTTACTCTTCTTAATCCATCAATTAATAGCAGATTAACTCATGCCACCTAAAAAACAAACCAGTTGCTGTGGAGTTGATTCCTATACGGTGGCCTAATGTGTATCAGAACAGAACTGTGCTCCACAGAGTTTTCAGTAGCTGATTTTTTGCAAGTAGCTTGCCAGACCTTTCTTCCAAGGCATCTCTGGGTGCACTCAAACCATCAACCTTCCGGTTAGCAGCTGAGTACACCAACTATTTGTGCCACCCAGGGACTGCAGAAGAATTGATAGCAGCCAAAAATTACAGAGGCCTTACACTGTACAGGCATGGTGCTGAGCACACACATTTATGTTCATAACCTCACTGAATCTGAATGACACTCTTCAAGTGTTTTTTATTATCCCCATTTCACAGATTGGCAAACAGGTTATACACCTTAGGTAAGTGTCCAAGGTCACATAGCTGGGCTGGAGTTTTAGTCCTTAGAGACCACAGAGCTCTTAATTGCCCTACTCTACTGCATCCCATCAGCCCTTCAGGTGACATTCATTTAGATTTCAAATGAAGCCTGTTTTGTCTGTACAGCTGCTTAATTCACTCCAAACCTTACATTAAATCACTCAATTTCAATACACAAGCGGGATGGAGTCAGTGTAGTGGGTAGTGCAGGGAGGAGAGAGAAGGGAACCTAGAGAATTCAAATTATAACAGGAAAATGGCTTGAAAGAGCTACACGGAGGACTTGGAGCCAAATGGTTTAGCAGATGTGGCCATGTTTATTCGTGATGACGGGTAGTCTTTTTTTCCACCCCACTTTGAGCTGCCTTTATACAACTTTATCTTTTATGTCCAATGATCAAATAAAAAAAAAAAAGATCACATTTAATGTGAACTAGGAGAAATAAACTGGTGGCAATTAAAGAGTAAAAATAACCTCCCTGTGGCTTGAGACCACAGGAGTTTTCTAATTTTAAGAGACACAGGCAAATCACTTAAACAAGGCCTTGGGGGCTAGGTTCATCTCAAGCTTCCCCCCACGCCATGGTGGTTAAAGTTACTGAGAGCCATAGCTCTTGAGCCCATGGAATCAACTCACGAACGCAAACTTGCAGCATAAAAGTCAAACCCAAGTCTCCTTCGGAACCAGTTGCTTTGTGCCAGAGAAGGTTAATCATATTTAGAGAAGGTCATGGAACCCCCATGCATAATGAGTGACCATCCTCTGTCCTCAAGCCCTGTTTCTACTCTCTTCTGACTCTGAATACAAAGTTTCATTGTAGGCCAAGATCCAAGAAATCCTCCATTCACTTCCTTGTTTTCCCCATGGAGATCTGGTTGGACTAGACCCTGAGGCAGGCCTGGACTCTACCTCAGCCTAGAAAGATTTAGCTCATGTAAGAGCCCAAAGGCAGCCAGAATAATTTCAGAATTCTTTTTAGGAAATTACCTCTGTCCTATACTACTGTCAGGGTTAGCGAGATTTTGGGAAGCCCTCTTTGATCTTAGAGACAAGCTAATCCCTAGGAAAATCCTGGGGTGACACCAGCTTCCCATTGAGCCTCTAGACACACAAAAACATATAATCACCTGTAGGAGGTATCTCTGAAACACTTCCTGGTCCGATTTTGGGGACATAATGTAGTATTAAACCAAGACAAGTTTAGCCACTAAACAGAGAGAATGGGGGTGATTACTCTGTGCTTTGGAGGCCTTTGTTTTACACACCAAAAGATTTGATATACTCTGTTCTAAGGTCAAGTCTATCCTTTGACTATAACCCAAACCCGTCCCCTAGAATACTGTACTTACCGGTAGAAAGTGGCATAGTCCACAGCTGAGTGGCAGATCTGGAACTCCCAGGATTTGAGCTTCTGGCATTCTCGATGGGCTCGGAGCTTTACCTTCACTGTCCCCTGACACAGTTCAGGCACTGGTTTTCTCTGGGGTCTGTTGCAGAACTCATTGGACTCCACCCTCCAGGACTCAGCAAAATCATCTACATCAAACTTGAAGTTTCCATCTCCACCAATTAAGTCATCACGTTTATGTCCATTGTAATTGCCACAAAGGCCACAGAGTTTTCCCTTGAGATGGGGGGCAGCCATGACTTCTACAAAACTGTCTCCATCCCAGGATATTTCCAAACCTAGGTGAAACAGAGAGATAAAGGGGATCAACCACTTCCGAATCCATCAATAATACCCAAAGGTGTACATCCTTACACAGTACATATGACCACCCTCTAACAGGGAACATGAAAGGTGTGTCCAAATTCTTCATTACCTTTTAATCTCGCCATATTGAATGTTATGTGAAATTACATGGATAATCACTTGTTGGGGTTCAGAATAGTTTGCCCTTATAATGGTATCTTATGTACCCTAATTTGACATATATATGACTACTCCTTGATCATGTTACTATAGGTTTATAGTTTTGCCCTTTCTAATAGTAATGGTGTTGGTCCAAATCATGACTTCATTTATTCAATCACAACCATACTGTGGAAATAAAAAGATAACAAAGATTATCATTTTAGCGTGATTTTTTTACTTTATATGAAAATTCCCCCATGATTATAACAAGTGCAGGAAGAAGATTTCCAAATTATTTGCTATAATTACAGTGCTAAAGTAATAAATATACAGCTCCTGTATACTTTTCACGGACAACACTCATATAAATGAAACGTTGTCTCCCTCATTATTCTATAGTCACTCTTGAGGCATGAATGACTATTTAATCAGTGTTTCCCAGGGTTGAGTTGGTGTGGAACCCCTTAGACTGGGGGCCATCTCTGGGCTGCTCATAAGCCTCAACATTTGAGAAGACGTTGGAGGCTGTCCAGACCATGGGCAGAAGTTCCTCCTTTACATCCACCAGCAGATCAGTGCCATCTTCTTTAGCAAGAAAATTATCTTCATTCCAAAAAGTAGAGAACTTAGACCCCTCTTGGTTTGATGCACTGACCATCTAAAATGTTGGAGGATTTGTTTGAGAACGTTCCTATTTCTCCAGACATGCTAGCCCAAGGTTCCCAGGAGCCATGCCAGCCACTGACCCTGGTGAATGGTGGAATTTCCATATCAAGTGTAGGACAGCCAGGGTATGCTGTCACACAGCAGAGTTCAGTGTGACCAGAAGGTCAAGTGTGTTCTGGAAGCTTTTCGTACTGTTCCTCTGGAATAACCTGGCAGTGCCTGAGACCCCAATGAATGAGTGAACTATGTACCAGTGAATGAAAAAGAGTCTGTGGCACGAACACCAACAGACTATCTACAAGTCAATGTGCATTTCTGCCCTGGGACTTCTCATGCACCGTCACTGTCCTAAGAGTGGCAACCCACAGAGAACACCACTCTTTAACAGAAGGGTTTCTGCTCTCCAGTGTGTATTTTTTAAATCTTACACTATTGGATTTCTGACAAAAACTAGTCTTACGTTTTGCCCATTCTGAGCTTCTAGAAAGAGTATGACTTTCCCCCTAAAAGACTTTGTCTTTGTTCCCAAAAGGTCAAGATCAGGCTGATGAGCAGATATTCGGAGGATGCTCAAAGTGATAGGAAGATGAGGTAGTGACGGGAAAAGAAGACAGAGATCACGTCTGGATATCAAATTGGCATAAGATAACATCAGCATGAAGTAAGATCAATAAGAAAGCCCCAAAAGACTGTAAAAACCAATACTCCCTAAATTTGGACATGGTCCAAGTGAAGAGAAATCTGGCCAAATAGCATTCCTGTGAGTAGGCCACTCAACTGCCACAAGAGTTACAGATCCTCTTCAAGAAGAGTGATTGGTTGAATAAACCAGTGGTCTAAAACCTGGTTTCTGAGTAAATAAAAAGAAAGGCCCAAATGGAAATCACAGTACAGTAAGGGAAAGT
>NW_004444073.1:4216553-4222245 GCF_000243295.1 Trichechus manatus latirostris
AACAAACCCAGGGCCACTGAGTCAGTTCCAACTCATAGTGACCCTACAGGGCAGACTAGAACTGCCCCACAGGGTTTCCAAGGATCAGCGGGTGGATTTGAACTGCCAACCTTTTGGTTAGCAGCCGAGCTCTTAACCACTGTGCCACCAGGGCTCTGAGGTACCCCCTTGGTGGATTTAAAGCACTAACCTTCAGTTAGTAGGCAAACACTTAGCCATTTGCAGAAAATGGATGGCTTTTCTGTCCAGATTTTTCCCCCGAAAAAAATCACAACAACAAAAAAAATGACATATATTCTCCAGGTTCATCAAGTGAAGAATTCTATCAAAAATAAAATAAAAAACCACGTTCCCCCGTTCCCACATGTTCATGCTTTCAGGTGGAGCTGATGTAACCCTCTCAGGTGGAGTTGATGAAGTGAACAGCTGGCAGCAATGAAATATTTTTAAATTATCTGCTAAGTGCCAAGAGTTGGTGGTGGGGAGGGGGGCGGGGAGGGGGGTGCGTGTTGTGGAGCAGTGCTTTCCAAAGTCACTAAGCCTTGCTCTGCCCACTTGGTACCCCAGTTCTTATTCGGTAAGCAGCAAGAGCTTAAATTCACCCAAGCTACACGGCCACCTGTACTCCTCTGCCAAATGATTCCGTCATAAGGTGCTGAGTCCATAAACCACAGGGGCAAAGAATCACTCTCCCGCTTTTCCATTCCCCAGATGGAGGCTTAATATAAGCCGCTCCTTTGCAGAAACTACCCGTTGATCATATGAGCTTATGAAATGAAAAATCTATGGAAGAAGAACACTTAAAGGAAATACCGTGTTATTTTAAATAGACAATCACTAGGTGATAAAAAGAAAATATCCCTAAGGGGTAATATAAACTGAGATGGCTTGACCAGGGTGGAAAACACTATCGTCTAGGAACAGAATTGTTTCATTCAAAAGGATCACTGCAAAGCAAGTGTCGTGCCCAGAGGAATACGTTTCTTCCAAAGAAAGCAGAAAGCTTGTGTGCTTCTCGTGCTACAGGAAATTGTTCAGCTGGGTATTAAGAGACCCACATAAATTACTTGCATAGTGGTAAGAGAGCTGGAAAAATGGAAGAAATTGTAAAACTTAAGTTCAAGGCCTAAAATACTTAAATTTACTAATCTAATTATGGCATTGATGATCTCTTATTATTTTCTTGGCAACCAGGTCCTTTTGCTCATTTTTACAATGTGGAATCCTCACAAAGAGTACACTTATTCCATAAGGTTTTGCCAGCTATGAGTGGAACGGTACTGAACCTCCTAGGCTGTTAGCAATCTTCAAGTATGCAGGATCTCTTTGAGAACAGTGCTGTGGTTGACTAATAATTTCCATATCAGTAGAATCCATTGTGTTCCACTGGCTTGCATACAGGCAGACAAGGTGCTTCTAATTAGTGCTGTATAATAATGTCTAACCTTGTGCACATTTTACAGGGAGCCACTACTGTTGCCTCCTTTAAGGGAATGAGCTGAGGTCCACATTTGCAGAGTGGCATGTCTTTTGGATACAAGAACAGGTGTCTGAATTTTCTGAGCGGGACTAATCCCGCTAAAATTGAATGAGGAAAGCTCTTCACATTTGCCACTTTAAAGATAAGGAATGGACTCTTTCTCCCTTTACAGAATGTTACAATACATTAATGCTTAATATTCTCTCACTGAAACAGTGCACTATTAGCTTCTCCTTGGCTTCCTGCCTTTGTTTACCTAAGCTGGCCTTCCATATACTCAAATTAATTTATCAAAATACATTTTTCCTTGAATTGAAACAATTAACAAGAGTTCTGAAGGTGCAACAAAGAAGTCTGTTGACCTGCTTCATTTCTCTATAAAACCAGTTACCATTGAATTGATTCCAACCCACGGCAACCCCATGTGTGTCAGAGTAGAACCGTGTTCCATTGTGTTTTTAATGTCTGATTTTTAGGAAGTAAATTGCCAAGCCTTTCCTTCGAGGTGCCTCTGAGTAGACTTGAACCACCAACCTTTTGGTTAACAGCTGAACACATTAACTGTTTGCACCATCCAGAGACTCCTTATTTCTCTATCCAAACCAAATTAAACCTATTGCCTTTGAGTCAATTCTGATTCATAGTGCCTCTAGAGGATAGGGTAGAACTGCCCCATAGGGTTTCCAAGGCTGTAAATCTTTACTGAAGCAGATTGCCACATCTTTCTCCCACTGAAGAGCTGGTGGGTTCAATCTGCCAAACTTTCGGTTAGCAGTCAAGTGCTTAACCACTGTGCCACCAGGGCTCCATTTGTTTCTCTATAACCCGTTGCCATCAAGTCGATTCTGACCCATAGCGACCCTATAGGACAGAGTAGAACTGTCCCGTAGGGTTTCCAAGGAGCATCTGGTGGATTCGAACTGCCTATCTTTTGGTTAGCAGCCATAGCTCTTAACCTCTATGCCACCAGGATTTCTCTATAGTCCCTCAAAAATGCTAGATCTATTAAAGGTTTCCCTTTCAAATCCATATAATCTAAAGAAACTGGAACCCAAGTCACATTTTTATACTGTTATCATCAATTTAAAAAACAAGCTATACCATGATTTGTTATAAGCCATGCTCAAAGAAATAGCATATGCCAAGAGGACATATGGTTCAATAGCCCATTGACAAACAATATGTGTTCACTAAAGGCAGCATGAAGGGAACCACACACGTCATAACAAAATATGCAAACCAGCTGAATTCATTCTTTGGGCTCATATCTGAAGAACTGAGTTATGCTTTGAAAATGTCTCTCTTAGGTAGCCTCAAAGACAAGCAGAATTTGAGTCTCATTGGACTACAAAGGGTAATCTGTTATCAGTCATGAACAGTTTGTCATATACGGAAGGCATCTGTCCATGAGGCAGAAATAGAGTTCAACCAGCCTCAGGCAACATGAAATGCTGAGGAAGGGCCTCAGCAGCCAGTTCCATGAGCTCAAAGGCCCAGTTAAGGAAGCCTTTACAGAGCCAGCATCCTAAGTATCTTCTAGCGGAAGCCAACGGTTCTAGCCATAAACTCAGTGAACAAACTTTCCCAGTGTCCGTGTGTAGAGGACAGCTGGTCACACATAGTCCCACCACTTGCGTCCCCCACGTAGCGGCCTTATCCTCCCACACATGGGACAACCAAACGGGATAAGGCTACCAGGAGTCTGTAACATCAACCTCTTTTGCTGTGGACATTGATGTTTCTTTTGAACATCATTAATAATAAGCTGTTTACTTTTGAGGACTTCTCCCCTTTTTGGACAGATGTTAACAAGGAAATATTCCTTCTCACAGATGTGAAATGCACTGACAATTCCAAGCTGGACATTAATGGCCTAAAATAGCAACAAAACACGAGTGAGAGAGGCTATTTGGACAGTACCACTGCTATTTTTAAAATGAGGATGGAAAGAATTGGATGTCCGGAAGGAAAGACTGGAGTGACCAACGTCCAATTGCAAGGCTGATTCCATGTCGTGCAAATCTCTCCAGCTGCTTTGTAGCATCTCCGGGATCACCCTGTCCCTTCTGAGTAGGGATGAGGCAATATCTGCAGCTAGAGCACTTCTATGGTCAGGGTTTTCCAAGATGGCGGAGGGGGAGCCATACTTCTTGGGCACTCTACCAGGTGCTGCCGCTGTGTGGTTGGGTGAGGAGGAGGGGAAGAGCGAGAGGAAGGCCACAGAAGCCCCATGCTTCCACAAGCCCCACCTGCTTTGGTGGTCACTTTCAGGAGGTAGCCATCCAGGTCGATCTGAAAGTGCGGCGCCTGGCAGGGCAGCGCGATACGGGTGCCGTTCCAGCGCACCGTGAGGTGCTGCTGGAGGCTCACGGTGCTCTTGCCCATCACCAGGTCCACGGATTTGGTCCAGGAGAAGGAGCGGGTCCTGCGGGCGTCGTTCTTCACCAGCACCTGAAAGGGCGAGGCAGGGGAGGAGCAGTCTTTTGTCAAAACGTACTGACACGTCCCCTGAAAGTTAAATGTCCGTCCGTCAAAAGTGTTGTAGTGGGGATCTCCGAAAACTGTGCAAACGCCAGGCTCTGCGGGTGAGTGAGAGACAAAAGCAGGGTCACAAACCAAGCGAAGGATTCAACGGGAAATCAAGAGCCCCTGCATTATACCCGGAAGGGGCACCTGCCAGGTAGGGGAGGGGCCTTAGCAGAGATGCACTAAGGGAAATCAATTTAAAAAAAAAAAAAAAAAAAAACTTTGGCTGTTTTAAAAGTTTGTTCTAAACCTTATAGGACATGTAATACTTCTGGTACTTTTATACATAAAGGTTATTTATAACACTTCTGGATTTTTTTTTTCTTTTTTTTTTATTGTTGTAAAAATATAGAGAACATAACACTTGCCAATTCTGAATTTTTAAAGCATCTCCATTTTGTAGCCTTGGTATGTTTCTATGGTCTTAATGTAAGAGATGAAGAAATTGAACTGAGATAATTTTATAAACAGAACTGACCTAACTTCATAACCCATATAAACAAGAACAAAAAATAAAAAGCAGCAACATGAAATCACAATATACAAAATTAATTATATTTAATTAATATTATTTCCATCTAGCTAATTCAAAGGATTTAGAAACAGATGCAATTCTAAATGTTACTCATGGTTTTAAAGAAAATTATCAACATTCATGTATTTACTAAGGACAAATAAATAGAATTGCCAAACAGATACATGTTTATTACCATCAGGAACCAAAGTACTGATAAACAAAAAAAAAAAACCAAACCTCTTGCTGTTGAGTTGATTCCAACTCACAGCGACCCTATAGGACAGAGAAGACTTGCCCCATAGAGTTTCCAAGGAGCATCTGGTAGATTTGAACCTTCAGCCTTTTGGTTAGCAACCTTAGCTCTTAACCACTACACCACCAGGATTTCCAAAGTACTGATAAAGTTAATATTTACAGATGGTCTCTACATGTTTTCTAGAAATATGAGGTTCTATTTTTTGATCTGTGTACCAAAATCTAAAGTTGGATAAAAAATATATATTGGAAAACCCATTACTCAAGAAATTCCAGTTAATTCATCATCTCAAAATACCATTAATTCAAATTTATGAGGTCTTATGAGGCCCAGGTAAAGTTTTACACATTAAAACACTGCAAAGACTTTTAGAGAAAACTGAATATTGTTTCTTTTTTAAAAAGAAAAATCAGCACTGATTTATTCTCTATGCAAAGATATTTTATCTGTTCTCAAGAAGGCATACAACAAACCAGGAAATGAGGAAATCATTTGGAGAAACTAGCCTAAATTATGAAAGAAGTGTAATAAAAAGAGCAATTTCCAGTCAACGCCAGAACAGGTCAAGAATATGAGAATAGCATGTAAATAAGTGCTCTGAATATCTAACGGAAAGATTAAGAGTCAAGACAGAGAAGGATGTGCCAACGGATCTGATAGGACCAATGGGACCCAAGGCAAACATTTGCTTTTCATTTCTCAAGTGTTTGGAGAGCAATGTTGTTTTATGTTATGGTGCATGATGTCACTTCATATGTCAGGTTCATGTGACTTCATACAAATAACATGTATTTGGAAGCTGATAAATTAATGACTTGTTCTAAATTAGTTTTCCTTGCCAATATATGATACAGATTCAAATAAAAAAAAAAAAAGGAAGGGGATGGCTTTTGGTATGTAGGATAGTTTCAGT
>NW_004444073.1:4224964-4228975 GCF_000243295.1 Trichechus manatus latirostris
ACCATTCCAGAACCAAAATTATTTGAATATGCATAAATTGGAGGATGGAGAGAAAAATGCCATTTGACCAGTGGTGGTAGATTTTTTTGGTAGTCCTTTAAGTCAACTACAGAGTCGCTGTGTAGTGCAAAGAGTTAAGTGCTCGACTACAAACCAAAAGTGGTGGTTCAAACCCACCCAGAGGTGTTTAGGAAGAAAGTACTGGCAATCTACTTCTGAAAAATCAATCATTGAAAACTTTATGGAGCACTGTCCTACTCTGCAACACATGAGTTGCCAAGAATCAGAATCAACTTGATGACAACTATTTTGTGTGTGTGTATGTGTGTTTTAAGTCAAATCATTAGATTTCATTTTTTTGTTATAAACCCACATACTACATACACATATGTTTACATGTGCAAATATGTAAATACACAAATTTATAGGCATGGGGGAAAGCAGGTTTGGAAGTATGTAAACCTAAATATCAAGAGTGATTTTTTTTTTCTTTTTTCCTTTTAGGTAATGGAATTATGTGTGATCTTTATTTTCCTCTTTTTTGTTTATGTGTATTTTCATTATTATTTACAATGCTGTATACTTTTCATATACATTATTATTTCATTGTTTACAATGACTATAAGAATATTTAGGATAAGAATATTTGTTTTAAAAAATTAAAAGCACTGGATTAAAACATATCACTTTTATATTGGTTACATACTTTAATTAAGGCTGCTGTAAAATAAAACAAGCCACCTCCTAAAACACAGTTCCAATGCTTTTCTCTTAACCTCATCAGGTACATTTATTTCTGCCATGGGTATTTTTATTCCAATGAAATACCTTTCTTCTGAGAGCAGCGATGATTCTCAAAACGTCCGTCAAAGAAAAATTATATAACTATGTTATAAAGGGAGAAAATAAGAGAACCTAATCTTCACTCCATAACTATATCACTCTGAAAACATAAGAAGCTGCTCTCATCCTCAGTCCATTACTTCTGGGAAAAGAAATGTCCCTCCAACTCATCACACCGCACCACTGCACGCATTAGAGCATTTAAAGTGTAGTGTCCTAACCACAAGGAAGCCTATCAAATAAAAAATACGGCTTTAAACTCTTCTCAGCACGAATTGCAGGGAAACGGCCCAGTGGGACTCTAGAGTCACTGTGCATTGCAGGGGCTGCTGGGAACTCCAGGTGAGACATGGTCTTGACGATGCCAAATTTGGATAAGGAAGCAGGAAAGGCTGGGATTAGAAATCTCTTCCTTAGCAGCATAAATCCTTACGCTGTAGGTCTAGGCTCTTCCTGTACAGTGACACAAGCCTCCAGTATAGAAAGGCCGTGGCATGACCCAGCAGGAACGGAACTCACACACTCAGGAACTCCAGCCTTGAACAGAGGTGTTACCAGCAGCTGTTGCCTCACAAGAGAACTGAGGGCCAACAGGTCTTCCACAAGGTGGCACCTGGATCCCTGTAAGATTTTATATATACTAACTTTTATGTGTGTGTACAAGCGGAGGTGGAAGACAGGCCTGGCAATCTGCTTCTATAAAGATTACAGCCAAGAAAACCCTATGGAGCTCAGTTCTACCCTGTAACACATGCGGTGGCCATGAGTCGGAATTGACGGCAATGGGTATGGGAAGGCATAGGAGCAATGAGTCTCTTTCTAGCAATCCATAATCCACCAGAAATAATTACAAATCTATATGTGAGAAACTAATTTTTTAGGAAGTTGAGTAGGTATGTTGTTGTTGGTTGCCGTTGAGTCAATTCCAACCTATGGCGACCTCATATGTGCTGAGTACAACTGCTCGATAGGGTTTTCAAGGCTGTGACCTTTCGGAAGCAGACTGCCAGGCCTGTCTTCCCAGACGCCTCTGGGTGGGTTTGAACCACCAATCTAGTAGCCGAGCATTCAACTGTTTGCACCATCCACGCACTCCTTAAGTAGGTATACCTTGAAACTTGTTGTCGTTGAGTCGATTCTGTGGTTTTCAAGGAGCACCCGGTGGATTCGAACTGCTGACCTTTTGGTTAGCAGCCATAGCTCTTAATCAATACGCCACCAGGGTTTCCCAGGTATACCTTAAGAATATAAATTTATTTTCACATATCTTCCATAACCCCATCTACACACCAACTTTAAACAAAGAGCAAGTTAAGGAAGCAGTCCCTAACTTTAAATTCTAAATCGAATCTAAAATAGAACTAAACCCAAAATCTGTGGCAGAAGGTCTAGGGCCTCCCCGACTTAGCCCAGTGCTTCCTACCTCTCCTCTTTGCTCCTGTAGTGGTCTGTGCTGTCAGAGGCTTCTCCACAGCTCCCAGCACGTGGGTCCTCATATCCTGGCTCAAATGTTAACTCCTCTATAGCAATTTCCCTGATGTCTCAGTCAAAGTCATTTCTCATTTCTCCAAATTCCAAAAGCAAAGCTGACCACATAGCTCAAATTTTCAAGGAGAGTCTTAATTTCATATACTCTATCCTGAGGTCACACTGTGTATTTCAGTTGGAGATCAAGAATATGGTCACTGAACCCATAGCCTGCTTATGATATATCACTTTCTACAAAGGCTTATAGTTATAACGTATCCTTAACTTCTAAACCAGGCTTTAAACTCCTCATACGTAAATTTTGTGCCTAGCACACTGCTTTGTATTAAACCAGTAAACCAGTTGCCACTGAGTCGACACAGATTTATGGCAACCCCCACGTATGTCAGAGTAGAACTGTGCTCCATAGGGTTTCAATACCTGATTTTTCAGAAGTAGATTGCCAGACCTTTCTTTCAGGGTACCTCTGAGTGGATTCAAACCTCCAACATTTCAGTTAGCAGCCAAGTGTGTCAACCATTTGCGCCATTTATATGGATTCATCTTTGCATTACTCATAGTGGTGCCTGGCATAATACATAAGAGGTATTAATAAATATCTATTGAATGAATGGATTAATTAATTCACCAATTAATTAACTAAAAGCTATTTTTTGATGGGAAAAAAATAAACTACACACACAGAATTTATCAAAATAGGTAAGTATAATGATTGGCATATAGAGGTAATCAACAGAATTTTATTTAATCAATTAATTAACTGAATAATTAATTAATGGTCTCTGAACAAAGGAATTATTAGGGAAAAATATGAAAGTCAAGAGCATTATGGGGAAAGGATGCCTGGTGCCAAGAGAGCTACCTGAGAAATTCAAATTCATGAACTCAGATACTTGCTTGGGCAGCAATGACCTTCCCCCTTCTGAAGTCCAATTTCTCCATCTGAATAAAGACAACTGAAAAGTATTGTCAGAATCAGAAAGCTGTATCAGAATCAGAACAATCTGAGGAAAGAATTTAGTTCTAATTCCTATATGATTATGAATGGTAGGCAGGATAATGCCCTCCCCACCAGAGATACCCACGTCCTAATCCCTGGAACCTATGAATATGTTGTTACATGGCAAGGGGGAACGAAGGCTGTGCATGGAATTAAGGTTGTTAATCAGCTGATCTTGAGATGGGGAGATAATCCTGATTATCTGGGTAGGACCAATGTAATCACAAGGGTCCTTATAAGTGAAAGAGGAGGGCAGAAGAGTGTCAGAGTAAATGCAGCCTGAGAAAGACTCAAGCTGCCATTGCTGATTTGAAGATGGGAAGGAATGCAGGCAGTCTCTAGAAGCTGGAAAAGGTATGTAAATAGATAGAGCCTCCAGAAGGAACACAGCCCTATCGACACCTTCAGTTTAGCCCAGTGAGACCCATTTCGGGCTTCTGACCTCCAGAACTGTAAGATAATAAATGTGTGTTGTTTTAAACCACTGAGTTCATGATAATTTGTCACAGCAGCAATAGGAAGCTAATACACATAGCAACAGTCAAAGCGAGCTGGTTAAGGAGAAAATAAAAGACATAAATGTCACTAATGCAAACAATAGTGATCAGATAGAAAGTGACTAGTTAATTCAAGACACTATGCCAGATGCTTTTCCTATTTTCAGTGTCTCCTTCAGTCCT
>NW_004444073.1:4229816-4232458 GCF_000243295.1 Trichechus manatus latirostris
GTGGTTAAGTACTCAACTATTAACCAAAAGGTTGGCAGTTTGAACCCACTTAGAGGCACCTCAGAAGAAAGGCCTGATGATCTGCTTCTGAAAGGTCATAGCCTTGAAAACTCTATGGAGTACATTTCTACTGTTCAACACATGGGGCTGCCATGAGTAGAAACTGACTCAAAAGCAAATGGTTAGCAGTTAATTAAGAGCCATATTATATGATTTTGTCATTGAATGTGTTTATATTTCATCTTCCCAACTAGATTACAAATTCCTGAGTGACAGGTCAGTATTAGGTGTTTATCTCTGTCCTTCATAGTACCTTCCAGAATGCTGGCCACTCACTAAGTAGTAACAAAAACATGTTATCGAAGATGCAGTTTTGCAACTCCCACCATCCAAGTTCTGACCTTAAAATATCCCTTGTCTTTAAACTACAAGTTAGTGTTTATTAATTACAAGAGCTGTGTATCTGAGATGAAGAGAGAGGATTTCACATCTCCAAGTTAACCTATCTTCCAACTTTAAAGCCACCTTAGAGCTTTGCAAACATTGAGCATGTTACTTTGAAGAGGGTCCTGGCTTTGAATTCTGACCTTGCCACTTACTAACTATAAAATCATGCACTTATTACTATTAACCTCAGTTTGCTTACTGTATCATGGCTCAAAGAACAGCTACCTTGCAGGATGATTATAAAGAGAGCGTTGTAAAGGTGCCAAGAACATAATAGACGCTCAGAGAGTAGTCATTAGCTTTATTATTATAAGTGCTATGAGAATCCAGAAGATACATATCTACTGCTGGCTAAAATAGGGTTGAATAAGACTATAACCAAAACCAAACCTGTTGTCATCAAGTCAATTCCAACTCATAGTGACCCTACAGGACAGAGCAGAACTGCACCGTAGAGTTTCCAAGGCTGTAAATCTTTATGGAAGCAGACTGCCACATCTTTCTCCTGCAGAGAGGCTGGAACCCACCAACCTTTCAGTCCACAGCTGAGTGCTTAACCACTGCACCACCAAGGCAGACATATAAAATGTAGCTTTGCTGTAGAGACAACGTGGGTGGAGTTAGTCTATAAAAGACATATACAATGTGGATTTGGGGCTAGAATGGAGTAAACTTTCTAGGCCAAAAGAACAATGTTAACAAAAGCCATAAACATAGGAAAGAAGGCAGCTTGCATGAGAATTTGCAAGAGACCAATAGACCAGAGGGGGAAGTAGTTTCAGGAGACGTGAGACACCCAAGTTGTCTAAATAAATCGGCCTGAGATTTATTGCCAGCCTGCGAAGTTTAAACGTATTCCAAAGAACCAACATTTCTTAACGTGTGTCCATGAAACATCAATCCTGCCTGTAGCTCTGCCAAAATAAGTAGAATTAAAAAAAGCTCTGCAGCTCAAATTAGTTTGGAAGGTGCTCTATACTACATCACCCTCCTGAAAGTTGACCGCGCACGTTGGCATAGAAAGGGCTCTGGGAATTCGGCAGTAAGGAAACATATTTAAGTTTACTTGACCCAGCATTTCCCTCAAGTATTTAATCACAGAAACTTGTTTTGAAAATATTACTTATTACTATCCCTCAGTGTGAGTGTTTTATAAAACAAACTTTGGGAAACTCTGCAGCAGGCCAGTGAAGGAAGCTGGTGTAGGTTCTAGTGCAAGCAAAGCCTGGTTCTGCCAGTGGTATGAAGCAAGAGCTGAAGGAGAAAGATGGAGGTTAGTCATAGGCAATGGGATAAGGGGCCGGCTGACGTGGGAATTAGGGGAAATTATTTATTAGAAAAACAACAAGAAGAGACAATCAACCAGACTTGATGACTGATTAGCAACATGGGAATGAAATGCCAAAAGTATGAGAAATAACACAAAGGCTCAAAACCTGTGCAGCTGGGATAAGGGGGTGCCAGAATTCAGTCAACAAATAAGGGTTGGGAACAGCCATTCACCCCTCATCCAACTCCTGACCCAGATCATTTAGGGGAATCAAAGGTAGCAACTGTTAATCAAATTCAAATGCAGTACTTTGAAAGAAGAATGTGCTCCCCACAAGATTGACAGCTGAGATCTAGCGAGTTAGCATCTTGTCAAGAAGTGTCATGTAAAGACCTGGAAGAGTGGATGAATCAGAAGGAGAGTTTCTAAAATGAGGTACCATGGAAGTGAGCTGTGTCCTCATAGGATGGAAAGATGAGAAGTAAAACGAGTCCCTGGGTGGTGCAAACAATGAACACACTCAACTCCCTGCCAACTGTTTCTTTAAAAAGAAATGAACAGATCTGTGTACTAAAGAGATATGAAAACGCAGAGGAGAGGAGTAGATACAAATTTCACATCAAAGGGAAATACGTAGTTCAGCTAATGAGTCATTTCTCCATAGTAGCAATGAAGGTTAGAACCAAAGGTATTTTAATTCAAGAGATTGAAGAGATTAAAGTAACCTCATACTTGTAGGTATGTTTTTAAAAGATAAGCAAATGTAACTGCTTTCAAATAAAAGCCACTGGCCATGTATTCAAAAAAAAAAAAAAAGAAAATTGGTAAACTTCATATATGTCCTCCAAAATAAATAAAAACCTAGTCAGCTTAAAAGTTTGGGCTTTGGCCTCTCCTGATAAGGGTGAGAATCCTAGCTCTATCT
>NW_004444073.1:4232908-4234563 GCF_000243295.1 Trichechus manatus latirostris
TTCTTGAGATTCAAGATGGCAGCCTTGAGTAAAGTGTACCAGATGTCTAATAATGAATTTACATATTAATGTACTAAATACATTCTTTCTAAGTTAGGCAAGAAAATGACTTTAACTGAACAATTTAATAATGGTAGAGTTATATTTAAGATAACTTTCCCACACAAAGATCCAGGGAGGCCATATGATAGAACAAATACTGGAGCAGGTAGTCAAGAAATGCCAGTTCCCGTCCCAGCTCCGCCAGCCTGTACTAACTTGGGCCTCAGTTTCCTCACCTGAGAAGTGGGAAGGTAGACCTCATAGTCAAGATCCATTCACTAATAAAATTACATGATTCTAAAATGGTGTTGAGCTTGAGTGGCATAGCAACTTTGCTCTTTTGTACTCTTGGTGGAAATTATATACAGAGTTATTGCAAGTTTAATACTGTAAATAAAAAAATTTGGGGAGGTCTTTATTTCACCCTGAAAATATCTCAACTGTAAGTCATCAGAGGGGAAAAAAAAAATGGAAAAATAGGTGGGCATGGAAAACCAAGCCAGTCTGATTTTTTGGTGAGCTCAAAACATACCAACCATCAGTGTTCTGCACCGCTGGAGAGGTCCCCAGGTATAGGAAAGGCTAGCATGTGGGTTTCCATTTCTCCCAGGGTGGGATGGGAGGACAACACTGTTAAATAGGAAACTCCTCTTTCTTTTAATTTCCTTCCCCGATCTTCAGTTCGTATGAGTAGTGAAGCCCTCCAGGTCTGCTCTTCTCCTTCCTAAGTGCAGCTGGTTATCAAAGTGTACCAAGCACCAGGAAGCAGAGGGGAGTAATTTTAGCCCAGGCTCTGGGGCCAGACTGCCTGGCAGGAATTCAGGCTCCACCACTTACCTTGGGCATCCTACTTTACTGCTAAGGCTCAGTTCCCTCAGATGTGAAATGGACCTAATAACATCACTTGACCCATAAGACTGCTGTAAGAATCAAATGAGATGCCCACTGACAATGTGTAGGCAGCGCTTGGCTGCTAACCAAAAGACCACAGTTCAAATTCACCAGCCACTCCTTAGAAACCCTTTGAGACAGTTCTACTCTGTTCCATAGGGTCACTATGAGTTGGAACTGACTCAACGGCACCTAACATCAACAACAAATAAATTAGTTACTGCTGCTATTACGATTATTACCATCATTATTATGTTATGGGGGTGTCAGTGATGATGATGATTGTTAACCTACAGAGTACTGACACCCTCTAGGGACTGACAATAAGTTGTGGATACAAGATGCTCCCTAAGAAATGCAACCAGAAAGCTCATTAGAAGTGAGGGCGGTGAGACTTCAGCTCACTTATTTTTGGACACCTCATCAGGAAAGACCAATTGGTAGAAAAAGACATTGTGTTTGGTAAAGTAGAGGGTCAGCAAAAATGATGGAAACCCTGAATCAGATGGATTGGTGCAACGGTCACAACAACAGCTTCAAGCATCCCAGTGATGACGAAGATGGCACAGTTCTGCTATACATAAGGTCTCCATGAGTCAGAGCCAACTCAGCAACTGACAACAACAGTATTAACTTTAGCCTCTTCCTTCAACTCCACACCAATTTACAGCAAGAAAATTTAAAGTAACAGTATCCCTTGGAACAGAACAGCAAATAAAACA
>NW_004444073.1:4235117-4235921 GCF_000243295.1 Trichechus manatus latirostris
CTTGGTTTAACTGGCGATACCTGTGGGCCTGCCAGGTGGCTTGAATGAGATGTGCCGAAACCAGCTGGGGAGAATTGCAGAGTGGCAGGCACACTACCACTGCTGCACACAGTTGGAAATGAAACTTGGGGGGTTTAAAAATTCACCTGGCAACCGCGAGCCTCCTCGCACCCTGAGTTGCTGAAATTCGATATTTCCTGTTACTCCGGGACACGTAGTTGACATTATTTCAATTAAATG
Source organism: Trichechus manatus latirostris (assembly GCF_000243295.1). Classification (NCBI taxonomy): domain Eukaryota; kingdom Metazoa; phylum Chordata; class Mammalia; order Sirenia; family Trichechidae; genus Trichechus; species Trichechus manatus. The sequence goes on from NW_004444073.1 coordinate 4,235,358, forward strand.
CACATCTGTGCTCAGTATACCCTACGCGTCTCAGTGTTATGTAATCGTGAATTTTTGGTTTGCGTTGGGATTCAAATGGTGAGGTTTCATGTAGCTCCAGGCACAGCTTCATGAATCTATGAGCCCTGAGGTTGAGCATTCACATTTGAGCTGCCTTTTGCTGCCTCTGTCTTATACTAAGAGTCTCTGGGTGGCACAAATGGTTAAGCGCTCGGCTACTAACTGAAAGGTTAGCAGTTCGAATCCACCCAGAGGTGCCTCAGGAGAAAGGCCTGGAGACCTACTTCCAGAAGGTCACAGCCTTGAAAACCCTATGGAGCACAGTTCTACTCAGCAACATATGGATTCGCCATGAGTCAGAATTGACTCGATAGTCCAAAACCAAACCCGCTGCTGTCAAGTCTATTCCGATTCACAGGGACCATACTGAACACAGTAGAACTGCCCCATAGAGTTTCCAAGGAGCCGCTGGTGGATTCGAACTGTTGACCTTTTGGTTAGCAGCCGCACTCTTCACCACTGCACCACCAGGGCTTCCGACTCGACAGTAACTGGGTTTTTTTT
>NW_004444073.1:4236812-4238665 GCF_000243295.1 Trichechus manatus latirostris
TGACATACACTGACTATTGCAAAGAGGGAGTCCCTGGGTGGTACAAAAGGTTAACACACTCAGCTGCTAACTGAGAGGTTGCAGGTTTGAGTCCACCCAGTGGTGCCTCAGAAGAAAGGCCTGGTGATCTACTTCCAAAAAATCAGCCATTGAAAACTCTATAGGGCACAGTTCTACTCTGACACACATAGGGTTGCCATGAGTCAGGATCAACTCAAAGGCAACTGCTGGTGGTGGTACTGCAAAGAGAGTCTTATAGAAATGCCCTACACATTTATTTCAAGTTCTTTTTTTCACCTATCAGAGGTCTGGGAGAGCCCCCTAAACACTACCGAGGCAAAGACTAACCCAGCCAATGAGGCAGGAATTCTGTGGGGTTTTAGAAACAGATAACGCAATTTCATCACTGATGGAAATAAAGCAATATTCAATGAACAACCTCATATAATCAAGGTAAGTCAGTTTTGGAGTATTTCAGGCTATATAATCAATCCATCTCACTCAATCATTCATTCAATCATTTATCCTTATTGCTTTCTAAAAGAGATTGGAAGTAGCTTATGGACATACAAACAAAAGGTTCCAAAATACATAAGGATAGACATATAAGATGAAGTCAGGAGTGAGCTTATTAATCAAAAATTGTGTGCTGTTAGAGGTGACCTGTAAACTTATTTCTAGCCTCCTAGCAACTAAAGCAAAGCTGGTGACTTTTGATTAATCAAGATATAATTGTGCCTGTATAATATTTTTTTTTTTTTTTTTTTTTGGTAGGGCAAGGGGAATGAAAATACAGAACTGTATTTAATTAAAGCCAGAGTCTTCAGGCCTGTCATTTTTAACACAAGGAGCAGGGTAACCCCACTCTACTCTCCTGCATCATCTAATCACCAGGCGTTGAGAGTAAGGTATTGCTACAGGCACTACAGGTGTTTATTTCTGCATTCACTCCTGCTCTTATCCCTGTCTGGAGACTTCAGTATCAGTAGCTCTCAACCAGTGGTGATTTTGCCCCTGATGGGATGTTTGGCAATGTCTGGAGACATTTTTGGTTGTCACAACTGGGGTGGAGGGTTACTACTGGCATCTACTGGGTAGAGGCCAGGGATGCTGCTAAACATCCTTCAGTGCAGAGGACAGCCCCTCACGACAAAGAATTTTCTAGCCAAACTATCCATAATGCTGAGGTATGAACTCTGCAGAACCCTAATGGTTTATGTGTGTGTGTTTGTGTTTTAATAAGATATTAATCAGTCATTTTCCTGGTTTTAGAAAACTCTCGCCTTAGTTTGTAGTTTCAGCCTTGGTTTCTCTGCTGTAGAAATCCATCTATCGAAAGAGCTCTCATAACTGACAGAGGAGGAGAAAGGAGCCCTAAGGTCTTTTTTTGGATCCTGTATATAATGACAAAGGAATTTCAAAGTAGGAGGTCTTAGGTCATAGCTAAAGGGCATCAGAATAAGTCCACCTGAATGTGGTATGGCAATCCGGGCACTGCTCACAAAAAATCATCCCATCTCTTAACTCAATCTGACAAATAACCTCACCAAGTAGAATGTTCTACAGCATTGATGGGAGCACTGCCGGAGAGCATGAGAGAGTAAACAAATGAAAAAAGACACCAAAGGAAGTTGAGAAATAGCATCTGATGACATAACTTAGATTTGGACACAGAATCGCATGCCTGAGGTCCTGGAGCACTGGCTGGTTAGGTGCGGGTGCATAGTACAAACGACCTCCAGTGCCCCTCCACCTGGGTAGTTTCCCTCTTGCCAATTGTCTCTCTCAGTGATAGAAGTCATGGGTTCAGTCAAATCTTTTACACTATACAGCAAGCATTTAGTGTGACCAGT
>NW_004444073.1:4239541-4263705 GCF_000243295.1 Trichechus manatus latirostris
CCGCTGGGTGGGTTTGAACACCAACGTTTTGGTGGTTAGCAGTCGAGCATTTAACTGTTGTGCCACCAGGGCTCCTTAATACAGGCAGTCCCCATTTTATGACGTATTCAAGTTACCACGAACTGCACTTACGACCAAACTTTTTTTTTGTACATCTTATCATTAGTATTTTTTGTACATCTTATCATTAGTAATATGTACTACATACAATGTTGCTGATGTTATCATTCTCATGCCAACCCCCAAAGACAAATAAAGATTGGATTTATAAAGATACTGATACTAAAAGGCAATAATAATGAAAACTAAAAAAAAAAAAGGTACTCAACTTATGTCAGAACCAACTTGTGATGGAGATGAGGGAACAGAACCCCATCATAAATCAGGGACTACCTGTAGTTTGTATAATTGATTAGAAATCAACTGGTGGGTTAATCATAATTAATTCTGTTTCCTGCATTAATTTCTTGTCTCTGCTAAGTAATACTTGGTTCACTTCCTTTGCGTTATTACATGCACTTCGTTATCTTTAAAGAAAAGCTCTTTTATTAAATCTATAATTTTCATTAATTCAAACAGTACTTTCTTCTAGTATATAATTGTTTAATAGCTTTCTCCGCTTCTAAAAATAATGAGATAGATTCATCATGGTGTGTGTGTATATGTATACATATATGTACATACATAAAGATATATGTTTACCGACAGAGATAGAGATAAATAAACATAGATATATAGACATCTCTACATAGGCATTCCACCATTCATCAATTTGTTGTACTGTGATGTCTTGCATGTTGCTGTGATGCTAGAAGCTATGACACTGGTATTTCAAACACCAGCAGGGTCACCCACGGTGGACAGGTTTCAGTGTAGCTTCCAGACTAAGACAGACTAGGAAGAAAGGCCTGGTGATCAACTTCTGAAAATTAGCCAATGAAAACTCTATGGATCACAACAGACTATTGTCCAATATAGTGCTGGAAGATGAGTTCCCTAGGTTGGAAATCACTCAAAATATACAGTGGCCACAACCATCAACTCGAGCGCATCAAAAATCATGACGATAGCCCAGGACCAGGCAGTGATTCATTCTGTTGTACATGGGGTTGCCATGAGTTGGAGCCAACTCGAAGGCAACTAACAACAATAAAACACATCCATTGTCTAAAAGCGCTAAGCAATCAAAAAATAACAGAGCCAGGATAACTCCTAGTAATACAAACTCTGACTGTAGGCAAGTGTAACAAACAAACCTGATCCCACATGAAAGCTGCCTTTCAACTGTCATCAAAGCCCACTTCTCTAAGCCTGACTGGCTCATAATACTTTCTAATAGATTTCATGGCTTGATTAATCCTGTTTATCATACATCGGAACTAATTTGACAGCGACGTTACTAATACCCCTCTTTCAATGAAATACTTCAGAAAGCTATCTCAAAGTCACATGAATTCGAAGAGGACTGAAATGGCAATTTGCTAATAAATCTAGCATATGTCTCCATATGGCGATGATATTAAACCTGTTTCTAGGTTTTGTCTGCGTGATTAGCAGAGCAGTTACAGATGGCTTTCAGAATGGGTCGTGCTTAGAGAGAACCTTCAAGAACTCAGTTAAGAAAAGAGGACGGCAAAGCTATTGTCAGTTCAATGACCTCCTGTTTTGTCTTTGCCAACAGCAATACTGGATGCGCTCAGGTGAAAAGGTGAAAAGGTGGGAGTGGGAGAGAAGGAAGAGGAATTGCAGCTGTTTGGTTTCGTAACGATAGAAGGAGAATCCCTCCTAGATTATGTATAATGTTTGATTTTACTGGATATTAGTATCTTAGTCTCTATGACTGCAAATGCTCTTAGCAGTAAAATGCACATTAAATTATCTGGTCCTTTTCAAAACCTCATCAGACCATTTATCTTCTTAATTTCTCATAGCAACAAATTCAGGTGGAAATATCTATATTCGTCTCAATTGTGCTTCTGTGAGAGGATTACAATTGACTGAAAGTATCCGTAGTGATGTGGGATGATCCCACCCTATATCTACAGAAATGAAATGTGCATAAAACTTAACAAAAACAGCTGTCATCGAGGCGAGTCTCACTCAAGGTGACACTTATATCACCATTTTTCCCATTGCGCTTATAAAACGCAAAACAAATAATAACAATAACACATTTTCAGAGGAATAAACTTACTTTCAGTGCAAATAGGACAACATCCTTTCCTGTTGAGAATTTTACCCTAATCGAGAGAAAAACAAATAACAGGTTAGTATTAAGACACAGGATCTGCTGAGGACAAGTCTCTTTTTTAAATCTGATACGAGATAAACCAATGAAATCCATTCAAGCTGTATTTGAACTCAATGCCCAGATGGCAATGGTGAAAATGAAGTTTAAGTATCAGGTTCTAAGGCCATGCAAAGGCATTCAAAAAGTTGCCCTGTTTTTCTTTTCCTCCAAGAAATATAATACCTAAAGGACTCAGTGGTGTGATTTTTCTCACGTGAGGGGAAGATGGAGACAATCTGGACTCAAGCTTTTCGCTGATATCCAAATCCAGCCCTCTGGAGGCCAAGTGCACATATAAAAATGGGAATTGTCTGTCAACCTGTCAATCCACACAAGGCCTTCGTCTGTCTTTGCTTGCTGGAGGAGCCCAAATGATAAACGGTAACCTAAGCTCGGACTCGTCTGGTACTATGGCTATGAAGAATATCCACAGGGGATCAAGTTCAGCCAGATTTCTTCTTTTAGAAAGTGGTGTTACCCATTTTAAGTCATTTTTATCCAGTCAAAGTCAATGAAGCTGAGAGTTTTGAAATGCTTTGTAATTTTCCATTACCTTTCTGGAAATACTGTGCAGTCTCCTACACTGCGTTTCATTTATTTTTAGTGTGTGACATTTAAAGGAGGAAGCCTATTCTCTGAGCCCATATCACAGGATGGCATTGTCTTATCCCTGACTCAATGGTTCATCACAGGGAAAAAGAAATGTGGAAGAAGATAATGTAACAAACACCTGATGAGATATTTTACTCACGTTATCTAACATCAGGTAGTTGTAAGGATTAAATGAGTTAATACTTAGAATACTGCAGGGCTTAATCAATTTGAGACATTGCTGTAATCATTGCTATTAAGGGCAATAAAAAAATTGGAAATGGATAGTGATGATGGTTGCACAACATGGTGAACATAACTAATGTCCCTGAGTTGTACACATAAAAATGGTCGAAATGGCAATTTTTTAATGTATATTTTACCAAAATAAAATAAAAAAGATGTGCAACAATCTTACAAATATTTCCCTTTATATAGATGAAAGAAATTGATGTCCTGCAACACAGGAGTGATAGACGCAAAATCAAACCTAATTTTGTGTGACTATAAAGGCCATAAGGTGTCCTGGTGGTGCCGTGGTTAAGTGCTGAGCAGCTAACTGAAAGGTTGGTGGTTCGAACCCACCAGCCTCCACAGGAGAAACATGTGGCAATCTGCTTCCATAAAGATTACAGACTTGGAAACTCTATGGGGCTAGTTCTACTCTGTCCTATAGGGTTGCAATGAGTCAAAATCCACTCGATGGCAATCTTTTTTCTTTTTTTTTTCATGAAGGCCATGCTCTTTCCACCCTAGATTTTTATCTTCTTTGGCCTTTTATGTGTAAAAGAATTTAATATTTACTGAGTATCTGCTAAACACTAGACAGTGCTGTGCATTCTACATACTTGATCTCATTTAAACTTCATAACCCTCCAAATACTGTTGTCCTTATCCCTTGTTAGTGAAGAACAGGAACTGTGTCTGATTCATTTTTGCACCAGCTAGACCTAAAATGATCCACTAAAAGCTATGACAAATTTGAACGAGACTTAAAACTCAGCCCCGTTCAGCTGTCCATTACCTTGGGGCGTCATGATATATTTTCATTGCCTAGAGCTCTGTTATCTATTCCTGTTTGGCTCAGAGGTGTGCTTTGGCTTCTCATGCCTGAAAGCAGTTTAGGACAAAGCCAAATGAGGTCAGCTCAGCTGGCCCATGGAGTGAGGGCTGCAGGGGGTGGGCTAAGGTGCTCCATGCAAACCAAAGGGCGCACAGCTGTTGAAAGGTTGAAAGCCCAAGTCACAACAAAATATGATTCCCTGCATCTGCACCCCAGCAGAATTTGCCAGCTCCCTTCTTCAAGAAAATGAGACCGAGGCTGGTAATAATCCTAAATTAGGTAGGCAATAAATTGAGTACAGACTATGAAGTCAAACCACCTAGGTTATAGTTAACTAACTGTGGTACTCTGAGCATGCTGTAACCTCATCTGTAAAATGTGCCTGGTGTTAGCACCCACCTCAGAGGAGTGGCCTCAGCATTAAATGAGGTGAGCCCTGTGACTGCAGAGAAAGTCTCAGTACATGTTAGCCAGGAAGAGATGATGGTGTCATAACAACCCAGTCCCCACTGGAACCCTCACAGCCCTTCTCACAAATGACACTCCTTTGCCCCTTGGGGAGTTGGCAGAGAGGCTGGAGAAATTCAGCCATAAAATTCTTTTTCCACAAGAACACACACTTCTGGAAAAAGAGGTGTGTGGTAGCCAGGAAGGATAGAGCAGGGAATACAGGCTGCTGCTTCTATTTTTTTTTTGAATCTTCCCAGGCAATTCAAGGGAGGGCAAGTAAGTGTTCAACAAGGCTTTCCATGGTGGAGGTAGGTTATCTTCCAAAGACCTTGTGCTGGCCCCTGAGAAGGGAAAGTGTGAACCAGAGGAAATGTTGGAAAGCTGCCTAGACACACAAAGGCAGCCCTGAGGCAGGACCTGGGCACTGACAAGCTTTGACAAGATGTGGAGCAGGTGGGGCAGGGGAAAGGCCTTAGCTGGGAGGGATGAATGCTCCTGGCCCAGACGTGGTCCACAAAGAAGAAATGCTAATGTAAGGCTGGTGACACAAAGAGCGTTAACCTCCTTGCAGCGAGAGGACAATAAAAACCATCAACCCCGCTGCAAGTGGCAGTATTCAAGGGAAGCTGGAAGCTCCACATGGGCCTGGCCTGCTGAGGCTAGTTATTTGAGCCACCAGGTTGGCAAGGCATCCTGTTTTTGTCTTGTAGAATAAGGAAGCTCATTATTACTAACATGTGCTGCAAGAGTTCATTAGCAGGGAAGGTTCCCCGAGGACAGGCATAAATGATGTGATCCCATTTATCCCAATGAATATTTATGAGCAGACCATGTTTGAGTCTATTTATTGTATATCCCTTTTTTTGCTTTTATGTGAAGTTTTATGTCTGAGGTTTTTTAAAGCAAGACTAATTAGGTTTTTTTTTTCTTTTTTTTCTCCCCCCTTTATTCAGTTGTGCAATAGCAACAGCTGTTGTTTTTTCTGTGCCTCATTTGGCACACAAGTAAAAACAGCAACTTTTTGTTTATAATAATAACAGATGTGAATAAAATTAAAAGCTGTCTATATCGGAGAAGGGAGAAGACAGAAGGGAGGACATGTCCTGAATATATGGATATATTTTTTAATCTACTGGAAGGGGTACTGAATAGGTTTGACATTTTCCCCAAATGCACAAAACCTTGAAAGGTCTCAAGTTGCTGAGGTGAATTCAATGAAGCTCATACTTTAAAAGATAATGGTTGCTTTATTCAATGCACTTGGAACTGTGGGTTTGTGAAAAGAGATATTTCCATAAGGATGCTGTTTCCATCTGGGGCTACAAGGCAGGCCAGAGTTAGAGAAGAGAAACTTGGAAAAAGAGGCTACGGGTTGTTGCTAGGCAGGAGAAACCTCTTGGGGAATTTATTAATAAACAAACACATATTACATTGAATGGCTATTAGAAGAAAACTCCGATTTGAGAAGAGAGAGAGAAAGGATAAAAAGCAAAGGATGGATACGATGTCAAGCAGGAAACCCAGCAAAGGAAAATGAGGGAGCAGATATAACAGGAGTTGGAGAAGTTAAAACAAAGAATTGGTGGAAATCAATCAGGAATAGGGGAGTTGGGTCTGGGACAAGGACAAGGTAAGAACGATTTTCATGCCAGACTAGGATCTGGATGGGAGCTGTAAAAAAGATGGAGCTGGACTTTACAAAGGACATTTGGCTATTTGGGAAGTTGAACACTTTGAGGGATCTGGATTCTGTGTTCTGAAGATGGCATGGGGCCATGCCGCATATAAGACGTATCCCAAGACACTACGGTAAAGAGAAAATCAACCTGTACCTGAGGGCAGCTGCTGATGGGAACACACTGCTTCTTGCGACACTCTGTCTTGCCTTTTACACAAGCACAGATGGTGCAGTTAACAGAGGACCACATCTCTCCATCCTACATGAGAGAGCACAGGATTCCGCTATCAGCTGGAGGCAGATGCGAGCTCCAACAGATTGCCATTTCCCCGTCGAGGAAGGCATTCCTTACCTGATTGAGTGATACCACTGTTAGACCAAGAGACTCTGAGGTATTTATCTATACCCAGTCAGATTTCAGCTGAAGATTACTGGGAATTTGGATGTGTATGTGTGTGTGCCTGCATGCGAGTGTGTGTGCACATGTGTATATGTGTGCACACGTGCATACATGTATACACACTCATGTGTGCGTGCGTGTGCACACATGTGTGCCTTGTATGCCTGTGTGTGACAGTACGTGTGTGTGTGTGTGCATGCATGCATATGTGTGTGTGTGACAGAGAGTGTGAGTGTGTTCCCCCCAAGGATATAAAAAAAAAGTTCATGTGTCTGGCCAAGTCATATTTGCATCTTGCTCCTCATGCACCATTTACTTAGTTTCACCCTGGTAGACAGTCAAACAGGAATGTTCATATGTGATGCAATAACAAAAATCTAATTTTCCCCTGTTTGATGGGACTGAAATGCTTAAACTGTCCCGGGTGCCAACAGTTAATTGAGATGTCCAGAGGTGATTAGTTTATTCCCAGATGTAACACTGTTCTGGACCACATAGGAGATGAATATGCAAAGAAGAGTCGAATTCAAAGGACTCCTAGCGCCCAGGCAGACATCTGATTTGCAAGCCAGCTGAAATGCTAAAATGTAGAGCCCAGACAGAATACTCCAAGAGCCATGCCAATAAGGTACTCTCCTCCCAAAATGCAGGGTACCACCTTGGAACACTCTTAGACTCTTGCTCAGCCAGAAAGGGCTGTTTGAGAAATTTCTTCGGCTCATCGCGTTTATAATAATCTGCAATTGCCAAATGCCCAGGTGGCACAAGGAGATCTTGTACCTCCTGAGAATGTGCAGGGATTTGCAAGCATCCTTGTTTGTGGGAGAAAAGGTCACATGCAACAGAGTTGGGCCTGAAAACCAAACAAGGATTCCTCCCTGGGCTTGTGCATCCAAGGAACAGACTTTGTTAAAGACAGAGAAACAAGCCAGATTGTTGACAACAATTCCTGTTTTTGAAGCTATTATAAGGACTAACTACGCTCCTGTAACTTTTATTTCTCAGGATAGAAAGCTCTAACTGCATCTGTCTTAAAGGATACCTAACTGCTCCGCGTCCTCTCGGCACATATTTCTAGCACTCATGTTTCAAGGATGACTCTGTAAATTATGTCAGGCCTCAGTCACTCAAAGGAACTTTCTTACAAGGAGACTTGAAAGTGTTTTGCACACAACACCAGCATGAGGGTGAGTCTATTTCATCTGGGTACTTTGGAGACCGAGGATGACTTTGGGTAATAAGGACACATAAGTGGCTCTGAAAGCTGGTGTAAATACAACGCACATGTGCCCCCCTCCCTTGGGTGTGACACATCATGTCTTCTCATGGATTCCATAAGAATCAAACACTCTTCCTCCACCTGTTACAAAAGCAGTGTAACAGGACTTCTAGGTAGGTGTGGACACCTGAGGAGCTTCTACCTCTGATGGAATTCAGAGGGTCTCAATTCGCACAGGTATCAAGCTTTCCTTCTCCAAAAATCAAAATACATCTTCTTCAGGTACAGAGGGACTCCCTCTACCCCTGGGGAAATGGACTAGATGTGAGGCGCTCTGTCAAAGCCAACAATCCTGCATCCTAAAGTTTAAATGGCCACTGTACAGTTTCCCGCTCAGGAAAACACACCTGAAATCTGTATCAGATGGCAAGCAGACAACCCTTTGGGTTCAGTTGGGAGAGGACTCGCTTACCTTTGCTTACTTGCCATGCTGGCCACTTGCCCCGTGGACATCCCCACCAGAACATTTTCCAAATGAGAAAGTCTTTCTTTGAAAGGCAGCTTTGAGAAAAGCTTCCAAAAGTATCAAACATAGAATTGTTAGGATCTTAACAAGGGTCTTCACCCTGAGAAGGGTTAATGAGCAGCTCTGACTAAATGAGAAGCTCTCAGGAACCTGGGAATCACAGCCACGCCATCCATGGGGCATCTTCTTCAGCTCAACCCCAGTCACAGGGCAGACACATTTTGAAAAGGCAATCACTTTTATAGGTTTAAAAATAGTTCATAAAAAAATAGAGCCAAACAATTGCTTTTCTGCCCCTATCTGCACTTGACTAGGTATGTTATACACACACATATAAAATATGGAAAAAGCCAATCAACGATTTGTTTGGAGCTTTTGAAAAGTCAGTATGATAGTTCACACGAGCTTGTTTGTGACATACCCGGAAAATCTTGTTGCCAAACTTGCACACTTTAATGTCTTCGGGGGGCACTCTCAGGAGGCACTCCTCACAGCAGGCCTCCTCGCCTCTGTCACAGCTACCAGGGTGGGAGCATTTCTTCTTACACACCACAGTAGAGTCCTGGGGCCCAAAGGCAAACAAGAAATTAAAACGAATTTCCACCCTTACCAAACATCCTACTTGGCCTTCCTTTAACAGCCCACAGCTATCTGATGTCTTTAAAACACACACTCTATAGGTACCATATTTGAATTTATTGCAATAGATAATTCATTCATTTCAAAATGTTATTTGTTGATTAAATATCTGGATGAGAATATGAGGGAGATATGAAGAGTATGATACATCCTCTCTACCTTCCAACAGCTTATATTAATGCTTAAGAGGAGTTCTGATTCTGCTCTGGCCAGTGTGTAGCAAGAAGGCCCAGTCACTATGGGCCAGTCTGGTTTGTTCTTCCAGCCCTTTTTACCTTTTCATATCCTTCATTAATAATGTTCTCTGGGGTCTCCTCCATGGCTTTCTGCCACTTTATGGGAGTTTAGCACAAAGGCAGAAGATTTTTGATCAAAGAGTAAAAATTAAGAACCGATATCCCATCTCAAAATGAAATTCCTCAGGTGTGTTGTGTTCACAAAAGCACCAAACGAACAATTCCAGAACTAGACCTGGGTCCTAGGGTTCTACTGTAAGTAGTGTGGCCTGAACCAGGCCACTTAAGCCCTGCGGGTGGCACCCTTATATCCGTAACTTAACGGGGCATGGTATGATTTCTAAAAAAGCGCTGTACAGTGAATAAAATAACCAAGTAAATTTTACCTACTAATTCATTTAACAACACATTCAAGAGAGGTTTAGAGCAGCTTAAGGAAAATAAATTTCTCTAGTTCCCCAGCCAACAAGACAGAATTTCACCTGGAGTAGGCCATCAGCTGGAATGACAGTAAGAGCAAAACATTTATGAAACTGACTGGAAGATGAGTATAAAGAAGTGTTACAGGGTAGATCAGTGATTTCACTGAAGTGTTGAGTTAGAGTGAGACCAGTGACAGAGAAATGAAACCAAACCCATCCCCAAGACACAGACCCTATTAGCAAGCATTGAGAGGACTCATTTCTGAGCATTAAGTACAAACACCTTGTGTGAATTGACCTATGCAACTTCTGCTGCCTCTGTATTAATTCCTTGACTTCCAGAGGTACTTCCGGTACCATCTACTATACTCCAATCGACTTGTTCCTCTAAGCTTAGTATGACCATGAGATGCTCCTCCAAAAAACCATGGCATTTTATATCCTTTGTTTTTAAGTTCTATCCACATGATGGAGTGGATAGAGCACAGGATTTAGGGTCAAACAGGACCAAGTTAGGATTCCCATTCATTTATTAGGTGTGTGAACTTGAGCAAATTCATCGTCTTGAGCCTCAGATTTCTCATCTTCAAAAATGGAGATGAGAATGCCCACTTCTCAGGTTACTGTGGGGTTTACATAAAATATGTAAAGTACCTGGCATGGTACCTGACACATAGCAATTATTATAAATCAGTTTACAAATCAGAAAAAAAAAAAATCCTTTGTCAAAGTGGGTGTCCTGATATCTGGTGTGAAAAACAAGGGTGCTCGTTAATTCTCAAATAATGCATACTTTACTGTAGCGCTCTCAGCTTTCACAAAATAAACAAACATACATACATATATATATTGTACTTTTTATACTGTGGGCCTAGCATTGGATTAAGCAATGAAAATATGGTGATGGATGTACTTATGTCCTCAGGGGGCTCACAAGGTAAGAGAGGAGATAACCATGCAAGCAAATAAACTGCATTATAACATGAAAAATAGAATTAGAAGAGGTGTAGAGGTAGCAGAGAAGAGGGAATAAAGAGGAGTTTGCTAATTTAAATTTCAAATTTAAAGAAGGTGAAGACACTGCAGGTAAATGAATCAGCAAATCTGAAGGTCCAGAATCATGAAACCATATTGTGTTCTGAGAACTATTAGACAGTTCCCTGCACCTGCAGTATAAATTGTGAGGAGCATTGAATGGGGTTGCTGGAGAGGGGAGTGCTAACATAAAAAATAACTCTCATTATCCAATATGATTGCAGCCTGATTCTTCAAGCATCCAATCTCCCAAAGATAACTGTGAATTTATATGCTGATAAAGCAACCTCTTGAAAGAAGAGGATTAATTACACTTCTTGATGAGCAATGGGACATACTGCCTATTCATCTCTAAGAGGGTCCCTGCATAACTAATTCCCATTCACAGGATGCCTGGCTTTCCTGCAGTTGAGGGAATTGGGAATGTGATGTGTTTCATCAAAGACTCAGTATCCCCATGAAGAAGCTGTAACCTATGAAATTCCTAGAGGGGAAGAGAGGTCCTGAAGATGGAGGCCAAGGCAAACAGACGGAGTTGCTATGTGTTCAGCATAGGATAATACAAAACCACAGAAGAGGGGAAGGATCTTCGGGAAAGTATTCTCAGGGTGAAGAATTACTCCATGTTCAGTGCCAAGGAACAGATGGTTCAGCCCTACCCAGCCACCGCCCTGAAGCAGTGCATGGTCCTTAGCAAAGCGTGCCTCAAGTAATCAGGAACTTCTGAACTCTAATCCCAACTACTGACTCATAACTGACATTGAGCACAGTTCCTCCCTTGCCCTCTCTAATCCTTTAGCTATTAAAAACAAAACAACTATCACCACCACCAATATGCATGATGCTAAACTTATGTCATACAAATGTGTGGGTTAACTTACTAATGGATGGTCCTGCAGTTCTCTGTGATAAATGCTTAAATGATAAAATACTGCTGCACAAATACAGCTGCACAGGTACAGTCTGTGAATGTGTGGTGTGTGTCCCTTTAAACATCTGCAGCAGTGGAATTCTTTCTTTACCAGTCATTAGACTTCCAGGTGCCTTTAGAGAAAAGTGAGCAATGCCTCACGTAAGAAATGGCACAATGAGTACCACATAAATACTCTCTTCCCTAATGTCCATGTTTATCTTTGTGGTGAACTGTAAATCTATGCTGGTCTCTTCTCACGAGTGTAATTAAAACCACGTTCACTGTCAAGTGTGCCAGAGAATTCTGCTCACGTAATTAAAGCCCAAGAACACTGCCCTGTGTATTTGTCTGATCTGAGAAAGTTCCTCGGGACAGACCCTCAGAGTTTGGTTCTCATCACCAGGAGTTCACTTGTTGGTGCTCAGAAGATGACAGTGAGTTATAATTTGTGCCCCACATACGGACTTCCTTGTGACCTTGAGTATGACTTCACTGATAGAACGGCATCATTGCCTCATTAATTTCATTCATAAAATGGCATTGATAATGCCTCCTCCCAATAACACATTGTCACCTCTGGCTATGATGCTAACACTGAGACCCAAAACCCTGTCTGTCTTAGGTCACAGCCCCTCAGCGCCACCTACCCTGCAGATGCATGCTGTGCAGTTATCGTAGAAAAACGAGGATCCATTGTCATATACGTCACTGCGAAAGAGGCAGCTTCCAAAAGGGAGGTCAAACACTTTCCTCTGGCCTAAAAGGAAGCAAGTGCACAGCATAAGCAAGGTAGAAGCCAGGGATGTCCCATTTTGTCACCAGCAATTACATCACTGGACTGATAACATTCTCACAGGACCAGGTAAATCCAGTGCACAAAAATAGAGCCTTAGATCCGATGCTCCCAAGGGATCCCCAGGAGTCATTAATTTAGAAAGTTTTTTGTTAAAAGAGTTTAATCTCCACACTCAACCCTGTAAGTTCAACAAATCTTTATTAAGTGTTCACCATAGTTAATCAAGATGACTGAGACACAGGATTGCCCTCATGGAACCCAAGTCTACTGGAGAGACAAACCCACAAAAGACATTCAATGCAACGATTTGGTAAGTGCTAAGAAAGAGGCCAACCTGGGAACTGTGGAGACAGGAAGGTCACATAACACTTCTTAGAGGATGTGACATCTGAGCTGTATCTTAAAGATAAAATGAAATTACCCAGAAAGTGGGTATTGGCAGAGAAGCAGAACAAGGGGTCAAGACATGTCAAGAAGAACTAGAATGATGAAAAGACCAGACGTAATGGTCTGACTGAGACTGGAGGAATCCCAGAGAGCATGGCCCCCAGACTCTCTGTTAACCCAGAACTAAAAACATTCCCGAGGTTAACTCTTCAGTCAAAGATTAGACTGTACTATGGGACATAAAATGTTACTCGTGAAGAGTGTGCTTCTTAGCTCAAGTAGATACATGAGACTAAATGGGCAGCTCTTGTCTGGAGGTGAGATGAGAAGGCAGAGAGAGTCAGGAGCTGGTTGAATGGACACGGAATATCAGGGGTAGAAAGGAGGAATGTGCTGTCACAATATAGGGAGAGCAATTAGGGTCACATAACAATGTATGTATAAATTTTCATATGAGAGACTAACTTGAATGGTAAACTTTCATTTAAAGTACGATACAATAAAATTAAAAAAAAGAAAAACTAGAATGAGCAGAAAGAGGAACTAATGAAGTAGCATCTCAGCCGTGGAAACTATAGATTGGTTGGAATAAAGGATGAGGCTAATTCAAAGGACGCACAGAGGCAGAATTCAACTTCACCTGCCAAGTATCAAACATTTCCTAGGCATTGTATCTCTGTAGAATGGGCTTGGTTTTCCCTTATGTGAGGACTGAATAGTGACCAAAGGGACAGAACAAACAACCCCAAATAAGGAGTACAATCCAAGCTCTTCCTTTCTTTCGTTATGTAAGAGTTTCTGTCTCCTTGGAGCACATCAAAACATCTTTGAAATGTTTCCTTAATTAAGGTCTAAGGAAAGAAGCCAAGGATTCAGGTTTACGCATCAGATTTACATCCACATCCATCTTCCTTCTTGTAAAACGATTAATAAATCAGTTGCTGTCGAGTCAATTTCAACTCATGGCAACCCCATGTATATCACAGTAAAACTGTGTTCTACAGGGTTTTCAATGGCTGATTTTTCAGAAGTAGATAGCCAGGTGCTTCTGTATGGACTCAAACCTCAAACTTCAGTTAGCAGCTGACAGCATTAACCATTTGCACCACCCAAGGACTCGAAAAGGATTCATACCAATCTCTGTTTAGGGTAAGCTCTAATGCTGGAAATATCTATAAACACATATTAAATACAGTTCTCAGGATTAGAATTGTTGGAATTACTGTTAGTAGGAGTCAAGAAAAATGGTATCTTCCTATCAGAGTCAATCTCAAGGCCAGGATACAGCATAAATTCAAAATCATTAGTTTGGTTCTCACCACCAGGACCAAACATGTTGATCCTCAAAAGAAGAGAGTGAGTTATAACTCTGATCTACATATGGATTTCCTTGTGACCCCGAGGGGACTCGAAAAATGCCACCAATAATGCCTCATCCCAATAAGACATCACCATCTCTGGCTACAATATTTCCATTAAAGTGTAAATCTAAAACTGGTTAGACAACAGTTAGCCTATGATTATATCTGCACCTTACAAGTATTAATAGACTGAACTAGGTGGGTATTCTCATGTTCACACCCAGGTCCTAAGTCTTTTGAACTTCCTAAGAACTTACAGGCTAAATTAGAAGATTATCTACAAAATACAGAATTTATCCTTTCCTTAAATTGCCCTCTTGGTTTACACTGAAGCATCAGAAAACTGTGTGCAGCCTGAATTACATGGATTTGGGCCACCCCATCAAATCACTTCTGTCAAATCACACCATGGTTTTAGGGCATTATAGTTTAAGAAACAGCCCTAAGCAATTCTATATTTGTGTTTACTATAAAAATGATGGTGAGGTCTTTCTTCACTATTTTAAACATTGTCCTCTTTATACCAATCAAGAGATACATTTCTGTCTTTTAAGAACTAAAAATTGCTCTGCTTCACTTGAACAATTTTTATTTTTTAATTGTGATAACCTGGTTTACCTCTTTCCTATCTTTTATCTACATGTGCCTCATGTATTTTGTAAGGGGTCTTAAATCTTTTTTGGCAAAAGATAAGATATAAAAAAATAGGTACAGTCAAGCTTTCCCTCTCCATCAATCGAAATATGTCTTCTTCGCAGCTTTGAGGCCTTTTCATCTCTTAGAATGAATGGCCCCTTCCTGTGTTCCAATAGCCTATTGCTTTTACAACTAGTATAGTACTAAATACTATTGCATAAATAAATGAATGAATACATGGATCACCAAACAGACATTTCAATGAGTTTATCCCCTTGAACAAATGTGACCAATGGCTTAAATTATCCTTCAATAAAATGTAAGTTTTACAGAAGAAAAAAATGGTTGGAAAGCTCTTAGCACAGTGCCTGGCACTAGGTAAATGTCCCCAGTAAGTGGCAGATGATAAGTATTATCATTATGTTGTTACCTGTCATCGAGTTGGCTGCCGAGTCATGGCAACCCCATACACAACAGAATGAAACACTGCCCAGCTCTGTGCCATCCGCATGATGGGTTGTGGATCAGTCCATTGTGATCCATAGGGCTTCCATCGATTGATACTCCAAAGTAGATCATCAGGTCTCTCTAGTCCATCTTAGTTCTGGAAGCTCTGCTGAAACCTGTTCAGCATCATAGCAATGTGCAAGCCTCCAATGACAGATGGGTGGTGGCTGCGCATGAGTTGCAATGGCCAGGAATTAAACCCAGGTCTCCTGCATGCAAGGCAAGAATTCTACCACTGAACCACCACTACACCACATTATTATTATAGTGGTAGTATAATGAAAACCTGATCCTGGGCCGGGTCACTCTGAGAGGTGCATTGGACACTTTGTGTACGCTGACCTCTGACAAGCTCGTCAGTGAAAATGAGAAAGGAGGAAGGGAACACTATAATGCAAAAGGCACAAACATGGTATGTGAACTTCTCCTGAGAGAGGAGAAATTACCAGCAAATCGGTGTCCAATCAGCCAAAAGTCTAATTAGTCTAAGATTTCAGCATCTAGAAAGCATCCCTGAGTTTGTATGCTTTTTCCTTTCTGTCTTTTGTTGTGTGGGGATGTTTCTTTCCACCCCCAAAGACCATCAAATCTTACCTTAATCCCAAAGTCATCATGACCTCAAATAAAGCATTCAATAGAACGGGTCAGGGACCCCGTGTACAGCCCGATCTAAGCTGTGTTCACATCATTCCGTTCTCATTTGGGAGAATTCTGATTTCAAGTTTCCTGAGACGTACTGTTCTTTTGTAGTCTGTCTTGTGACCACAGTGAACAGAAAAACCTGCATTCAATACAACATCCGCTGCTCATGTGGGAAGATCCGCGCTGACCCATGGTATCCATGGTACTAGCTTCAAAGCACTCATCAAGTTGACTTATCTTTGAGGCCAGGCTCAAATGCTACCTCCTCTCTGATGACTGACCCACTTAGATGGAAACCTGCTTCTACTGTGATCCCCAGCATGATGTTTCAATCACAGTGAATTTGCTAACTTTATTCCAGAAGCACAAACACACAGTGGCAATCCCAAGAGCGCACATGTAAGTAAAAATGTCTTTAGTCAGGCATGTCTAAACAATTCTCCTTTGCTCTTATAATTGTTTCATATAGACTTTAAAAGTCTATAGATGAAGTAAATATCTCATATTCACTTGAACAGATGTATATACATGCAACAGGAAGGCAAACACTGTTGGGTAAAGAGTTAGTAAAATCCTAAGAGGAGAAAGCTGTTCTACTTTAACAAAATACATTTATTTGCCAATTTCAGTGTAGAAGGACAGACTTCAGGGCATGGCTGTAATAAGCTGGGAATGAGAAGAATAAATGAACGAAATTTTGGGGGTTGGGGAAAGTGAACTATGAAAGAAAGGAGAGATGAATCAAGGAAAGGGTATGAGAAGTAAATTACATGACTCAGAGCCAAAAGAAAAAAGACAACCAGTGAAATGTTCCCAGAGGCAAAAGAGCTAAGACCTTTTAAGAAGCAAACTAGTTGCCATCAAGTCAATTCTGACTCATGGCGACCCAATGCATGTCAGAGTAGAACTGTGCTCCACAGGATTTTCAACAGCTGATTTTTCAGAAGGAGATCACCAGGCCTTTCTTCTGAGGCACCTCTGGGTAGACTCAAACCTCCAACCTTTTGGTTAGCAACCGAGCACACAACCATTTGCATCACCCAGGGACTCTTTTAAGAACCAGACAGGCTAATATTCCATTTTAAGTTGTTTACTATGTTTCAGTGAGGTGATTACCTCATGGGTTAAAAACTGGCAGTAAAATCTGCTACACAAGTCTTGATTCAGTGGCACCACAGGATATGGAAAGACTTGAGGGGTGGAGGTGGTGGTCCTCTGAAAGGACAAAATGATGGAAAAAAACAAAACAAAACAAAACAAACAAACAAAAAAACGAGCAGAACAAAGAGAAAGAAATCAGCAGGAGCAGAACACAAAGTCAAAGGTCACTAGGGAAATATCAGCCCCCTCAAGGATCCTTAGAGATCCTAGGGGGCTGCCAGATGTTTTACTGTATATCGAGGGTGGATTCAGCTACTTTTATCTGAATCTTAAATAATCTGACCTCAACCAGCTCAAGGGCCTAGGAATCATTAAGAAGCCATCATATGGATTATAAACAAAAGCCAGAGTATCTCAGGCTCTAAAGACTCCCCATCATGGTTTTCCTCCTTTTAGGTGGCAACTTGCTGCCATCCCAAGTCATCAGGGAAGGAGCTGCAGCAGGTTAGAGCATGGGCTTTGGGATCACACTGCTTTGTGTTCAGATATCCACTCCAGAACCTACCAGCTGCATATCTTCTAGGAATCTATTTCCTTCTCCTTACGATAAAACTCATAGTAGCACGTATGTTATACATATGAATTATATATTCAGTACGTGTTTCATGGCTTCTTGAGAAGATTAAATGAAAAAAAGCATATAAAGTGCTTAACATGGTATCCAAAACCAGTTGCCATTGAGTCGATTCTGACTCATGGCGACCGCATGTGCGTCAGAGTATAACTGTGCTCCACTGGGTTTTCGGTGGTTGGTTTTTCAAAAGGAGATCACCAGGGCTTTCTTCTGAGGCACCTCTGGGTAACATCCAACTTCTGGTTAGCAGCCAAGCGCATTAACTGTTTTCACCACCCAGGGACTCCAACATGGTGCTTAATACATAGCAAATACTTAACAAAAAATAGTTTAATACTCTCCTCTTGTTGGCTATCATTCATAATTCTCTTTCAAACCTCTTGCTCTGGGGCTTGTTATCCTCCTACATGTTTTTGCCTTTAAAAATAATAATAGTCCGTATTCCTTCATATTTACTTCCAATGCCTTTAAAATAATTTTCTACTAATAGCCATACCCTCAATTAAAGATAGGTTCTTTAATACTGTTCTTGTCGGCAAGGAGATACTTATCCCAGACTGTCTGAATGATCAGGCTGACAGATACAAGGGAAGATAAGACAGAAGCATCATCTGTGGAGGCCTCAAAAATGAGCCCAACCCTACACATACCTTATCTCATATAATTAGAAGAGGCAATCACCTCTAACAAACCATGAAATAGGACAATATGAGAACGTCAAGATAACATTGTGGATGAACACTTTCAGCAGAAACTCGAAGAATACATTACGTTGGTCTTTAACCTGAAAATAGTCACTCACCCAAACATTTGGGGCAGCACTGTCCTGGGGGAATGTGACTAAGGTGCTGAGGACAGGAGAGAATGGGACAGACTTCTCTCACGCACTGTGTCCTGCCTCCCTGAAGAAAAGAGAGAGAGAGAAAAAGGGACATTTAGAAAAGTAAGTGCATATACATCGTATATCCAAGATTTCTGGAACAAACCTAAGACCCTTCCATAGTATCAAGTCCGCGGGGTGACTGCTTCTTGTTGTTGTGTGCCATCAAGTCGATTCCAACTCGTAGTGACCATATGGGACAGCACAGAGCTGCCTCATGGGGTTTCCAAGGCTGCAGGTCCATGTAATTTCTTCCAAGCATCCTTTTATCTTCCCTGCAGGTCATACAAACTGTATCTACAAAAAAGACTGCCCCTGGAGAGATGATTTCGACACCTCCTCCTCCCATCTAACATCATTCTCCTCCTCTAGACTTGGCTTTGGAGTAGGTCAAGGGGGACCCACTGTTTCGGTTTGCCTGAGGGGGATGTGGGACTTTCGGTGCTAAAACCGGGTAAGTCCCAGGCAAATCGGGATGAGCTGGCCAACTTAATAGCTCACTGTTTCTCTTTAAGCACACACCCCTGCCCTCCAAAAAGAAAAAGGAATCCTTTGGGTTTTAATGAGGTTTTCCTCCTCTTCAGGCCTCCATTCTTCTTTAGGCCTGGTAGATCTCCTTTTCCAGGAAGACTTCACTTTCTGCCACAAGCTTGAAGCTGTCATTAAGGTAGCTCAACAAGGTTCAAACTAGAGGAAGTGGTCAATCCACTGAAAATCAATACACTGAAAGCCATATTTCAGAAAGGCTGTTTCACTGAAATCACCAAACTAACAAAATCTGTTTCCATAACTAATTATAAAGTGCATGATGATTGATATTAGAAGGACTAGCAGAGCCTCGGAGGTCTATGGGAGAAATTCTGGGCCTATAGATATTTTTCTTGGCTCTCACTCTCAATTCTTTTTGACCCTCAGCACACCTACCTCTGACACTAGTCCTGTTCTCTGTCACTCAGTAACACCCCTTTCTCTGCTACCAGTATCTCGCCATCTCTAGAATGTCAAGGTATATGTCTTAATTATTTAGTGCTGCTATAACAGAAATACCACAAGTGGATGGCTTTAACAAAGAGAAATCTATTGTCTCACAGTCTAGTAGGCTAGAAGTCCCAATTCAGGGTGCCAGCTCCAGGGAAAGGCTTTCTCTCTCTGTCGGCTTTAGGAGAAAGTCCTTGTCATCAATCTTCCCCGGTCAAAGAGCTTCTCAGCACAGGGACCCTGGATCCACAGGACCCACCATTCTCCTGGCTCTTGTTTCTTGATTGTATGAGGTTCCTACACCTCTCTGCTTGCTTCTCTCTTTTATATCTCAAATGAGATTGGCTCAAAACACAATCCAATCTCATAGATTTAGTGCTGCCTCATTAACATAACTGCTGCTAATCCCATCTCATCAACATCATAGAGATAGGATTTATAACATAGGAAAATCACTCCAGATGACAAAATGACATACAATCACATAGTACTGGAAATCATGGCCTAGACAAATTGATACACATTATTTCTGGGGGACACAACTCAATCTATGACAGTATAGTATGCCGACTCACTCATCTTTCCCTTGCCAGACCACTACCAGTTGCTGTCAAGTTGATCCCAACTCATGGTGACCCTGTGTGTGTCAGAGTAGAACTGAGCTCCATTAGGGGTTTTCAATGGCTGATTTTTTAGAAATATATTGCTACGTCTTTCTTCCAAGGTGCCTCTGGGTGGACTCAAACCTCTAATCTTGCGGTTAGCAGCCAAGTGCCTTAACAGTTTGCATCACTCAGGGACTCCCCCTCACCAGAAGCTCCTGTTTTTCCAACCTCAACAACCTGTAACTACATATTCAGGAAGCTATGTCACAGGGGGAGAAAAAAAGTACTTTCCAGTCAATTTACACCAAACAACCTTGCAAGACTGATGTGAAAACTATGCCAGGCAATATGAATTGCTATGAACTTGATGAAAAATTAAGATAATTTTTTTTTTTAATCAGTAAATCTGATTAAACAGATCACTAGGCAAACTGAATTTCAGTGAAATGGCTTCTCTGGGATTTCAGCTGGCAAACTCTAGACCTTCAAGAACCCATTGTCTCAAATGGGTAACTCATACCTCAAGAGGCATCAAGAAATGGGTAACTCCCACCTCAAAGAGCCCTGAGCCTCACAAGGGAAAGATTCCCTTAAGACATTTCCTCACACCTTTTCCACCACTTTCTGCATTAGCGCCAGGCTTTAAGCATCTGGATCAACAGCAGCACACTGCTATCTCCTGTTGTCCCTGCGACCCCTTCCTACTCTCACCATTCTCATTATTTTAGTTTATTTTCAGATAGGAAAGGGTGAAAAGGGAAGGGCATGTTATATGTCTTTTTTAATATGTGTTATTTTTAAGCCTTTTTAATATTGGATTCTTCCCCAAACCAATACAGAACATGCTAAAATACCACAAAAAACTCTTCTGTTGTTTTTACATCATCTCCAGATCAGCAAGAATCACTAAAAATCTCCTAAGACTCCCTGGCTGCTCTGAGATTCCTCACTCAATTCTGCATAATCTCAAAGTTAGGGGGCCTTTCACCAGACTTCAGAGGGACGTAACCTGAGTCCAGGTCAGACCCTGAGGTGTGCCCTGGCTTATATATAAAACACAAGAGTCAAACCTAGTGCGAGGGCTCCACGCTGCCCTTGGCTTTTAATTTCAAAGAAATTCAGCTGCAAGCAACTTCCTAAAATCTTGAGGCCTCAGGCCACATTAGGTAGCCTGTGTGTTGCCTTCTCTTAGGTGCACAGAGAGCACATTCTTTTCACTGATATTCTCTGTTCTTGTTGGATCAGCATCTATTTTTCAAGCATATTTTCAGATTAAAATTTTTAAAAATTGCATAACTGCAAAGGAGTTAACTTGTCCAACACTCTGGAAAGCTGGCAAAAAAAATTATGTGCACTCCAGTAATTTTCCTTACAATACGGTCAGAGAGCAAATTTTGCATACATAATACAACAGCAGTTTGTGTTTCCCAACAGTCAGTTAAAGTAACTTGAACTCCAGTCTGGTCTGCTGGTTTAGTCAAGTTTTATTTTGTTTGGGTTGCAAAGTTGTGGTATATCCCAAGTCCCCAGGCTGGATTCCAGTTAATGTCTCCAAAGAAAGTCCGAGGCTCTTTCTTTGTAGGAACACAATTACAGCTCACAACCTGCTTCTATGATTTCAACTCAGCAGGGACCTCCGCTTAAACTATAAGCTATGGCTATGTTATAAACTAAGAAAGTTAAAATAGCAGAAGTAAACATTTCTGTTTCTAAAAATGAACCAATTCTTTCTGTTATTGTGTGAACACAGGCTCTCTCAGATTATCACAATAGCTTTCTAATTGGCTTCCCTGCCTCAACTCTCTTCCACTAATCCATCCTGGAAGGTTCAAGATGTCCTGGATTCCTTTCCAACAACCATCCATCATTTCATTATTTTACTAAGTATTTGTTAAAGGTCTATCACCTGCTGTGCATGGATACAACAATGAACATAACACACAAAAATCCCTCCTGTTAAGAGTTTATATTCCCCAGCTGAAACTCAATGTATCAGACCTATGTGCTCACCAAAATCCACTGCCTTTTTCTCTTGAGCACACAACTAGACTACATTTCCCAGCCTACCTTGCAGCTGGGTGTAGACATGTGAGCACGTTCTGATCAATGAGAGATGGATGGAAAGAATATAACACACTTCTAGGCCTGACATATAAAAATCTTCCACTCACAACCCTACATACTCTCAGTTTCTCCCTCTACTACTGGATAGGCAGCTGACTGGAGAGGACATCAAGAACCTTGCAAGAAATATAACAAGCCTCGGTCCCTGAATCACCACATGGAAGTCTACCCACCAGACACCTACAATGAACTGTTAAACGAGCAAGAAATAGATTGTACTGCATTAAAACACTGAGAGGTATTAGTTCTTTATTATAGTAATAAGTCTACTGAGTCAAGACACCCCATAATCTGCTCTCCAATCTTCTTTCCCCTCATTCCAACATAAAGAAAAGGCTCCAGGGTATCTTATTTCTTTATTGTCCCCAAACACATCTTATGCATTCTGTCTTCTTTATACATATCTCTTTCCCCCTTTCTACCACCATCAGCCCCTATCTAAATCCTGCTTTGTGTAAGGTCTTCCTCAAGACCCCTCCCATCTGGGAAGTCTTCTTAGCCCCTCCATTTCCCAGTGACTTCCTCTCTCTTTCCGCATCATCTATACTCCTGTATTCGTGGGCCATAATGAAACATGCATAAAAGTTTAGCCTACAAGGTAACGCTGGTTTTGCCTCTAAGCTACATTGTCTTGGGGGCAGGGACCAGGTCCTATGTGCCTGATACCCTTCAGGAGAGTGATAGGCTCAAGGTAACTTCTCAATAAAAATTCACTGAATGAAAGGAAGGGCCAACAGACATAATGAGCTCTAGAATCTGGGTGAATTCATTCATACTACTTTAGCTACAGGATGCTGATGAGATGGCATAGTTCCTGGCTGTCTGCACACGCTTACCTTTGTATCTCCTTGGGTTTTGCCCATTTCAGGTACTAACTAAATATTGTTGTTGATACTTCAAAAAGCAACAGTCAATTTCAACATGTAAATCCAGTAGGATTCCTAGGATCTTGTATATTTTTCTAAATGTTTGAAAATTTCTAAATGGCTAAAATTCATAGGGGCTAATGACTATATTCCTATCTGGTTGACAAGAAAGGGAATGCTAAGAACTTTCACACTACATGGTTGTAATGATTTTCATCGTTTGTATTTCCTGGAAAGACAAGTTTGTTCTTTGTTGTTGTTAGTTGCGGTGGAGCTGATTCTGACTCATGGTGACCCCATGTGTTAAAGAGTAGAACTGCTCCATTGGGTTTTCTTGGCTATAATCTTTACAGAAGTGGATTGGCAGGCTTTTCTTCTGCAGAGCCACTGGGTAGCTTCAAGCTGCCAATCTTTAAATTAGCAGCCAGTCACAAACTACTTGCACCACCCAGACTCAGTCTGTTGTTTAGAGGTGGTCATTTGTTCTAACTGCATGTCCAAGAGCTTCTCTGGAAGTAGCCCCCTTCCACAAGAAAGACCTGAAACCTGTCCAGGTCTGTCTTCTGCCCCTTTATTTTTGTTTTAGCTGATTCAGTCAAGAACACAATTGCTTTGTGTCAAAGTTTATCCCACAGCAGCAGTAGTTTTGTTGCATAATAAATATTTATCTGCCTGAATAGAGTGACGAGTGCAAGATGACAAAACCACAGCCATGTGCAGGGAGGATGCTTCTCCAACCGCTGAGGACCACTGAGAATTGGGGGCTGGAGACCTTCCTGCAGCACTGTAACGTGGCACTCACCCCTGGACCAGGATACAGGGGCTGGCTCCCTGACAGGAGGCTGGGAACAGAAGAGCACATTACTAAACACTCACAAGGAGTCAGCTACACTCTACTGCATTCTAGACTGATTCCCTCCACCCCACAAACTACTCAATTCTTTGAAAAGAACAGAGTTCTCCATTAATTCTGAGATGGAGGAGAGAAAAAGGGGGAGAGAAGCTGGAGGGGCTAACGTAGGTGAGAAATACATTTTGAATGGGAAGCATTTATGGGTGGCCCATAATTCTTTTATCACAACTGCCAGCAGTGCAAAGCTGATTTATGAGCAGAGAACCCACTCTGAATTACAAATTGCGTCCAAAATCTTCACCAAAAGAAATGGATGCTTTTAGCAACGCCTC
>NW_004444073.1:4263805-4266568 GCF_000243295.1 Trichechus manatus latirostris
AAACAAACAAACTATAAATCAAAGGAGAGGAGGGGTAGCAGATGAGCTGTCAGTCAGGCTGAGGGACAGGGGTGAGAGTGGACAAGGGGAGAAAGAGCACCCCAATATAAATGCACTGTGCTTAGGTACTTTATGTCGTTTTATCAAAGCCTCTCAATGACCTTGTGGGAAAAATATCATCGTCATCCCTACTATACAGATTGAAGCACCAAACCTTGCTCAGTAAACTTGCTGCCTGACAAGAGGCAGAGCTCAGCTTTGAACTTAGTTCTAACACCCAAGCCAAGTTATTTCCATTTGACATGGCCTTTCTCAGGTCACAGGACAATTCACAGCTGCAGCATAATCAAATGGACAGGAAGAACTTCCTCTCCATTGAGCCATTTCTTAAATATTACTTGGTAGATTTTGTTTGCTGATTCATGTCAGCTTCTTAGATTAAAATGACTTAAATAAAATGTATTACCAACATTTTGTTATTTATTTAAATAAAATCCAAATCATGCACCACCTTATGCTCCTCAAATGCTTTTCCCCATTGTCTTAGTCATCTAGTGCTGCTATAACAGAAATACCACCAGTGGATGGCCTCAACAAACAATTTATTCTCTCATAGTCTAGGAGGCTAGAAGCCCAAATTCAAGGTTCCAGCTCCAGGGGAAAGCTTTCTCTCTGTTGGCTCTGGGGGGAGGTCTTTGTCATCAATCTTCCCTTGGTCAAAAAGCTTCTCCACACAGGAACCCCGGGTCCAAAGGATGCACTTCGCTCCCAGCACTGCTTTCTTGGTGGTATGAGGTCCCCATGTCTCTCTGCTCACTTCTCTCTTTTATATCTCAAAAGAGATTGGCTTAAGACACAATCTAATCTTGTAGAAATTGAGTCCTGCCTCACTAACATAACTTCCACTAATCCCACCTCATTAACATCATAGAGATAGAATTTACAACACATAGGAAAATCACATCAGATGACAAAACAGTGGACAATCATACAATACTGGGAATCATGGCCTAGCCAAATTGATACACATATTTTTGGGGAACACAATTCAATCCATGACACCTGTCATGCTCTCCTCTCCTCCCCTTTCACTTCTTTCCTTTTAGAACTTAAATGAAAAAAAGTCTAATGTGGAAATCTGAAAGTTTGGGGTTTCTCTCTCCCTATTCTTTCATGAAAAGCACAAAGTGTGTTCAGCATCCTCATATCTAATTTATAACTCACCAACACAGGCCCTTCATCTTCCTCTTCCATTCAGTTGAAAGAATTAGCTTTCAACACCACAGATAACAGAGTCAGTTTCATGCATGCTTAAAAACATTTAAAAATCATTTAATGATTCCTACTCAGAATTCTCCGTGTAGGTTGTGTGTCAGAATCATCTGTGGAATTCTGGGGAAAAAAATATATGGAGGGCTTCGCGTCCGAGACATTCTAATGCAGTACATTGGGGTAGGACCCAAGCATCTTTATTTTATCAAAGCTACAAATATGTACCAGTTATTAAGCTGCTGTCTCTCAAGTCCAAATCTGCCCATCTATACTCAGCTTTCTGGTACTGGGGCTGAGACTCTACAAACCATGTTTCTACTTTGTCAGTCAGATTCATGTAAGACTATGCCAATAGGGGGCGGTAAAGGGAGACGGGACTCGCTCCTGCCTGGGTGTTTCCAGCGGCCTCCTGTACCCGTGGGCATCACCCCAGCAAATGCTGCTTCATCTAGAAGCAGCAGCTCCTTCTGCATCAGCAGCTGAGCACAGTTTGCAGTCTTTCCCACACTTCATTCAAGCAAAACCAGCTTCATCTCACCCTACCCCATTCCACCCCATCCTCAGAGGTCTGAATTTCAGCTTACAGGGCCCTCCTCTAAATTTCTAAATTTTAGTAATTCCAATCTCTTCCATTGTTCCTCCACCCCTAGAGGTGGTGGTTTCTTCCTGTAGGTGCTACTTCCATGATGCCTTGTTGCTGTTGATTCAGACTCATAGTGACCCTACAGGACAGAGTAGAATTGCCCCATAGGGTTTTCTAGGCTGTAATCTTCACAGGAGGGGATCACCAGGTCTTTTCTCCCTCGGAGCAGCTGGTGGGTTCAAACCGCCAACCTTTCTGTTAGCAGCCAAGTGTTTAACCATTGAGCCACCAGGGCTCCCATAATAACTTAAAGTTCTTTTTGCCCTTTCAGTTACCTAGTTAACTAACTTTATACCTAGTTAATAATTCTTTACATTAAATTCTCCCTGTTTAAATAACTGGTATGGTTTATGTCTCCTGACAGAGCTCTGACTGATATGACCCTGAACATATGACCCTGATGAACTGGCAGGTGTGGGAACTCAGCTGTCAGCCTCACTCTGGCTTCCTCAGGCAAAGCCAGCACTGCTCGCTCTACTCCCAGAGCACATGGTACTATTATATTATATTATGTTAGGTTAGGTTAGGTTAGGTTAGATTAGGTTAGGTTAGGTTAGGTTACATTAGTGTGTATATGTGTGTATATGCATATATATTCACTATAGTGAGATATATGTATACCTATTACCCGTTGCTGTCGATTCGATTCTGACTCATGGTGACCCTACAAGACAGAGTAGAACTGCCCCTTACAGTTTCCAGGGAGCACCTGGTGGATTCAATCTGCCGACCTTTTGGTTAGCAGCCATAGCTCTTAACCACTACGCCACCAGGGTTTCCAAGCTACATGTATATACCACTGTATTTAATAATTTATGTATATACTACTGTAATTTAAAAATTTCTGT